>NC_064617.1:382889436-383197320 GCF_023898315.1 Schistocerca nitens | reverse complement strand
TGTTGATGGCCCAGAATTGAAATCTGTAGCTATTTGCGGAAGGGTTGCACTTCTGTCACATTACACGATTCTCTTCAGTCGTCGTTTGTCCCGTTCTTGCAGGATCTTTCTCCGGCCGCAGCGATGTCGGAGATTATATGTTTACCGGACTCCTAATATTCACGGTACACTCGTGAAAAGGTCGTACGGGAAAATCCCCACTTCATAGCTACCTCGGAGATGCTGTGTCCCATCGCTCGTGCGCCGACTGTAACACCATGTTCAACCTCAATTAAATCTTGATAAACTGCCACTGTAGGCACCAGTAACCGATCGAACAACTGTGCCAGACACTTGTCTCATACAGGCGGTGCCGACCGTAGCGCGGCATTCTGCCTGCTTACATATCCCTGTATTTGAATACGCAAGCCTATACCAGTTTCTCTGGTGCTTCAGTGTACATTAACTGAACTTAGCTAGTTTATTCGAGCCGTTCCTTTGCCTTCCTCTAGTGAGTGGTGCCTGGAGTATCTCTTTGCAGCAGCTAATAGAAATCAGCCAACGAACAGTAGTCAACGTCCTATGCACCACTGTTCCACGAGAGGAATATCATGGTACAATCGTTTGGCGTCACCACTGAATGCTCTACAGTTCTCTGGCAACACAATGAAGAGGGAGTAAAGGAAGTGCATCTTCAGAGACAGGTTGCAGCAATGACCTTATAAGCATGAATGAGGCTCTCCTGTTCCCCAAGAACAATGTTGTCACGTTACGAAAACAATGCCACGCACGCAGCTGATGAGGGGTTGGAGTGAACTCCAAGTGTGTCCCCAACAGTTGGTTTATCTGTAGGCCAATTCCCTTTGTAATTATCTCTTTGCTGAGTCGTGGAAACTTCTTACACAAATACTGAAAAGCTGCTTCATTTCTGTGCACAGCCTTATTCAATGCTGTCAAGAATCCCGACTTAAGCTGCAATGGTGGGAGAACAATTTTGCTCATTCGAGTCTCGGTCGGGCACACAGTTTTAATCTGCCAGGAAGTTTCATATCAGCGCACACTCCGCTGCAGAGTGAAAATCTGATTCTGGAATTTTGCTCAGATTCACTAGAAGTTGTTTGGTGTATTACCGAGGAGATTCCACTGCTGCAGTCGTGAGGCCAAGAGCTCGGCTTTACGTTTTGGAAGATCTAAATGCCTAACCAGATCACTGAGTTCCCAATGTGTGATTCTGTTCTCAAGACAGCGATGTTGGTGTAAATGTAGGGTCACTGGCGGATGACTGCACCTTTTAAACGGTTGTATGTGTCGGTTCAGCACTATCGCTAACATTGCTTGATGGTAGTACATCTGGGGGAACAGGAAATGGCAATCCTTTGCCATCAGTCACAGGGCGAATGACAGACGGGTCGTCTCGGTATCGAACGTCAATAACAATCCGATGCATCATTTGTGGGTTCACGCCAAATAGAACGCACGCCAAACTTCATGGAGACACTTTTACGCTGCATCCAAGCATTCATTGTAGCCGAAAAGATGCAACTCATGTACAGGGTCCATAAATTATCTTGATCTCCAACTCGAGACCCAAAATACAAGGCATGTGCTTGTTTCGTCAATGGTCGCCTTCTTGAACCGCATGCAACATCTGCAGAAATGTATCAAAAGTTATTCGGTTTATTACTGCAGGTGCAGGGCATTCTTGTGAAAGTGTATATGCGCACAACAATACAATTCTTCAGTATCTTCACCTCATATATATATAATGGTAATAGCGTCAACTGAAACTGTATGAATGTGTCAGATAATTTGCTTTTTTTAATACCATAGTACACGTGTATTCACGTTAAACCGAAAAAATAAAGCCCAATGTTAAGGAAGTTGAACAATGTACATACTGTTGTTATTAGGTTCTTTCACTGAACAATACAGAAAACTAACTCGTTTCAAGTTTAGGAAACAACTCACTAACGGTTGCCAACAATGACATAAACGTTTCTACATTCTTAATGGAAAGTAAACAAATTCACTTTTATAATAATCATTGATTTTCTGGATGTTCTGGAAAATTACTGCAGATGCACGTCTGGGACATGTTTTATTAGATTCACCAAACCAATAACAACAAAATAAACGGAAATCGTGCTTTACTTTAACCTCGTACAGCTTGCGATGGCTTCGTATTAGGGAAGTTGTTTATGTAAACTTTTTCCTTAGTTTTGCTCGTAGCATAACATATTAAAATATTTGCATATCTTCATGAATCACCCTGTATAATAAAAACAAGATGAGAAACAGGTAAGGCAGCAGGCGGAACTCACCACGGCTGCATTCAACAAGGAAACTAGGGAATGACAGAAAAGGGCTCAAACAGTATCCAAAACCAATTAAAACATAGTAAAAAAAGGATAAGAGTGAGCTGATAACTGCTTGCAGCGGAAGGCGCCCCAACCACACCGAAGGTAGCTTAAAACCTTCTACATCCCAATAAAAACCACTTTCTCGGAGAAAGCGGAGAACGCGTTAAACCGTCCGTGAATTTTCCGCCAATAATACAGGCAAAAAATTCGGAAGACCACGCAGAGCATGAAAAGCCTGAAGGAGGGGGCATTCTATCAGGATATGAGCTACTGTCTGTATGGCTGCACAATTTTACAATGGTGTGGTGCCCCGTTACACAAGACAATACTACGGCTTAGCATGGTGAGGAACGGAAGGAAGGGCGCCATGCAGCAGTAGTCTCCTTGGCAATGCTGAATTTCTTAGAGGGGGCAGTAGCACATCAATGTCGTTCCATTGTCAACAGATGTCTTATTTGCATCCACAACGAATGTTGTTGCTGACCAGCAGGAGATGTATATCCCGCTTTATCCACGGTTTTAGAGCTGTCAGTCTGAAAGATAGTAGTACCCTGAAACTCATGAAGAACTGAACGTAACAGGAGTTGGAGGGTAGTTGGGAGCGACTGAGATTTTAGGACCTTGAAATGGATCAGTTCTAATTCGTGATCTGAGTACAACCAAAGGAGGGGTGCGCGAGGAAACACAGGGAGTAGATTGTAGGGAGGAGAGGTGGAGGTCCTGGTAGGGGGCTGTAAGGCGCATTCCAACTGATATTTCGACCGCAGGGCGGATGTCACGGGGTCAATACCCAAACATGTTAAAAGAATGGGATATGTTGGATGATCAGGAAATTGTCGACTGGCGATTGCACAGAGGTCATTCCATGTCAAGTGATCCAGAGGTTCCCGCATGGCCATCACAGATTTTGATGAGATTTTGTATGAGCATTCTCACTTGTTCTCAATGAACACTGGTAAAGTTTCACGATCATTAATTCAGTACTTCCGGAGATATACTCATTTGTTCGACCTCATAGCGCAGCTATCAGTGCAACCGTGAATTTTCGGCAACTTTGCGAGATATATCTCCGGTAAAGTTTTCTTGAAACAAACAGAACTAGGTCATGTACAACTTTTTTCGCTCTCTTAAGCGAAATATTAAAAATACTATTTCCTGAGCGATTTGCACAGGGATAATTTGAAGCAAAATCGTCTGAAAAATACACTCGATAAAAATGTGAAGTTTAGGTATTTATATCTCCGGAAGTAATTATGGGATACGCCTGGATCTTTCAGGTAATAACTTACCAATACAAGGTCAAGAATATAAAATTTCATTCGGCTACTGCTTTTCAGTGATTTCCAAATTGAGAGCAAAACTGGCGATTTTTCTAAAAATGCCAAAACTGCCTTTGTTGCTCACTCCTACAAAAAAAAAAAAGAGTCTTCTGCAAACTATTTTAAACCATTTTAATTAGAAAAACCATGCTCTGCACCACCTATATTTGGTTCTGCAATGCGACCATAAAAGGCCGTAAAAACTACGACAAAGTCGAGGTGCATTGAAAATGGGCCCATATGCCGCTATTTTCAGTCTGACATCTTTTACTATGATACACAATTGTTTAGTACTCTCTGTGGAAGATAATATCAAAAGTCTTTATGTCTAGGAAGTGAGATAAAGTGCGAATAACTCTAAAAACTTAAAAAAGGGATGACTTTTGTCACGACTCACCATGAAACATTTCAGCCTTCTCTGCTATAACAACAGAAAGCAACTGGTTATAAATTTCGCAATATACGTTACCAAGGCTGTGGAGAGCATGGTAGCAAAATTGTTGCGTAAGAAGCGCAGCACACATCGTGTAAACAACCTTCATGTTTTACACCATTGTCATATTGTGTAAATTTTGGTGAAGTTCACAGCAGTCATCCCGGTATTTCTTTGCAATGGATTCATGTTATAGAGAATTATTAGTATGTTTTTTTGTTGTGTAGTGCTATTGACGTGCTTCTTTAATTTTAGTTTAAATGTCTAGATTACTCTGTGTTAGCATAGTTTGCAGTTAATGTGGAATTTTAGTGTACACATGAAAAATTGTATAAGTGTGTTCGTAACGCGCATTGTGGCTTGATCACTGCTGGTTCCTTTTAAAGAGCGAAAACCAGCTTTACCTTTTCCACAGGGGCCACGCCCGATAGGTGTGAAACAGCAGCTACGTGCAAAGTTTCAGCTGTAACCCGGCAACTACTTCCGGAGATATAAATAGCTAAACTTCACATTTTTTTTCGAATATCTATTTTTCGGCCGACTTTGCTTCAAGTTATCCATATGCAAATCGCTCAGGTAATCTTTATTTTTATTTCGATTAAGAGAGCGCAAAAAGTTGTACAAGATGGCCTAGTTTGTTTCTTTCCAAAAAATATTGATAGAGATGATATGTCTCAAAGCTGCCGAAAACTCACGGGTGCACTGATGACAGCTGCGCTATGGGGTCAAACAAATTACAATCTCTCTGCGAGTATATAATTGGCGGAAGTAAAACTCTACCAATGCTCATTCGGAACATGTGCGAATGGTCACACAAAACTTCAGCAAAACCAGTGATGGTCATGCGGGAATTTTTCCGAAATTAGACCACTTGGTATGGAATGGCCCATAGGGGACTAAAAACTGGTACCATCAGAACTCAAGGGGGAATATCCCCACTTCGGCTAGGAGACTGTCTAGGGACTGGTCTGGAAGGCACCAGTGGCCAGTCGCACTTCACGATGATGGACTGCACCTAACAATTTAAAAGCTGAAGGTGCCACCAAGCCATAAACCTGGCAAGCAAGTCCAGTCGGGACGATACCAAGGACTTGGTAAATACAGAGAAGAGTGCCATGATCCTCACTCCAAGAGGTGTAGGTAAGAAAGCAGAGAGGGTTAAGCTTCTACTTGCAACGAGTCTTTAGTTGACGCATATGGGGCACACAAGTCAGATTTGTATAAAAAAATGAGGCCCAGAAAACGAGACTGTGAAACAAAGTCCTGACACTGGGTATCCAAGTGGAGTTTTGGGGCACGATAGCCTGTGGTACAACGACAGAAATGCATGACGCGCGTTTTCGCAGGAGATAATTGGAAATCATGGTAAAAGTGTTGAGGGCCTTCAGACGCCATCTTGGAGGTGGCGTTCAGCCAAGGCTACTGACTGAATGAGAGCTGTACCAAATGCAATCGATGTCGACATACAGTGCAGGGGTGACCACCGAACCGACAGAGCTCACTAGCCCAATGGTGACGACGAGGAAAAGTTTGACACTTAATACGGAGCCCTCTGGGACGCAGTTCTCTTGGACCCGCGGATAGCTGAGTGCAGTACCAATTCTAACCTACAAATGGTGGGATGAGAACTCACGAATAAAAACTGGTAGGGAACCTCGAAACCCGACGGAGGGCAAGTAACATGCGGCGACACTAAGCGCTGTCGTATGCCTTATGTAGGTCAAAAAAAGACTGCTGGGTTGGCGTTTAGGAAAGGCCAGTTGAATTGCTGTTTCCAAACTGAATAGATGGTAGGTTTTGGATAATTCCTTCCCGAAGCCACCCTGATACACCGCTTCTAAGATTCGTCAACCGAGAATAATTTGCTGGCGCCCATTGTTTCAAGCAGTGCCCATATGACGTTGATGGGGCTAAGAGACTTTAAGTTATTGCCTGGCTTCAGCATTGGGACAATGATACAATCACGCTATTGCGAAGGTGTGGTGTCGTCCGAAGAACGAGGACTCACGTCAAAGTTGGTACCTCACCACCGAATCGAAAGCAAGGAAAGTCGCTACCCGAAGCAGCAACGAACGAAGGACACGGCTTAGACACGCCCTAGAGTGTTTCCATACGCTGCCAATATCGGGGCGCTGCGCCGCTGAAGCCTTCTCAGTAATCGTCGCGTACGATGGTGGCATTGTAGCTCATCAGATCCGGCTGCCAGCTAATAGAACTATTATGCAGAACTGTGAATCAAATTTTAGTGTCAACTGCGCCTGAGATGAGACCATCATTTTGCATTGTATCGGGTGATAACAGTCTTAATATTCAGCGACAGTAACAATTACACATTGTCTTTCATGTGGACACGGGCTGTTTGCATGTTAAGTATTTTGATTTGTTCAAATAATAGTACAGTGATCTACTATTGTGTGTGTGTTGTATCTGGTCGACCTCCCGCAGAAATAAATCTAGACTTGCTAGGACCTTTATAATGCCGACGACGATGGGTCAAGATTTTTCTCGTCCGGCACTACAGAAGGGAAGACAACTTCGAGCTATATATATAGCTGAAGATCCTAAGAAGACGTAGTCTTTGAGTAACATCCAGAGAATGGATCATTTGATTATGTACTGAATCAGAACCTGAACTCATATCATGAGACAAGTCAAGCGCCCGGAGCAGTTCCCAGTCAGTGAAAGTTCCATTATATAATTTGGCTTTGTGGGGAGCGAAACATAGGAGGCCGCCTTTAAAAAAAATGGCTCGGAGCACTATGGGACTTAACATCTTTGGTCTTCAGTCCCCTAGAACTACTTAAACCTAACTAACCTAAGAACATCACACACATCCATGCCCGAGGCAGGATTCGAACCTGCGACCGTAGCAGTCGCGCGGTTCCTGACTGAAGCGCCTAGAACCTCTCGGCCACCGCGGCCGGCGGCCGTCTTCAACTTTTCGTTTCTGCAGTAGAAAGGTAGCCGGATAAAAAGAGGACGCCAATGCTGTCAAAAGTGAGTCTCAAGGTGCTCTGCAAGAAACGACACGTTGGCACGAAGACTACCCTGAAGAACAAGAACCTGAACAGTTCTTGATCTCTGGCGTCCCTCAAAGCCTACGGAGCTTGGACCAAACCTGGTAAGAAGAGGCATACGTTCGCGAGGAGGAGATGCAGCACTCCCAGCATTCCTTCTTACTATGCTTAATTACTCGTAGATAACGAGCATTATTGCAGCATCGCTTAAAAGTGAGGAGGGTGGCCTGTGAAGGATGCCACCCGAGACGATCCTGAATAGTCGGCGACGGATGGGACCTGGAAAAAGGGGAACAGCAGTTCCAGCGGCGCACGTGACTGCGTCGGAAACGTCCTGCATAACCTCGTCGATGCAGTCTGACAGGCAGCGGGTGGGGGGCGAAGGTAACAGGAGAGGCATACAGGTGTTAGTTGGCTCTTCGAAGCACTAGGCATGGAAGTCGGTCCGTCTAGTAGGGATGGGAAAAGCCGACCTGTCAAAACCGATATCGGTATTTTAGTTCTGAATAACTAATACTTTCGGGTATTTGTTTTGTTTCAGTTATAACAGGTGCTTTTTTATTTTTTACTAATAACCGGGTAAAAAGTAGAAATCTAAATTAGTCATAGCAGCAGCGCTAAAATACTTTGCTTGTAAGTAAACATTTTGTAAAAAAAAAGGGAGTAATAATTATTTGTAAGATTTCCAATGCTTTTAAATACTGTTTGTTACGGAAAATGGGTTAAAGCCATCAGCGTTATTTTAATTTCAATCCCGACGCAACCGAATACAAACACATGGTATAAGACTTGGTATAGAATTGCTGAGAGAATTATGTACATGTTACTATTTAGCGTGGCTTATTGGATGGTAAGCGTGTATATGCAATGTGCGACATTTGCCCTATCTGGTTTATATGGTAATTTCTAGCTGTTGTCAACGGTCATTAGTTATATTACGAATGGGAACATCCCTACTCTGGAAGTATTTTATAAAATGCGGCAGCAATGAATTACAATGTCTCTTTTGCTTTAAAAGATAAGAATGGAGGGAGCCACAACAAACTTGCGACATCATAAAAGTAGAAAACTTAACAATCCATTCATAGTTTACAATAAAAATAGAAGTAGCTATCTGTTACCTGTGTCTACATAATATGCTTTTATCCTTATAGCTTTTGAAACGAACGAATCTCAGTTTTCTTAAACTCAGTTGTCACCCTGTAGCATTGACTGTTTATAATGCCCAAATAGCGGTATAAGCCTCGATTACAACATGACTTATGAGCAGAGTTTCAAAAAAATCTGAATCAATATAAGACCAGCGGTGATTTCTTGTATTATTCCATCATTTATAACTTTTGAAGAAAAGCATCGAATGGGGGACGGACTACGTTTCCTTTTGTTTGCCTATTTAACGTTCTAATTCTATGTATATTGAAACTGACGGACTCACAATTTTTCAATCTTTATTCGATATCTGCGTTTATTAGGCCTACAGCAAATAATAAGAATAAAAAGGGGAAAATCGGGTTATTTTGAGCGGTTTCAGCATTTTTTTTACTTTTGTTTTAGGGCGCAAAAACAACTAGGGTCATACGCGCCCATGTCAAAATTGTAGAACACGAAGACAAAGAGAGGAGTTAAAAACGACTGTACGTCAATCCCAATCGACGGAAGAGAAGACAGCTAAAAACAGGGACGTGGTGAAAGATCTATAAAATACGCCATAGAGAAATGGATGTCCAGAAAAATTAATGGTCTTCGCCGTATTGCTACGACGGATAAAAAGTAAAACGCGGTCGACAGCCCGCGCGTCGTTCGCTAGAACGGCTGATAACTCAAATGGCAAACAACAGGAACGTAAGCGGTTAAAAAATGAGCATTCCGTCAGGAAATGGCGGACAGTCAAAAGTTGGACGCAATGTGAATAAAGTGGTGCCTCACGGCGAGAGGGCCGAGAGGGTATCGTCCAAGTTGCTGGGAGAGGCTTAATAGGCCGGAGCTTGTTCCCATGAAGAGAGGACCAATAGTGATGCCAAAATGACACCACCTGCTGACAGACGACAACACAGAGATCATCGGAGGGAATGTAAGAACTATCGAGCTGAAGTGCGAGGACTGCAGCCTTGGCAGCAGCGTCAGTGGCCTCGTTTCCTGTCAGACCGACGTGACCAGGAATCCAAATAAACATCATAGTGGCTCCACCAAGAGTGAATAAGTGACAGCTTTTCTGGACCCGTTGCACTAAGGGATGGACGGTGTGCGGCACACAGAGACTTTGAAGGGCGCTGAGAGAGTCTGAGCAGAAGACGCAATTGAAAAGCCTGTATCGCCGAATGTACTGCGTAGCCAGATACAGGGCGAAGAGCTCTGCTGTAAATACAGAGCAGTGTTGCGGAAGCTGACAGGGAAAAACGTCGGCGCCTATGACGAAGCCACACCCGACACATCCGATAGCCATCAGTGTACTCAAAGGTACTATCGCGAAGTTCCATGCGACGGTCGTGAAACTGAAGGCAATAGAGCGATGCTGGAGTAGTGTCCTTAGGAAGCAAAGGAAACCAATATAAACGAAAATCGGATGTAATGAAGCCACGAGACTGGGGAAAGAAATTATTGTATCGATAGCTGGAAATGTGCCCATGAGCGGCACTGAAATGGGTGGGAGTACCATCATTGAGATACAGATCATGGTCGGTAAGAAGCTGATCAATCAGAAAAGGGGACAGGATAAGGGGGAGAGAGAAGGAGAGGGAGAGAGGGAGGGGGAGAGGGAGAGAGAATCATCAGTGAAGCGTTTTCCTTGTAGAGAAATGTAAATATCAGGAGACGTGAAAATAAGGTATTGTAGTTTCGGCACGTAAGAGTAATATCTATTACTGTTCAACTTACAGCACGAAAATGAAGATCAAATACCTTCTGCATAATCCAAAATTATTCACCTTTGAACAACTGTTGATAACTTGTACTGTACAATTTCATTTTTTCTGTATTTAGCTTCGCGAGTGACTTCTGCTGGCTTGGTACATATTTTATCGCTCATTTACTTAAAGTACATTCAATTCAATCTTTCAATAACCAAAAGGTTAATTGCGTGCCTTTTTCTAAATTTTGCAACACATTACACTGAGGTTACTGAAAAGTCATTTTTTACGTAACAAAATTTTACACTCCTGGAAATGGAAAAAAGAACACATTGACACCGGTGTGTTAGACCCACCATACTTGCTCCGGACACTGCGAGAGGGCTGTACAAGCAATGATCACACGCACGGCACAGCGGACACACCAGGAACCGCGGTGTTGGCCGTCGAATGGCGCTAGCTGCGCAGCATTTGTGCACCGCCGCCGTCAGTGTCAGCCAGTTTGCCGTGGCATACGGAGCTCCATCGCAGTCTTTTACACTGGTAGCATGCCGCGACAGCGTGGACGTGAACCGTATGTGCAGTTGACGGACTTTGAGCGAGGGCGTATAGTGGGCATGCGGGAGGCCGGGTGGACGTACCGCCGAATTGCTCAACACGTGGGGCGTGAGGTCTCCACAGTACATCGATGTTGTCGCCAGTGGTCGGCGGAAGGTGCACGTGCCCGTCGACCTGGGACCGGACCGCAGCGACGCACGGATGCACGCCAAGACCGTAGGATCCTACGCAGTGCCGTAGGGGACCGCACCGCCACTTCCCAGCAAATTAGGGACACTGTTGCTCCTGGGGTATCGGCGAGGACCATTCGCAACCGTCTCCATGAAGCTGGGCTACGGTCCCGCACACCGTTAGGCCGTCTTCCGCTCACGCCCCAACATCGTGCAGACCGCCTCCAGTGGTGTCGCGACAGGCGTGAATGGAGGGACGAATGGCGACGTGTCGTCTTCAGCGATGAGAGTCGCTTCTGCCTTGGTGCCAATGATGGTCGTATGCGTGTTTGGCGCCGTGCAGGTGAGCGCCACAATCAGGACTGCATACGACCGAGGCACACAGGGCCAACACCCGGCATCATGGTGTGGGGAGCGATCTCCTACACTGGCCGTACACCACTGGTGATCGTCGAGGGGACACTGAATAGTGCACGGTACATCCAAACCGTCATCGAACCCATCGTTCTACCATTCCTAGACCGGCAAGGGAACTTGCTGTTCCAACAGGACAATGCACGTCCGCATGTATCCCGTGCCACCCAACGTGCTCTAGAAGGTGTAAGTCAACTACCCTGGCCAGCAAGATCTCCGGATCTGTCCCCCATTGAGCATGTTTGGGACTGGATGAAGCGTCGTCTCACGCGGTCTGCACGTCCAGCACGAACGCTGGTCCAACTGGGGCGCCAGGTGGAAATGGCATGGCAAGCCGTTCCACAGGACTACATCCAGCATCTCTACGATCGTCTCCATGGGAGAATAGCAGCCTGCATTGCTGCGAAAGGTGGATATACACTGTACTAGTGCCGACATTGTGCATGCTCTGTTGCCTGTGTCTATGTGCCTGTGGTTCTGTCAGTGTGATCATGTGATGTATCTGACCCCAGGAATGTGTCAATAAAGTTTCCCCTTCCTGGGACAATGAATTCACGGTGTTCTTATTTCAATTTCCAGGAGTGTAGTTAACGCCAGTCATTTATATAACCAGTAACTTAGAAAAGCATGACAAGGTTCTGTTGCCATGTCAGTGATTACCTGCTTAATTTTCTTTGCCATTACCTTTCTGAGGATTCTGGAGATTCACTGCCCTCGTGTCTAATAAGTATTTTTTCTATTATCAGTATTTCTTTACTATTAAATATTACGTGGTACCCCTTTTTCCCCGCCTGTGTGGTTCGTGAGCGATTGCACTAATGTTCGTCCACTCATTTCAAAATTATCAGTGTTTAGAATGGATTTTACCTTCAGAAGCGTCTGTTGTACACTTTCCTCCTACTAACCGGTATTACTTTCCTTCGGTAACGATAGCTTTACTCACTGTAAAATGTCGCCAGGCATACAACATCACGATCAATTATATTGCAATCCAGTAGGCCGATTAGGAAGAGGGAGGTTACACACTGAATAATCATATCCCGGAAAGGCGTGGAAGGGGTCAGTAGGACCGGTCACACCCCAGGATTACAGCCTGTCACCATTGGGGATGGAACTACAACGATGATCACTGGTGCAGAATCTGATTATAAGTGTGTGTGTGTGTGTGGGGGGGGTAAACTATGGCATCTCCAGGGTCACCAAAGTAGCCCTGTCCCAGTTCTCCTCTTCCTCCTCCTCTACTCTCTCCCCCTCCTACTTAAAAGCCTCTCCTGGCCGAGCTTCTTTCGAGGACCTATCCGCAATGAGCACGAGGATACGAAAAATGCGCAGCTCCGTCAGCCACTAGTTGGCATCAGGCATCTAATCTGCGGATTTTTGGGAGAGGAGCCCCAAGAATTACCTTTTAGCATATGCCGGACAAAATGTACGCCTCGCCATTCAGAATTAGACCGTTGCTTCTCATCCATCTTGAGTGTAAGGTTTTTGTGGAAGACGACTTCTTGGACAATGTGGGGCAAAGGTCACTGGTATGTCACCCAGACACTCACATGCCTGAAGAGCTATTGATTGTACAGCAGAGGAGGCTTTAATTAGTAATAGTACATTGCGCATTTTTCCAATCACTCAACTCCTCCAAATTTATCTTCACTGTGGTCCACGCTAAATAATTGTATTTTTAGCAGTAGAAGTACCTCCATCCGATCCATGGGGTTGCCAGGATGGGGAGGGAAGTAGCATTATAACTATTCCCATTGAGATTTCTGTACTTATCTGATGAGACGGAGGGATCATAACGGCTGGTTTATTGAATTTGAAATGTTTATGTGCAAAAAGTCCACCATGATACCTCCTACGGGTATCACCCAGTCGAAACAAAAGTCATCTGGCACAACGTCCGTTGACAGGGTTCCTGATGCCCTAGGATGGTGGGCATCTATTGCTTGGCTTGCGTGAAAAGCCAGCAGATCAGGCATCAGTAGTGTGAGTCCTTTGGTGTCAGGATGCTTTACCAAAAGTTTCATAACGACGCCATCACATCGGACGCGTTTGCTTTAAAGCGCATGTATTGTGAGCAGATGATCTCTAATACTGCATGCAGTAGGCGCTATTTAAGGCATTCTTCCCCAATCGTTCCACACCCCATGGAAAAAAAAATTCAGAATGTAGGTCAAATCCAGAGCGTATCAAAACTTTCTTCAGGCGAAAGCAATTGTAAATGAACGAAAATGTCGAGAAAGGAAAGCAGACCCTAGAGGTAGCGGAGTCAGCATCAAAGGCTGTATCATGAGAAAGGACGAGAAGGAAGGATAATCTGAGATGAGTGCTTGCAACACAGGAAAGGATGTGCATGCTGCAATAGCTTGGGGCCCCCGTGCTCGCCACGCACGTATTCACGAAAGAGTCGCGTGCCCCCTAAGGGGATACGACAAATACTGTTAGAGATGTGGTGCTCAAAATGTCATCCGTTTACATTAATAACTGGCATCTCCATGCTAATGATTGACACGAAAAAAAATGTATTCTACGAAAAATGACTGCAGCTTCCGACAAGCGGGCAAACAGCTCTGCTGCTAAGTCTATCGATGGCTGGTACACCAAACGCTTCGTCTATCTCCCCCCCCCCCCCAACCCCTACACTGGGTGGGGGGGGGGGGGGGGTGAGGGAATTTGAAGTATTGAGGCAGTTCCCTGGCCCTTCTAGCGATCACACACTATGGATTTCTTTCTGTGGGAGGGAGGTGAAGCTTTCTGTGTACTCCAGAGGAACTGGTTGCCTGTTTGGCTTACGCTGCAGCCATTATTCGTACAAGTAGTTGTTCTGAGTGTGTTACGACAGAGGCTAGCACACAGGTGCCAGCTGTGTATTAATGAAAATAAATATATTTTGACCACTACCTCTAAAACAATTTCCATCACATGGCAGTTTTGACACCGTCCCTTCTGCATATCACTAACACCAAAAAAGCTTCATGGACCTCTAAGCGAGGAACCGGAGCACCTGCGACATTTTTATCACATAAAAATAGTGTATCTCCTCTAAAAACACTCAAATTTTGTGGACGTAGTTCTTTTACGCCCTATGTATCGTAACTGTCATGTAAAGAAATTTATAAAAACCTTTTTACGAACAACGATATAGCAAGCTCTGGGCTATAAAGGGTACGCAAAAGAACAGCGTTTTTCTTGTTATTCATGGCATGGAAAACCTTCGGCTTTATCGAATCACAGAATTCCAAAACGACATTCCTAGTACGCAGGAATAACACAAGTTGTTACGACTCTTGGTGTGGCTGCAGCTGGCAGACGCTCGTGTGGTCGTGATTATCAGTTGCGGGAACCCGACTCTGCCAGATGTCCGCACTCGCCATCTCTCCTTTAGCCGCAGTGGTCCCAGCATGAATCAAAATCAACGTTACGACGTATTTTAATTCTGCTATAGTAAAGCCGCTAAGAGGATACCCGACGGCTGGCAGCACTGGTGCCAGCTTTAAACTACGAAGCGCAAGCGGCTGCAGGCAGAAACAATAGCGGTCTTAATGCGACAACACTGACGCGTTGCCATAGAGACTTACACAAAATCGTGTTACGTGACCAGCTGATACAAAACATGCAAAGCAGCAGCCGCGTCATCCCCACTGCAACTGTAGGGGATCTTCTCTTGCCGACTCTAGTAGTAATGGTTCCCCTATGCACAAAGCGGAAGACGTTAGTTACGGGGTAATGGCAAATAACAAAACAACGATGCTTAAGCTTGTAAAAAAAAAAAAAAACTTCTGTTTTAGGCTAGATTAATTCTCATTAAACCAACGTTCTTCTTCTGTAGGGTATTAACCTCGCACGTCCGTAGGTTATTATTTCAAGGCAATCAAAGCGAGACGGGCCATACCTCATTTATGTAGTTACTAAAGCAAGTACGTTATCGTCTTCATTCATTCAAGCATATCTTACTAATATTGGAAGGACTGTACGCTGCAATGAATGCAGATTACAAACGCGTACCGGACTAAGATTCGAATCCACATCATTGATGTACTTATCAAATGCTCACCTCATCAAGCTCACCAGATCAAGTTTCAATCTGTCAGTTCCTATGCTTTACTTTTACAAACCTAACATAACATGGACCAACCAACGTGCGAGGAAAAATGAAGTCAGAATACTTTTTCATGTAAACGTGCATTATTAACGTTGCAAGCATCGAGCAGCAATAAATAATAATAATAATAATAATAATAATAATAATAATAATAATCCTGGGTGCGCTCGTAGCCTTACAAAATTCAGAAGTTTGTGTCCTTCCACATACCATTAATTTATTGCCGTTTGACATTTTCACGTTCCATGGATAACTCTCGCGGAATATTGCAAACTTCTGAAATATTACAGACAGCCTAGACGAAGATGCCATGTGCCCAAAACGAAAGGAGGAAGATTAAGATCTGACGTCCCGTCCACGACGAGAACTAATATTTTTATGACTGCGTGTTTTACACGTTCTATGCCACAGTAATGCAAAGTCACGAATAACTAAGTCACCAGTGAAAAATGCTCCTATCAGACCATAAAGGCGAATATTCTCCCGTTTAATACACTTTACTGAAAAGCCTCAGAAACCTTCCACAGCACCTTCAAAAATTTTGGCATGCAAACATATCCGCACTTTTTTGAACATGGAACTCACCTCTCGCTCCCTTAAGATCGCCTGACTAACTCGCTCACACCTACTAGTCCATCTTTGTAAATCGGTCGTATGGGTAAATGGGAGTGGGCGTGTGCACTCACTCTTTCAGCCCAACTCATTGGCGTTATCTCTCTGTGTCCCTAAAGGTGCGTCTACACTACTGGTGACTTTCCGTGCACACTAGGCGCATGCAGCTGATGCACGAAAAAGCAAGAAGGCGCAAGCGCCGGTGCGAAGTCGCGCATGCCTCAATTGTGCACACGGGGACGCAGCCAGGGAGACTATACTTGCGCGTGCGGGCAAGCACAGCAGTACGGCAGTTAGCCGCAAGGCGCACAGCTCCTCTGTCTGTCTCTCCCTCTTGTTCTCTCGTAACTGCTCCTGTATCACTCCTTCCCACTGCTGCTCACTCTCCTCACTGTCACTGTCAAATATGTTCCACTGCCACTGTGTCCCTCTTTCACACTACCATTGTCCCCTTCGCTCTTTCTATACCACAACCGCTGCCTACCATCTTCCAATTTTTATTACATTTTCGTCTCTTTCCCACTGCCATTCTTTCCTTCACTCTCGGTATGAAATAGGACGAATATGTTCGCATGTCAAAATTTTGGGAATATTTTTAAAGATACTGAGCAAGGTAGAATGAGGCAGCTGGTGCAACTTATCAGTGAGAGTCCTTTAAACATGAGAATATTTGCTTTTTTGTGCTCGGATACAGCACACTTTTCCGCTGGTCCCTTCTTTTCCCTGACACAACAGGGCATCCTACTCATATGAAAAGAACTTTATGGGTCAGTAAGAATTTGGTAGTTTACGTGAAACTGATACAATGCAAAATTAATTTTACACCTCAGGCCAGAGTATACGTGCAAAAAAATATTGCATGTGCTGCAGTACAACAAACTTCTGATGATAGTGGGGACAGTTTGCAGAATATTTCTCCGCGCTATGTCAATTTATAAACTACGTTTTACAATCACAACCGGATTTTAACTGCGTAAGTAGGGTAACTTTAACCTCTCCATCTCGGAAACGGACAAGGATAACAAAATTTTCAAGTCTGTTCGAGATGAGGAGCTTAGGAATACATTGTACAAATTTCAGCCATTTGCCGTGTATAACCGTCCTGGAATCTGCGGCTCGTCTTTGGTACAAAAAAATGGCAAAATACTTTTTGTGGGGTCTTTCTAAGGAACGACCCACGAACTAATGGTGCCTCTACAAGCCCTTAAGACCCACCGTACATCACATTAAATGCAAAATGAACCAAACTATCTGCTCTATTTGCCTAAGTAGGATGAAGAGTGTAATATTCGTGTCTGAGCCTTTATTGTAGGATAGTGACCTTAGAACGATACTTCTGCTGGGTATACAAATGATCCTAACCCAAGGGCTATTCAAAACCCTTGACTCGCCTTTGTATCACCGACAGAACCCGAGGCATAACCTCCTGATGAATTCCGTTTTTATGCGCGGCGTTTTGGAACATATTAGATGGCGCATGCTGTCGCACGCGTACCGATTATTATCCCCGTAGTTGTATATATGGATGAGTAGTTTTAAACTGAGATCGAGCAAGAGAGTGGAGCTAAAACTTGTCATAAAATTTGCGGCTTGTGATAAGACTAAACGCGGTATATGGTAACAAGCACCTACTTGCCGTTAGAATTACTTAGAATGACTGTGAGCAGAACTTTTCAATCCTTTAATTATAAACAAGAAATAACAGTTTTTCATATACAAATTTATTGGATGTTTGTTCTTTTTCGTTTGTTGACAGTGGAGGGCGGTTTCCCCAGAAACAACTGGTTGACATACGGCTAACATTATAAACTTTATAAAGTTACTTCTCCACTTTATAACTCACCGATACTGTGGAACTGTTGGGCGGTTACAAAATTTTACTACTAAAGGAGGAACAAAATTGGGCGTTGGGTGAAAAAGGGTGACTATTCCTGTAATATAAGATCAACAGGCTTTACGTAAATACCTAAAGCTCGGTAGTGCGGCAACATCCTGCGAGCTCGTAGCGCGTAGTGGCAAAAAAATGACTAATAAACGTAAGACTTTAAAACATCACGGAGGGAAGCCATAGGGCCGGTATATTGACCTCGAAAACTTCTGCAGCTGCGTGATGATTGAAATCGTCTTAAATGATATCTATAGATATTGGTATAAATCCAGGAAAAAGACCAACTATCGGAGGGGGAGTGGACAGTGAAATATTTATATGGTAGCGGGAGAGGAGGGAGGGGGCAGCGTAAGGTTATGCATCTGATGTGTTGACAAACAGCACTGGTAACCGCCTAACTGAACAATGGTCAACTTGAAAACATATCCCTGATCACGATGCGCAGCACACGCGCACGTAGTGGCTATTGCAGCAGACACCCACTACGTCACCCATGCCTAATGTGGGTTCATCAACGAAAACGAGTCGCAGCACGCCACAAGCATGCTTATTACACAGTTGATGACTGGGAACAGTTTGTTTGCTGACGAATCATGGCTAAAACTTTCCTCCGTAAATTGGGTTTGGTACCCACCATGCACGGTGTCCATACACACACACAAAGGCAGAATAGTAGTCATTCTGTATATGAAACTTCAGCCTCTAGTGTTCGCAAGCGGCCCTTCTGTGATTTATAACTGCAAAGATGAACAGCACCTAGAAGCTACAAAAATGTTGACATGGAAAGAAGTTACCGGAACCAGCTTGACTCAGAGAAAAAGCAAACCTTGACGGACTGAAAGAAATAAAGGGAGAGAATAAGCTCCTCAAGGAAATAAAAAGTGGAGAGCTAAAATTTCTGGGCTTTACACCGAAGCTAATAGATTGACAAGACATTTCTGAAAGCAAAATAGTGGGTAACAGTATCAGAGACAGGCTCAGACGAAGTTCTTCGAAGAACTAATGAGGATACTGTAATACCAAATGCAACAAGTAATGAAATTAATATACATAAATAAAAATGAACTGATCAGAATACACGAGAGTTGGCTTGATTACAATAATAATCGTGAAATAAAGAGTCATAAATAACACAGACCTAACATATGATTTGAAAATGCTGCTCAAAAAGAGAAAGAAGCAGCTTATCCAATATACACGAAACTTTATTAAACAACGCTTCTTTTTAACAGACGTTGACGTCGTTAGTAAGTGAATACTTAAGCTCAGACACGACAGGATTTGGCGAAGGAAATAGTTGCGCCATTAGAACAGGTGTCTATCGTGGAAGCGGATGATGATTATTTGCATGGAACAGTATATATGGTGAGACAACAGGACTGATAATTTAAACAACTGCTGTACTTTAAAAGAATAGTTCACATTTCCCTGAACCTTCTAGATCAATTGAGCTCTAGTAAGAAATTTATCATTCCGAAAACGGCAAGCACAACTCTGGACTATAGCAATTTCAGGGCACTAGGTGCGATGGAATTAATACTTTGCTTTACGTTTTACGCACATTTTAAAACAATTATCTAAGGGCAGTTGATTCCATACCTAACCAAGAAAGAACATAAATCTGAGGGTTGAGGTGAAGATTCAGTAGAACGACATAGCATGATATGTCACTAACAAAGTACCTTCATTTTTTTTAAAGTGTATTGTTTCCAACAATTCCAGCCAGGAATAATGTTCCATACGGACTTCCACTGCATGCATGTCTTTCAAGTTATCCGTCATAAGCATGTTATGTAATTATCATAATCGTTGCCATCATGTCTTTCACATTTTATTAGGAATTTTTCCTCGGTTTCTTTTTACAATATGTTTTGAAATAACCACATCTGAAGGCATTAATTTGTGTTTTTAATCACCCATAAACTGTATTTCACTCATGCACAGTAACTATAGTAAGTAAATTTTGGGTGGGAAAGAGACGAAAAGGTGATAAAAATTGGAAGTAGTAGGCAGCGGTTGTGGTATAGAAAGAGCGAAGGAGACAATGGTAGTGTGAAACAGGGACAAAGTGGCAGTGGAACATAGTTGACAGCGAGGAAAATTGTAACATACTGGACACGTAACACAGTTCCACGAGAAAACGGCGAACAGCAACTATGTATTTGTCACATTCTCCCGAAAGCGCGTAAGGCGAGACGGGAGGGCGTGGTGGCAGCTCCTGTATCGTATTTCCACGTCACAGACAGCTTGGGAGACTGTAGCAACGAAATTTCAGCTCGGGGCAGCAACTGGGGACCAAACTCAATTCATTAGCGCCTGTGCGCGCCGTCACAGGGAGCTAAAATCGGAAATCGGTTTTACGCCAGAAAAGCCTGCAAAGGGAAACAGGAATAGTCAACTGAAGACTTTTGGGGACGTCAGTCCTACGGAAGTTCTCTATGTTTCTAATCTACACTCGATAACGGAAAGAATACAGATTCAAAAATACTTATTTTATTGAAAGTATCTAATGTTTTATGCCGTAGATCAAGAATTCGTAATCTTCTAAGCCACCACAAATTAAACTGAGAATTTTTAAACCTAACACAGGACCATGTAGAAATGTGCTTTGTCTTTCTGCAAAATACTGAAAGACACAAACAATGGAAAAAGCAAGAAATATTAAAGTTTTACGTCCCACAAACGCCACCGTAATTATAGAGATTAATCACTAGTTCAAATGCAATGACCCTGTTCAAGGAACCCTTCAGACTCACGCTTGTTTGAATTAGGGTACCCAACAAAAACCCTAATCTTGTTGGTTTGAAGTAGCTACCCCGAATGCGAGTCCAGTACCTTAACCACTGCGTCACTTTGACGAAATCAAAGGAAACCACACCGTTAATATGCTCTCATACTTCAAGGGCTAAGCTCTGACGCAAACACTTTCTTTGGTCACCCACATTACTTTTCATTACTTGTTGCTTTTGGTATTACAGTATCCTCATTAGTTTTCGAAGACCTTCGTCTGAGTCTATCTCTGATACTTTTACCCACTATTTTGCCTTCAGAAATGTCTTGTCAATCTATTAGCTTCGGTGTAAAGCCCAGAAATTTTAGTTCTCCACTTTTTATTTCCTTGAGGAGCTTATTCTCTTCCTTTATTTCTTTCAGTCCGTCCAGGTTTGCTTTTTCTCTGAGTCAAGCTGGTTCCAGTAACTTCTCTCCATGTCAACATTTTTGTAGCTTCTAGGTGCTGTTCATCTTTTTCACTTACTCTTCCAGTTTCACTTCCTGGGAGAAGCATAGCGGCACTGAATTTGGAGAATGAATTCCTCGTATGAACGGTTAGCCAATTAAAGAGTCTTCTAATGTCTTGGTAAGGTTTCTTTTTTTTGTGCAATGGATACACAGTAGTCTGCATATCGTTTTGTCAATAGCTGACCCCTTCATTTGTGCGTTATGAATTGCTCTTTTGGCACTACTAGACTACATCTGCTATTTCAAAACATGATTCTGACAGATATAGTCAAGTTTTGAAGTTGCGAGTGGAAGATTCAGAAAAAGTACCAACAACTACTACTACTACTACTGCCACCACTACGCAAATGGCGATATGGATTTTTTAAAGCGAAAAGCCACTTCTACAAATCTTTGACGGCATGGGACATCGAGATCACAGTCCAGTTCGTAACCACAGGTTTTTCTCTCTACACAGACAGACCCACACACACCGACAGAATTTTATAATAAATCACAAAATAGTCTGTTTTTGATGCATTCGTGTAGTTCAGACGGCAAAAATTATGTCTGATATACGAGAAAAGTTAAAAACACTAGGTCAAAGCAACAGAGATTCACAAACGTGGAAGAGGGGACGTAATTTGGAAAACTGTTCATGAAAATCGTTGGGTGCTGCTGCTACAAACAGTAGATGCGCTTGTATCAGAATTACAGATCTGAGGAATCAGGAGAAGAATACCTAGTCCAGCACAGCAGTGCCGCAGCTTAGCGGCAGCTGTTCTGTAAACACAGACGCCGCATCTGTTGCGATTCCCGCTTGGCGTAGTCGTACGGCAAACAGTGAAGCAATACGCTCGGGGCAACACGATGGAACTGTTCAAATGGCTCTGAGCACTATGGGACTAACATCTGAGATCATCAGTCCCCTAGAACTTAGAACTACTTAAACCTAACTAATCTAAGGACATCACACACATTCATGCCCGAGGCAGGATTCGAACCTGCGACCGTAGCGGTCACGCAGTTCCAGACTGAAGAGCCTAGAACCACTCGGCCACAACGGCCGGCGATGGAACTGTTATTACATTCATATACAAAATCAATAACATTACAATAAATTCCACAACACTGCAAATAATGTGAAAAATTTCTGACATTCTCTCGCACATTATCCCACTACACACATTAGAAATGCAGTACTTGTACAGACTGACTTCCAGTGCACTGGTGTGCCGTGTATTGCACTGAAGACGAAAGAAAAATCCTCACTATACGCAGAAATATCACTCTTACTGTGTCACATCACCAAAGATTGTTTTACGTGAAAATAGCGTACGCGAACATACTGCATGTGTCTCGCATTTCACTACAAATATGAATCAATCCTTTTCGAACACCACCGTTCACTTCAAAGCTGCCTGGACTATTTTTGTTTCCCGCAATTTGGTAGGCGATGAATAACCGCCTGACGTTAAAGAAACATTCCATTCACTGTCAGTCAAAGAAAAAGGCTAACTGGACTTCGAAAAGGGGCTTTAACCATTTCCTCTTTTTCTAACACGTGGGTGTAGCCACACTGAAGCTTCATGGACGAAGAAGACGGTACTAGTTGGCAGCAGTGAAACTTACCCGCCTCCTAAATATCTTGAGGACGGCTCCCAGTCTGTTGCCCATTGCTGTACGACTGACTGCGCTAACGAGAGATAAGGGGCCCCGTGCCAGTACTGCCAACATCCCCATGCTCACACCAGTTTACGTAACTTGACTAACAAAATAAAGGCTTTTAGGACTAACTATGCCATTGTCAAACATTGATTAACCATCGCAAGAGAACCTGATCACGCCAGATGCCCTGCGCCGCTGAATTATTTAAGCAAATGCTGCCGTCAGCCTATTTTCACGCAGCGTCACGAATCCTCGGGCGATCGAACTGTTCTTGCAACATTCGGCGCATCGACGCGTTTAGCTTCATATGAAACGCGCCTACATTATGATACAAGTTTTTATAACTAACATGATACATTACAGCAACTTAGAATTTACGCCGAACTGCTAAATACTATGTGACGCTATTGATTTATCACTACTTTGAGGAAGAATGTACCGATCACTACAAAGGCTAGCAGACGAGGAATACATGTACAAAAACTTATTTATACAGTCCCTCTCAAACTGATTTGCATAGCTTCGCACACAGGAAGACACTGGGAACTGGACAAGGATTTTGCTCTGACCCACCAGTATCAAATGGGAAGTTGGAACAAGCCATCTGTCAGATGCTAATGGTGGCAGCTACGCAGACATAACAGCAATGTAATTGAAATACGGTAACAATAACTACAATCTGAGGAGGATTATCGTGGTTAATGGCTGCAGCGCTGGAATCCCATGAGACTTCATTTTCATTAACCGAATAACGATACTGCAACGCACCCATGAGCTTCTTGGCAACATCTGCCTTTCTATCTGCTTTTTATGTTACTAACAAAATGGTGCGTGAGTGCATCCGCTATTTCGCACAACCGACATGACTCTATTGAACAATGTGCAACAATCACATTAACCGCAATTCACCGCAGAGCACGTTAACAACGTTGGTTACGTGGAATGGTGACAGTCTGATGCACAGAACTGATTCTGCGATAGCAAATAATAAGTTTCCTTGCATCTGTGAGCCCCACGGCAGTGGAATGTTCTGTGACATAAAACGTAGTGAGTTCGACGACTTATTCAGAAAACAAGATATTTACTTCCCGTTAGAAGAGTAGCACACCATTTCACAAGATAT
The DNA here is from genome assembly GCF_023898315.1 of Schistocerca nitens. Lineage (NCBI taxonomy): Eukaryota > Metazoa > Arthropoda > Insecta > Orthoptera > Acrididae > Schistocerca > Schistocerca nitens. Next base: position 383,173,615 of record NC_064617.1, on the reverse strand, counting down.
AGTGCGGCCATATAAACCCTGCGCTCGGGAGGGCAAGGGTGCATTTTGGAATGTCACCTTGAAGGGGAGTACTACGAATTGACAAATTTATATTTCATGTTCTATATCCCATCTGGCACAAGAACACAGACAATACTGAGTTAGAGCACTCCTTTGGTCATGAAAAATTCTTGGTTACGAAGGTAATGTACATGTCTGAATGGAATCATCTGTATCGTGATTTTTACTTGTTTACTACGATCTTCACATAGTAACTGGGCATTAATTTGTCTTCCGAGATTAACAGAAGAGCCATACAGTGTCTAAACAAAAATGACACGAGCAGTCTCGAAAAGGGACGCTTCTTTTTTCATATAACGCTACTAATATTTTCCTTCACAGCGTTGTTCACAGTCAAGCAATCGAGATAAGGACTGGGCGCTTTTCTGTACTTGTTCAGCACATGAAACAATGGGAAATAGGAAAATCCACAATACAGTGTACTATGCGAAGATCAGGAATGGATTCCGTTTTTCCTCATTATTTTGTGTTTACACACGGTTAAGTCGAAAAAGGTGCTTGTATTTCTAATACCACTTTGATCCCCATGTTTACAAACCATCATATGTTGGCAGCTTTCTGAAACATGCTGCCTTTATCAAAGTTCTACATATTAATGAGGTAACTCACACCGATGCTTCTCTTTACGATGTAATGTGGGGTCAAACATATGCTGCCAGATATGGAAATGAATCATGCGTGACCTTTGTTGAACAATTCTTGAACTAGAATGAAGGCATCGATTAAGAGTGTTCCCAAAAGCGAAATCCCTCAGTCTCCTCCCCACTCCACTCCACAAAAACGCTGCCTCATTAAATGGACTGATGTAATCTTGCTTAACGGAGATCAATGATAGTTACTGACATTCGAAAACTGAATATCCGAAAATATTAATTTTTTTGTTTTTCCTGCAATAAAAAAGCGCGACAGGTTCACGCGCAAATAACGGCGTCAAGTAGGTATACCTAACTTTCGTGAAGAATGAGGGAACAAATAAGCCTAAGGAATACAGTAACTCCTCCATGTAAAAAAGAAAATTACTGGAACCTAAGAATAAACAAACTAACAGAAAAATTAAATGTCTGACAGAAACCAAGCAGAGTAGATAAAGTAACAACTCGAATTCTTGAGTACAATGAGCCAGAATCCTAATAATGCCCCCACAACTGTGATTTTTGAGTATTTTTTTCCATTGAAGAGAACACCCTAGTAAACCAAACACAACGCTGTTAATAATGTAAGAGATTAAAAATCTCAGTACCAAAGGCGCAAGTCATACCGCGCAGAATGAAGGGGGTCAGCTATTGACAAAACGATACGCAGACTACTGTGACAGATGGTTCGGTGAAATTATGCGCATGCGCTCTTCGTATCGATTTCTTCGATTACAATACTCAGTTACGTTAAGCATGTAACACCTATGCTTTCGTCTGGCTTTGCGACATAAAATATTTTTCACGGCCTAGACACATACACACACAACCACATGCGCATCCGCTTCACCCCGCGCCCCCTTTAGATGTGAGAGCGCGCCACCCTCATGGACGAAACATTCCTATTGAGTTGTGTGTTCTAATGGATGTTTTCAATCGCTGACACACTTTTATCTTCACCACATTCAAGTGAAAGTACTACCTTATAACGCGTTTCCGGCCAATGTCATGACTTTTATTGCTCCTTACCCTCTCGGCGACCATTTCCTGCAGCCTGTGCCCATTTACTGAAAACCTCTTGTTCTTGCACTTACAAAATGCAGAAAAATGTTTGTGTAAATTTTTGCTGGAAATACTGTGAATTTTAACAACATAAAATCAACTATTTTTTCCCTAGTATTCTTACAACGAAACCACTGTGCTTGTTACGAAGTAATATAGACCGAATTTTAAAAGTAATTAGTTTTTGTACGACGTTTACAAAGGTCCTTTATTTCGTTATCCTCACAGGGCAATCAATTGTACATTTTTCTAGTGCAAGAACAACGTTTTTTTTAATATATTTTTCACGAACGATTTTCTCCAAAATTCGTCGCGATGCGCATGCGGTGTAGCTTCCGTAGCCCAATTTAAGGCTGTTTCACGGCTGTATGGACTACAAGTATCCTATAGCAATTTGTTCGTCTCGACTTCAACTACACCACTCGTTTACACCCTGGAGCCGAGAAAAAGAATTTAACCTCGGTGAATCTTAGCAAATGTGATTTGATATATCGTAAGAATAACAAATATTCCTTCGCGGGGACCTTTCGCTGACGGTAAGAATCTCGTTTTTCGGGTGAGCGGAATTTGGAATGTTATCCACACTGCTCACTGAGGCCAAATGATATTGTTAAAATAATAAGAGGCCACGAAACATGAGCTGGAAGCATTACCTCTTGCGCTGTTGACAAAATTTGTCGAAGTTCTTTCTTGTAACCAAAACTTTTGCAGTTTCTGATCAAGAAAGTTTTCTTGAGAACTACTACTGCTGCATAAAGTATATTCTCACTAGCGACATGTTAAATTTCCTTACATGCCGCTATGTAGACATCAATAACCCTTGTGATTAAACTTCATACAATAAGTCAACTTGGAGCTGCACATCCGCGCACAACAACCCCGAATCGCCTTTTTGAATTATGGCAATTGACTGGGTGGTCACAGCTTGGTGCTGCTGATCTAGAACCGGCATTTCATGCAGCACTAGCCTAGTAAAGCCACGTCAACACCTTATCTATATTCACGACATTATGTTCTGAACATCGAACCCGCTGGTCTAGTCGTAAAGCACGTATCTGAAAACAGAGAGGTCGCGGGATCGAATCTCGATGGAGCCATGGAAATGTTCAATCTGCTTTTAATACAGCCTTCACTTCACAACCATGTCCGCAGTCGACAGGAAAGAGATGTGGTTCTGATTCCATGTTAAACTGTAGGTCCCCTTTCCTAGGTTGAGTAACGGGGGTAGATGAGGAACACGCAAAGTCGCTTAAGTGGCGTCCAATTGAAAGACTTGCGCACTGCCACTGAGTAACACATATAATCATTTTATAGATGGCTTCCCTTCTAGCTTAATATTGAACACAACCTTAATAATCATAGAAGTAAAGGCAGTCTTCTGAAAAGTAACGGCAAAACAGCAATAAGAATGGATTTGAACTGCAGATTTTTTCTCTACCTTCCGAACGACTCGAGCAGCTAAAATTAGCTAAGTGGAGCGCTGGTTTCCACAAGCATACGGTGACAAACCTATGGTGTTAACTATTATTTGGAAACGAACGTCGGTCAATTCGGGTAGCCTTACTTCTGTCATTGTCTTCTGCTTCTTACACGAATGTTGAGCTGAACACTCTTTTCGATTCCATCTGTCTAACTTGCAAACACAATGTTATTTCTTTTTTAAGTCGTTAATATATATATATATATATATATATATATATATATATATATATATATATATATAGCTACATTGATCTAAGCGTCCAGCTCCAGTTTTGTAAGACAGCGTTTTATGTCCAGAAATCGCCAGTAATAACTGCGCAAGGAGCTAAAAGCCAGAATGCGACAAGTACCGGGTGATCAAAAAGTCAGTATAAATTTGAATACTGAATAAATCACGGAATAATGAAGATAGAGAGGTACAAATTGACACACATGCTTGGAATGACATGGGGTTTTATTAGAACCAAAAAAATAAAGTTAAAAATGTCCGACAGATGGCGCTTCATTTGATCAGAATAGCAATAATTAGCATAACAAAATGAGACAAAACAAAGATGATGTTCTTTACAGGAAATGCTCAGTATGTCCACCATCATTCCTCAACAATAGTTGTAGTCGAGGAATAATGTTGGGAACAGCACTGGAGGTATGGAGAGGCATTGGCGTCAGATGCTGTCTTTCAGCATCCCTAGAGATGTCGGTCGATCACGATACACTTGCGACTTCAGGTAACCCCAAAGACAATAATCGCACGGACTGAGGTTTTTTTTTTTGTTCTAATAAAACTCCATGTCATTCCACGCATGTGTGTCAATTTTTGCCCCTCTATCTACATTATTCCGTGGTTTATTAAGTTTTCAAATTTATACTGCCTTTTTGATCACCCGGTATGTAAAACAGACGTATATATACCGAATGGAAAATTTTCTCCAGGTATGCAATTCAACTCAAATGAGAAATACTGACTGCGACATTTCAGGACCTAAAAGCAAGGGTAAGTTTAAGCAGCCTCGATGGTCTTCGCCAGCACAAAGCTCCTCGCATCGAGCCTTGTTACATTTACGCTGCCAGTCACTTGTCAGAGTTTCTTTCGCCGAGTACTATAGTCAGACACACATTTCTAACGCCTATATGTGATTATTACCTAGACTGTTTCCCGTTCTCTTTAAGGCATTCCTCTCTAAAATTAGTTTTGACGCCAAAATAATGAACATGGATAATCTTTGCGGACTGCTACCTCTCAACAAGCATCTCCCTATTGCTCGCCGAGCAACTCCCAGTTTTTGAATGGTCTTCACACTGAAAGTTGTTTCACAAAACTACCGTATGGAAAAACGGATCGTAAGCTTTTCGTTTCAAACGCAATGGAGCTTCGTTCTGAAAATTCTATTTGGTTTACTAATAGTATAAGCTGTTCTCACTCTGCAGTTCATTTCATTTACTTACTGTCCACCCAGTGGTCGTCTTCAACTGCCTCAAACACAAAAACTGGTGAACTGTTTCTACTAGTATTATTTTCATTTCCGTGTGTTCATTACACATTACTTTCGTATACTGATTTTCCGCTCTGCTTTCGAAACATAGTACAGTGTGTTCTTCAGTCCTATGTTGAAGTTTAATTCCACTAAAGACAAAACGTACAATGGGCTGACCAACTGCCACTCTAAATATCTTATGACTGAGCACGAAGCTGCTCAATGTGCCAGATCACTCGTCGTCATACCGGCGAGCGGAATTTGTCACGCACGCAAACTTAACTTTTCCGGAACATGTGAATATAATTGAACTTGGTTGCTACTAAGTGAACAGAGAGAGGGAACAATACTGCAATGATGTGTCAGCCAACAACAGAAACTGACGACCTCAGCGAACTGATCTTCCCGCCCTGGCGAACTGTAGCAGTGAGCACACTAACCTAGTTAACCCCGCGTCATCGAATTTTAGTTTCGGTAACGACTTTACAAACTCGCCCATTACCAGAACTCGGGACAGAGAGGCCAATTTCACAACAGGATGTTCGCATCACTGCTTGCGTTATGTTAACTGACGCACTGACATCGGTAAACTGTGAGGTGGCAAAACGCTGTATATAATTCCCACTTCTTACCGAGCATTTTCTGACTCTGATGCGTAAACGAAACAGTAAGTTACTGGGACCTGACACTACACCAGCGCCTAACAAAACTAACTGCATCCTACTCCTCACTATGTATCTACCTAAAACGGTGGAAGAAAACTTGACAGTTATGAGAGATACAAGATATCTCCTGCCAACATAAGTAGTACGAGTTTACTTCAACGTCACATAGACATCTTTAGAGACTGACTGCTAAATTGGTTGGACACGGAAAGACAAGAAAATTGGCTTTGGTTTATCTGATGGAAGTAAAGAACATACGAGTTTTGGCGCCTCATCGATGAGTGCAGATTGGGCTTGTGTCACCACACAGAAAGCTGGCGATTAATAGTAAATATAGAAAAGCTAACTCTGGCTGTCCACATGGGAATTTCTAGCCACTCTTCCCACATGTGAGTAAATTTTTGAAGGAACCACACCAGCATTTGTCTGACATGATTTTGGGAAGCACAAAATGCCTAAATTTGAGACACACACACACACACACACACACACACACACACACACACACACACACACACACACGAAATTTTCTGGCTTATTACCAAAAAGAACCTCACTGATAAATAATAGTGAGCACCTCAGAAAATATTCCATTTAATTTGTTCTTGGTACACACAAAGATTAGCTGGTACAAAGATTTTAAGATACAGTCCAACATAATTCACAGTCATCATTTAAAAATGCTCTGTGATGTTGTAAGTGAGTATAGCATGTGCGTGCATGAATGCAATAATAAAATTATTTACAACAATTTCACTACCATAATTTAAGATCTTGAGTCAAGTCATCTCTTCTCTAAAGGGGTTCTCATGAAATTAACTGAAAAGAGTGGATGAGGAACCATACATTTGTCACATTTCAATGTAAGTAAATTATTTACATGATAATTTGATAAAGTTAATACTGATTTAATTACTGTAATTTCTCTTTTAGAACAACTTCTTAGCAAGTCTCAATACTTCAATATTGTTTTTAATTTATTTCTCGCCTGTGTCAATATCTTCATATCTGCCACACCCAAAACTTACAATTTTATTTTTTTCACGTATTGTTCCTTTTTTATACACTTTCCATGGCCAGATTACATAATATCTTCATCTATGGGCCAGTAAGCTCTAACTTTCTTTGGGAGGGTTTAATTTGTAATCTTTCATAATACGTTTGTCCGAAGGTTTGTCACTTCACTTATAATGCATTTAATGAGTTTTAAAGTCTTTAAATTATACATTTACAAGGTCCGTCACAGATTCTTTTCTAATTTTACCACAACTACCATTTTTCTAAGATGCAGTATTGTGTTGCGAATCTTCAGTTGCAGAAACGCCCTCTTTAAATTTACATCCATGGTTGATTCCAGGCATGCTCCTTTCACTGATTAAAATTTCTCTTTTGTTAAGCTTGTTGACATGTCTTCCTTATTCCTTATTCACTCATCAATTACAGCCTAGCACATTACACACTTGGACTAATGAATGTTGACTACTGTATGTCTCCACTTTTTTTATACTGACTTTCTGCTTGAGTCTATTGCTTCTTCCACTTCTTCTTTTCATTCGTAAGTGTGGTTATATTAGTTATCGGCAACTTTTATTCCACTTATTTCATGATGATTGGTTTGCCAGGCGCTCAAATGTGCGGTCATCAGCGCCTGTACAAAGTCCCAATTCTCACACAGTTCACTTTTTACACAATCCAGTCTAGCCACTGGCACGAATGATGATGATGATGACAACACAAATACCCAGTCCCTGGGCAGAGAAAATCCCCAACCCAGCTGGGAATCAAATCACGGCCCAATGATTCCTCTTATTTGAAACAGTTACATAAAATTTGTATTATTAATTTATTTTTTGTGACTTTTCGCCTCTAAGTTATCCAGCCATCTCTATATCAGTAAGAGTAAAAGAAAGGTAATGGATTGCAGTCACATTAAATCAGGTGATTATGAGGGAATCAGATTAGGAAATTATAAGATTTCTGAAAATGAGCAATTTGTTAACTCAGAATATAAATCTAAGTGCTAGGAGGTCTTTTCTGGAGGTATTTGTCTGACATGTAGACTTTTACAGAAGTGAAATGTGGCTGTTAAACAGTTGGTTCTACAGAAGAATGCTTATTTAATATTAGATGGACACAGCAGACAACCAAGGAGGATGAACTGAGTTAACATGGTGACAAAAGAAATTTATGAGACAACTTGATTTAAAGAAGGAATCAGTTTACAGCACATATCCTGAGGTATCAAGAAAAAATTGTCAAGTTGGTAATGGAGGTGTTACTTTTCTTTTTTTTGGGGGGGGGGGCAGGGGGGGGAGGAGTAAAATTGTAGAATGAAACCAACCACAACTTGACCACAGTAAGCAGGTTCACATGAATAATAGGCGTTAAACAAAACATAGGGCTATAGATAGAAATGCTGAATGAGTGAAGAGAGTACTTCATGGTGCTTCCAATGACTACCATAGCAGAATACTGTCAAATGATCTTTCACAAAACCCAAAGAAATTCTCGTCGTATGTAAATGCTGTTAATAGCACCAAAGTTAGTGTCCAGTCCCTAGCAAATCAGACAGAAAGTGAAACTGAGCAAAAGCTGAAATGCTTAACTCTGTTTTCAAATATTCCTTTAGAACAGAAAACACAAGAGAATTGCCCTAACATAATCCTTGTACCATCGAAAAGATGGGCGAAATGAAGTATTAGTGTCAGTGGTGTCGAGGAACGGCTGAAATCGTTAAAATTGAACAAAGTTCCAGAGCCCAATGGAATCCCTATCACATTTTATACTGAATTTCCAGCTGAGTTAGTCCCTCTTCTAACCATAATCTGTTGTAGGTCTGTGGGGGGGGGGGGGGGGAAACCATGCCCAGTAGTTGCAAGCACAGGTCACACCTGTCTACAAGAAGGGTAATGGAAGTGATCCAGAAACCTGCTATCCAGTACCCTTGATGTTGATTTGTTGTAGAATCACAGAACATACTCTGAGCTCAGACATAATGAGGTATCTTTAACAGCACAACCTCCTCCATGGCAACCAGCAGCATGGATTCCAAAATTATTGATCATGTGAAACACAACTATCATTTTTCTCACATGACATACTGAAAGGTGTGGATCAATGCAGTCAGGCAGATGCAGTATTTCTTCATTTCTGAAATGCATTTTACTCAGTACCACACCTACAGACAAAAGTATGATCACATGGGGTGTCAAATGAAATTTGTGATTGGACTGAAGACTTTCTGATAGGGAAGACACAGCATGTTATCTTGGATTGAAAGTCATCCGTCAAATGTAGAAGTACCTTTGGGTGTGCCACAGGGAAGGGTGTTGTGACACTTACTGTTCACGTTGTATATTAATGACCTTGCAGACAGTATTAATACCAACATCAGGCTTCTTGCAGATGATGCATTTATCTATAATGAACTATTGTCTGAAACAAGCTGCATAAATTTCAGTTAGCTCTTGATAAGATGTTACAGTGGTGCAAGGATTGGCAACTTGCATTAAATGTTCAAAACATACAATTGTGCATTTCACAAAAAAAACACCATAGTATCCTGTGACTATAATATACATATTAACCCTTTAACTGCTCTGGTCGTGTTAACGCGCATGCCTTTGTAACTGTCCTTGTGTGCTCTGAATGTGTTTACGTGCACCACCAGTTTACGCGTAGACACGTTCAGAGTACCAGGTAGAAGGACTGGTGGCGGGCGTAAACACGTTCAGAGTACCAGGTAGAAGGACTGGTGGCGGGCGTAAACACGTTCAGAGCACACAGGCGTGTGCGTTAGCACATCCAGAGCAGCTAAAGGGTTAATGAGTCAATGTTGGAATCAGCCAACTCATAGAAATACCTGGGTGTAACACTTTGTAGGGATATGAAATGACTGCTCAGTCATGGGTAAAGCACGTGGTGAACTTCAGTTTATTGGTAGAATACTGGGGAAGTGCAGGCAGTCTAAAAAGGAGATTGCTTCCGAATATGTGTGCGACCAGTTCTAGATTGTTAATCAAGTTTGTGGGACCTGTACCAAATAGAACAGAGGATACTAAAAGCATACAGAGAAGGGCAGCACAAATGATCATAGGTTTGTTTGATCCATGGGAAAGTGTTACAGAGATACTGAACTGGCAGAATCTTGAAGATAGATGTAAACTATTCCGAGAAAATCTACTAACAAAGTTACAATAACGACTCTAGGAATATATTACAGCTCACATGGGGATCATGAGGATACAAGTAGAATAACTACAGCAAACACAGGGGCATTCAAACATTCGTTCTTTCTGTGCTCCATACATGAATGGAACGGGAAGAAACCCTAATAAATGGTAGAATGGGACGTACCCTCTGCTGTGCACTTCACGGTGGTTTGAAGAGTATAGATGTAGATGTACAATGTATGTTGCAAAGGTTACAAGTGATGGAGTGACTTACACAGGAGAGGCTAGCCTTGTAAGCTGCGTCAAATCAGTCTTCTGAACAAAGACCACAACTGCTACAACAGCACTAACATAACTGAAGAAATACTCAGCCTCCTGAAAATAGTGAAGCTACTAATTAATGAAGAAAATGAACTCTGAACTGGAAAAAGTAGACACTATAGGCACTATCTGGGAGACTGGTGCATTAAAGATATGCCACTCAGCACTGACAATCAAAAATAACAACCTAATAATATTATTTATTCATCCTTAGATGACTGTGTACAATGATATAGAAAAATTACTTCTAATCAGATGTGGTCAATATAATCTGGCAGACAGACTGGAGACATTTATATATAGGAGCTAATATGTGAATGTCCTAAATATGGATAAATTCAATGAAAATCTTACATTCTAATCCTTCATCTTCCTTCATTGCTTCTAGAGTCATAAGTCCACACCTTGACAGCAAGTCACACCCCTTTATGCACAAAACTTCACTAATACAAGCATTATGTTTCTCCAATCAGCTTACTCCAACAGGGTGCAGGGCATTTGATTACACTGAGTGATGGCACAAGACGAGAACGACGCAGTAATCCTTCAATATTGCAGTACCCTCTGTGTCAAATTGTAACAGTGAAGGTTTAGTGAACAATGCTAGCTGTCAATATATTATCAGAAGGTTGTCATCATATGTTACATATGTATCTGGGATGCTCTTATTTGTATGTTTCGGTTTCAAATCAAAGTTTTGTGTTTTACTCAGTTCTAATTTATACTATGTGATCAAAAGTACCCGAACACCTGTCTGAAAATGACTTACAAGTTCGTGGCGCTCTCCATCAATAATGCTGGAATTCAATATGGTGTTGGCCCACCCTTAGACTTGATTACAGCTTCCACTCTCGCAGACAGTCAGGTGCTGGAAGGTTTCTTGGGGAATGGCAGCCCATTCTTCATGGAGTGCTGCACTGAGGAGAGGTATCAATGTCAGTTGGTGAGGCCTGGCACGAAGTCAGTGTTCCAAAACATCCCAAAGGTGTTCTATACAATTCAGGTCAAGACTCTGTGGAGGCCAGCCCACCACAGGCCGTGCTCGATCATATTGAAATATGCAGTCGCAAATCCCGAATTGCTCTTCAACACTGGGAAGCAAGAAGGTGCTTGAAACATCAATGTAGGGCTGTGTTGTGATAGTGCCATGCAAAACAACAAGGGGTGCAAGCCCCCTCCATGAAAAACACGATCACACCATAACACCACAGCCTCCGAATTTTACTGTTGGCACTACACACGTTGGCAGATGACGTTCACTGGGCATTCACCATACCTACACCCTGCCATCGGATCGCCACATTGTGTACTATAATTCGTCACTTCACACAACGTTTTTCCACTATTGAATCATCCAATGTTTACGCTCCTTACACCAAGTGAGGTGTCGTTTGGCATTTACCAGCATGATGTGCGGCTTATGAGCAGCCGCTCAACCATGAAATCCAAGTTTTCTCACCTCCCACCTAACTACTGTAGTACTTGTAGTGGATCCTGATGCAGTGTGGAATTCCTGTGTGATGGTCTGGATAGATGTGTGCCTATTACACATTATGACCCCCTTCAACTGTCGGCGGCCTGTCAGTCAACAGAAGAGGTCGGCCTGTACGCTTTTGTGCTGTACATGTCCCTTCACGTTTCCACTTCACTATCACATTGGACCTAAGGATGTTTAGGGGTGTGGAAATCTCGTTTACAGACATATGACACAAGTGACAATCACCTGATCACGTTCAAGTCCGTGGGTTCTACGGAGTGCTCAATTCTGCTCTCTCATGATGTCTAATGACTGCCGAGGTCGCTCATATGGAGTACCTGGCAGCACATTGACCCTAATATGAAAAACACATGTTTTTGGGGGTGTCCGGGTAATTTTGACCGCACAGTGCAGATATCTTGAGTTTACCACACCAACATAAATCTAGTGAGAGGGTGATCCACTGAGGAGAACAATGTTTTGGATTGTACTGTGTATAAGCCTACTATACCTCTACAAGATTGGTTTTTGATGGCACTGGGGTGACAGTCCAGACTGCGTACAGCTCATGATCCAGGTTAGGTTGGAAGGTGATAGATTGGCTGTGAGTTGACAAAACAATGAATGTGCCATAACAAAAAGCCATTTTTGCAAAAACAAACTTTGTGGTAACAGACTGATCTGTGGTATAGTCTAAGGCCTACATTAGATTGTGAATGGAGTAAGGTCTCTTTTTATAATATACATTAGGCATTCCACAGTTACATTTAAGCTCCTGGTGAATACCTGTGCAGTTTACATACACTAAGCTAGGCTGACAAAGACACACAAAAGCCACAAACTTATTGGGCTTGCCTACTTCAACAAATTAACTGAAAGTGCATAGACAATGTCAATAAATAAATTTAAAATTAGCATTGCAAAATGGTTGAAAATTACTGAATTTTGCTGTCATCAGGAATTCCAGGCGTGTGTGATCAATAGCCTACAATTCTCATGTGAATGAACTATAAACAAACAACAGATTAAATAAACAGTAGACTTTATTGTATATAAATGAGTCCTGCCACATACACTATTTTTTTTTAATGTCTTGTACTTTTTGTCCTTACTGTCTTTGTCATTCAAATGGAGTATGCAGGACATTAACCCTACGTAATCAAGTATCTAATTATTTATTGTCATTTACCTAATTATACATTTATTATTTTCTTGTCTTTATTGACATTTACCTAATTATTTTGTTGGATGACACTGCATGTAAACTGCCAAATTGTGAACAAAGCATTTGCATTTGTAAATAGTACTGGCACTTCCAGAAAAATCTGAACGCACTAACAATCAACAGGACCTTGCACTTGGTGGAGGCCCTGTCAGATTATAAAAGAAATCTGCAAGTTGAATGTCTCCACTCCTATCCCCATAACTCCTTGAGCAGAAAACTGGTTACTGTTACTGGTGAAGTACATGACGTAGGGCATACTACTTACCAAAGGAGTCGCATGACTGATCCATAGAAGAACTGTTCTAGACTAGAGTGCCCCTTAGTTGTGATGACAGACTGATCTGGAGAGTAGCCTGAGGGTGGGTCAAGAAGAAGGATTGATATGAATCATTAGATTTGGCCAGTGACAGTGTTAATGGCTTCTGTCACATCAACTTTTGGTGTACATATTTACAGTTTTGTTGTTAGTTGGTGAAGCCAGTGAATTTGAAAGCAAATAAATAAATAAAAATGGTTGTGGTGACACACCGACATGTGGCTTAGCCCAAAGTATATGTCAGGTTGGAAGGTAAAAGTATGGGTGTGAGTTGGCAAAAAACTGTATGTTGTCAGACTGATCTGTACCTTAATGTGTTTGAAAAAAATCATCACTAACATCGCATTACAGTCACCATGTTGTTTACAGCATTTATTGCATGTTCCCTATGTCACTGGTCAAAACTGACAACTCATCAAACATTCCTCTTTATCTCATGATATTTAGGAATTCTAGTTCATGCAAGGCTGTGCAGTTTTAAGGAAATGAGTAAATGTTTCACACTGGTCAATCGCAGTTAATAATATCACAGGAACCTTAAAAGGTATGTGGACACAAGCAAGATATACGCCATATTTTACAATTAAAAGAAAGCTGTATATTAATATCAGCAATCACCTGGCATTAGATTTAGTTTTTGATTGGCAGCTTTCTAAAACTGTAGTGTTGTCATGCTTCCTTTTTAAAAACTGCAAGCGATGGGACCATTACGTCTAGATGAATCTTATCAAATGAGGAGAGTTTTTCCAATCAGATATAAACAGCAGCCATACACTACCACCATCACAAATTTCAATAATATTTTTTTTTTATCTGCCTATTCTTATAGCCACCTGTCTGTTCACGACTGTCTGCTATTCTATGCCAAATAGCATACTACCAAACTTGAAGCAAATAAGTAATAAGCCTTTTACAATTTCAGTAATGCTGAATAGCATCTCTAATTGACTACAAGCAAAAATGAACTAATCAAAAATATTACAGAGAGACTATTCCCCAACTAAAGGCAAATTACGTGCAAAAAGTGAAGCAATAGGCCTACTTGTTCTTGTCACTACGATTTTAGGTCTTGTTAACAATAAGTCCAAAGGACTCATTTTTGGAAGTAAGACAACACTTATTAAGTATTATGACAAATTTCTGGTGCAAACAAACTACTTTTGAAATTTAACACTACCATTGAATGCTTTTGGACCTCATTGTCTTCCAAAGTCAAAACGAGAATATGTGTGGACAAAGTTCCTCAGAAGATCTACTTAACAATAAATTTAAGTCCAGCTTTGTGAAACTACTGCAGCAAGTAAAACATACAAATAAATAGAGCTGTGGACACCACTTACCCTTTCTAGTTTTTGGAAATATTCCCTCAAAAACGATATAGGGTTTTCCGGTCTTGAAACGCAAAGCTGTACAATGCAATCTTTTAGGACTTGCTGAATGTTGTGCTTCTGAACGTAAGCCTCACATTCACGCAAACTCTGTTCTTCATCCAAGTTTGCAGCCATCTTTGCGCGAAGGTACTTTATATGTATTACGGACGGTATTAAGGGGTATTCTAATACACACTTGCACTAATAAGTTCACAACTTCTTACACGATTGCTCAGCGACAATTCAATCGCTCTTAATCACTTCAACACAAACATACGCAGAGAAAATACATCACACACTTTCCCCTAGCAGAAAACAATTGCCATCCGATGTAACTACGAATTTAACACAGAGATAGTAGAAACGAAAGAATAGCGATAAATGCTAGAACAGCACTGACAGTGGAAGTGTAAATAAAATGCTCGAAATTTCACAGATGCAGGACAAACTAGTATTTTCATCAATTCTCACTTGCACAGGAGGTGTTGTGGAAGCAACCGTTTGTTTTGTCAGCCAATCAATTAAAGAAAACCACACGGGCCTGAGGACAAGAGAGAGGAAGATTAGAAAGAACGTCGTTCAGCGTCAGGCTTAATATAGAAAAACGTTGCGCATTTCGGGTATTATTGTCGTACGCATTTATTTCATGGAGTAATTCCAACTAATTTAGCAAGCGCATTGCTTTAGAACGAACTCCGTACCAGGGCAGAACGTAGTGGTAACACTCGAAATTTAAAGTGTCAGGGAAATTTTCGGTACTCCCAACATTTCCGAAGGCATCTATGTTTCATTGTGGTGCCACTTGCGTCCTCCAGACCAACGTAACTTATCGGTATTGTGGTTTGTTTGACATTCCTACTTCAACAATTAACTAGTGTACAAAAAAATGTCGAAATATGGCTCGATAATATTCGTGCAAGAAAACATATAAGGAATTCGAGACTGGATGAGTGTATACATTAATCAGTATCACTATTCATTGTCATTCTGTGTAACGTAGTGGCAAAGAGTGGGAGGGGTGGAGAAAAACGGAGAGATTTTAAACGTCTCCCATTGATTACCTTTTTCTGAGTGTGATCTAACTGAAGGGGCTGACAGTACAGAAAGAAGTCAATTGCATGAGTATAAATCTATTCAGCACCCTACCAGAGCATATTAAATGTCATTTAAAAATGCGGTGGAGTTTAAGACTGAAGGAAAGAACTTTCTGTTGGAGAACCATGTACACTTCATTGTACCGTAACTGTTCAGAAATGCTTTAAATTTTAGTTTGTCATTAGGATTAGCATTGAATTACAGCAATGAAAAACCATATGATTGTGTGGAATGTACATCTTTTACTTCTTTTCACATCCCTCATTGAAAGAGATAAAGGCAGCTTCGCAGTTAAGCCTTATCTACCTCACCACACTGTATGCTAGTTTCTTCTAACTTGTAAGAGTTACAGCTTGTACTCTCCCCCACTGGCACCTCGACTGACTTGTATGCTATCTTATTTATTTACCTTTATTTATCCAAGGACCATATCAAAATGTATTTTTTTGGTTTGCAAAGGTAAGACAGTGCCAATCAAGAGGCTAAAATATCACACAACGTGCATAAAATGCTTGTAGATGATAGGCCTGGTAGCCTATGGGAATAGGACAAGTGTTTGGCCATGACCGAGGTTAAGGAACCATCCTGGCATTTGCTTTATTGTAGCCTGAACAAAAAAAAAAAAAAAAAAAAGAGGAAAGACAACCAATATAATAGGATATGCCTATCTTAACAGAAGTCTTACTTGGGAAAAAAAAGAAAAAGCATGCCAAAAGAGCCTTAAAATCAGTTTTTTCAATTTCTTTCACCATCAGAGCAATCTAATGTGTTCCTTCCAAAGCAATTATCCTTATAGAAGCCTTATTTGGGGGAAAAAAGTGCCAATAGTTAGAGCCTTAAAATCTCTTTTTCGCATTTGTTTCGCCATCAGTCAACCTAATGTGTTCCTTCCAAAGCAGCTCAGACATTAACAAGACTAACCTTTTAATTTATTATTACCAACCATTTATTTGATCTGATGGATTTCCAGTCTGAAGTCAAAGGCGACTGCAATGAAACGTTTAAATACTACTTTTTGAGCCAGTCACAGCAGCAGGATGAATCCAAGGTGTTACAGAACAGATGTGAAACCTTTCACCTGCAACAGGTGCCTGTAGTATGCCAAACTGGTACTTCCAACTAATATCCACCATTTTTTTTGTATAGGTAAGAATTTTTTTAGATGTCCCAGCACTTCTGAGAATATTATTCTGTGGAATGACAGAGAGAGGAAATGTGAAGTGTGACATAGTTCTACTAGTATAAAAAATTGCATTGTGGGAATCAACATGATTCCTCAGTTCCTAAGCTGCAGCACCAGTAGTGGACTTTCAGGGGATTACTTAGCCATATATTAAAGTTTGTGTAACATAAGTTTAGTTATTGATTGTAATGATTTTCTCAGATACGTATCAAATGGCAACTAATATTCTGTTGACAAATGTTAATGGTGCTTTGTCACACTCCTTTTTGAATCCACATCTATATCTATACTCTGCAAACCACTGTAAAGTGAATGGCAGAGGGTACTTCTCATTGTACCAGTTATTATTTCCATGTGGAGTGTGGGAGGGATGACTGCTCAAGTGCCTCTGTGTTAATTGTAGTTTGTTTAATCTTGTGTTCGTAAACCCTGTGAGAAATGAGGTATTTGTATTAGTTGGCTGATTTCAGTTAGTTTACAATGTTTTTTTGTGAAGTGCATAACTTTGCATTTCTAAACACTTGAAGCGAGTTGTCAGTCTTTGTGGCACTTTGAAACCTTATGAAGATCTGCTGAATATTTGCATATTTGTGAATTTTCAGATGAGACTTCATTATAGGTAACTGCATCATGTGTGAAAATATTGTGTGCTAGGTCATTAATATACAACATGAACTGCAAAGGCCCAACACACTTCCCTGTGCCAAGCCTGAAGTTACTTCTATGTATGTTGATGTCTGTCCCTTCAAGAAGACATGCTCTGTCCTCCCTTCCAGGAAACCCCCAATCCAGTAACAAATTTCACTTGATATTCCATATGATTATACTTTTGATGGTGAGCATAGATGTGGTACTTTGTCAAAAGCTACCTAATTACCTTTACTCATGGCTTTCTGGATGTCATATGAGAAAAATGTAAACTAGATTTTGCATGACTGATTTTTGGAATCCAAGCTTGTTGTATGGAGGGGATCATTCAGTTCTCAATATCTCATTACACTTGAGCTCAGAAAATGCTATAAAACTTTACAGCAGATGGTTGTAAATTATAATGGATGGTAGTTTTGTGGATCACTTCTGCTACACTCCATCTAGATAGGTGAGACCTGTGCTTTCTTCCAACTGCTGGGCATAGTATTTTGTTGAAGGGATCTACAGTATAATGTGGTTATAAGGGGAGCTAACTCAGCTGCAAATTCTGTATAGAACTTGATAGGAATTCTAAAAACCACTGGAGCTTTGTTCCCTTAAAAGTTGCTTTACAGTGACTGATACCATGTAGGGTCCATTCCATCATGAACTGATCTACTAAGTACACATCTATCAAGCACTTGATCAAATATTTTTCTGAATCTGAGTCACAGTCCTTCAAAACACTCCTCTCCAGAACTAAATGTATCAAGTTCATTATCAAAGTAAGACACTACCCCCCCGTATCTAGTTTTCTGAAAATGTACATCTTACTGCTTGTTTCAGTAGAGCTTTGTATTATAATAAAAATTGCTGCTACAGCTGCCTCATGGTCATTGGTACCAGATTCATTGCGGACGTCCTCAAAGAGGTCATTTCTATTTGTTGTCATTATACATGATACATTTCTATCACGAGTGGGCTGCTGAACTATCCGTTCAAAGTAGTTTTCAGAGAAGGCGTTTATTATTGTTTCCCCAGATGTCTTGTCATACCTACCACTTACAGGGCTGTAAGGCCCTATTCACACGGGGATACTTAAGACTCCTAGTGACTGAGATACTTTGCAACCGAGAAACCTGGCATGTGTAATTAGGTGGGTTTGTTCAGATGGGGATTCTACAGTAGAGGCGTCCCACAGTTGCTGCGACTTGGATACTATTCGACTCGATGCATTAGTCGCCAAGTCTCCCAGTCTCTCAGTTACATTTGTACGATTGGGTTGTGTAATGTATGAACAAAAGTTTAATTTGAAATTTGTCAGAGAAGTGGAGAAATATCCGGAACTATAAAATTACAAATTGGAGGGGTGATAAGGAAGGAGGTGACAGAGAGAGCAGGGCATGAAGTAGCCAATGAGGTTGATCTATCAGAAAAGATCATTATCAGTAATTAAAATTTTTAACATAAAATAAATGCACCCTACTCATTGTGCTTTAAGATCCATTTTACTGAAAAACTAATCAATGATTTATAAGGACCCACTATACAATAAATGCAATAAATGTGTAACTAAAACGTTTTTAATTAGATTAATATGTAAAGAAAAATGTACAGAAATCCATTTATAAGTTTTACGGAAATACTCATTACACACATAAAATTTTGTAAAGAAAGACAACTACAGTAGATCATGGTTGTTGTTGATGCTACTTCCACTGCCATGGGAGGGAAGCACGGGGTGTCAGAAAGTAGTGGACTAAATAATTCCTTAGTTTATAAGTAATAGAATGAGCATGCAGTTCAGTGTCTCTCCTTGGCTGTATTCTGACTGTTGGTGTTTCGAAGTTGTTGCATTGTTGTTCACCACAACTGTATTGGATACCTTCATGTTTTCGAATGAAGTTATGTCACCATTCCAAATGCACATTCCATAGATTATCAAGTGTTCTTTGTGGGTGCGGTTGCATCAATTAGTGTGATAATGGAAACACTTTGTCTCCTACAAAGTAATAAGGGACATTATATTCATTTTCATCATCTGGTAATCTCGAAAGCAATGCCAAGTTTAATCTTTCATTTGTAATCCAGTGTTTGGTTGCTGAAGGACAAAATATCCCTCCGTCACTGTTTGTACCTGCATAATCGATTTCAATGATAATGAATAAACCATCAGCATCACTGCATGCCAGCAATACTGTGGAGAGGTATTGTTTATAACTGAAATTAGTTGACCCTGCCCCAGGTAATTTCTCGATATGTTTCCCATCCCATGCACCCAAGCAATTAGGCAACTTTTACCTACAATTTAAATTATTCTCAATGTAAGCATGAACCCACAACTTTCTCACTTTTCTCTTTCTGTACTGGCAGTAATTATAATACTGTATTATAATATCATTATCCGTAATACTGCTGTTGGACATTGTACTACTGGGGTCACGGCACACAAAAAAGCACGCTACATACATCCTTTGCCCACGGCTAATGAAACTGATTTAATTTGCTATTCACACCACAAGTGACTTGACTGTACAGGAGACCCAGGTCACGCCTGTGTGAATGTTATCAGCTATTTGAGATGTCCAATCTCCTAGTCGATTGGTTGTCTCGTAGCTTGAGACCTGATTTGAGTATCCCTTTGTGAATAGGGTCTAATTCTCCCAATAGATTGTTGGATGGTTAAAGTGTCCTTTGACTGCTAAAGAATGACTGGGAAATATATGTACTAGTGAATGTAGGGGAGTGCTTCAAATGCCGTGACTTCTTTGAAAATGCTTCAGCAGTTACTCATTGAGATTTTAATGCTCTCACCCATGAAGGCATTCCTCTGCCCCAGCAGAGTGCTCATATTTATACAAAGAATAGTCTAGTAATTAAGTTCCAGGAGCTTCCAGAAATTAAAAATCTTAATTGATAAATAATTAAAGTAGACAGTAACCCACACATCACAAGCCAGCAATTACTGCAACCTCTACACAACGGTGCATAATGTTCAGTACTTTGCATTACTCCGCCTCCTTGCAAAATGCCGAACTGTTGGTTTGACGGGACAGACCTAGATCTGGATCTAGCCAGTGGTCGTTTATTTGACAGCAATGGTGGGTCTTTGAATTCTGATCACATTGTCGTATCCTCATGATCACTTCAGTGTTCAAATGGAGTTACTTCCATCAAGATCACCAGCAAATATGGTAATGCTTTGCTTGTTCCATCTGAATGATGGTACAATCTCTTTCAGCACCATCAAGCTGAAATGGAAACAAAGTATTCAGTGTTGTTTCAGCTTCTTGACTGGGGATCGAGAAAAACAGTGTGAGACCTGTAGTGTCTTGCTAGCTATGTGATGTGTAAATGTCACAACAGGCAATACAGTGAAACCCGTATTTTTTGTTTTCATGCAGTCCAGATTTAAAAAATGCAAAATTGAGGAAAATGTTAAAACCCCCTCAAAATACAAGCAAAACCGCACACAATTGGCATATATGTTTAAAAATCGCAATCCCCTCCAATACTTTGTATAACATATGTCTAAGTGAAGGAAACTGAATGTATAAAACAGTGCTTAAAGAATAATTTGTGGCAAAGAATTTCATCAGTTCTTAAAAAATCACAGGTGTGTAACAGCAAGTAAAAACTCATCAAAAAATTGGAATCGGTGTCTGAGTACAAGGTAATTTAGCTATTTTCCAACATGCTACGACCACAAACTATACATTCAAAACATGTTATGAGAGATTATCCTTTTTGCTCAGCCAGAAAAAAAGCAAAAATCGACGAACATATTGAATTAAATAAAAATCATCACAGCCAATGGTAAGTGGTTAAACCATAAGCATTAATGTAGACATCTGCGTAATGATAAATTTTGTCACCAGTGCTGTTACTGTTTAATACTTTTATTATCCCGCATGTCATATGGTCACCACCATTAAAAGTGTTATTTTAGGCTCAATGAGAGAAACAGAGGCATGAAAAAATGAGTTTACTTTCCCAGTTGGCATTACAAACTTATTAGAAGTCGGCTCAGTGAATTTCTATGAACTGTGTAAAATGTAAATCTCAAAGAAAGCTCAGGTGGTACAATTTTGCTTCATGTCCTCTTATCACTGCTGCCAGTCTTTATGATCTACTGTGTGTGGTGTGTGTGATGCAAAGTATGTACATGAGTTGTGTATGGAGTTGTTGCAACTGCATTGTGTCAGATTTGAACACAAAAGTCTTTACAATATGTTGTTGCAAAACCCTTGTTCTATTTCTGTATGCCATCTCGCTCATAGCACATCATCTGCATGAAAAGTATATTTTCAGCACATCACAAAGTGCTTTCACCCCTACCTGCTCTCCTGTCATTGAAGGGCCATTCCCCCTCTCCACACATCCAGTAGGTGAGATCATTTTACATGTATTAGTGTGGTGTGATGGTTGTGCTGGCTATTGGGTGACTTAACAAGTTACCAGGCAATAAGAGTTCACTAGCCGGAAGCGACATTTCCTCGATTCTGACCGAGCACATTCATTGAGACTCAGTGTTTGAATTTAAAAGGTTGATGGTTGATATTGTTGCTGAATACAGGACATCAGAAGTACATGGAGAAAGATGAGACTAAGTTTTAAGTGGAACAAGAAAAGGTGGTGGCTGGGCCTCTTTGTGTCACATATTGCTTCAGTCCTGAACATTTTGCGACAACTGTCTTGTTTTTCCATTACCACTGCAACCTAGCAGTAGTTCTATTATAATTATGTGATGGAGCTAAATCTTGCAAGTTGTGCTGGCAACACTGATCGTGGATTACATCAGCATTTCCTCTCTCACGTCTCCCCTCTCCACAATGGCCTACAATATTCTCTTAACTCTGTCACTACCTGTGGTGCGAACCATCTGCCTTTTGTGCCACTTATAAGTTGTTCAGTCACATCAAAGGCCAAAAGTGTGAAAACGGGATGAAGTCAAGTGAGATATTGAGCAAGAACTTAGAATTGACGTAAACCTTACTAGGAAGAAATTAAAATCAGGCAATTTTTAGCATTGATCTTATGGATTTTTCACAGGGGCTACAAATGTATGGTGTAAAATCGTGAAAAACGTAAAATTGCAGAACATAAAATTGAAGTTCCACTGTACCATACCGGCATAAATATCTGCCAAAATCTTATTAAAAGGTTTCAAGAAGCCATTTGTCCATGTGTGGTAGGAAATTGTCATCCTGTGAGCAATGCTGCACTGTCAAATTTCTTCTAACACCAGTACTGACTCAAAGACCTTTTCACAGTCAGAGCATCATGTTGTGTTCCATGCTTCAAAATCAGGCTCTCAACAAAAAATCTGTCAATTTTGAGAGTTCCAGCCTTCAGTACAGCTTTGGTAACATTACAGCAGGTAAGGTAGGCAGCTGACCGTCTAGTTAAACAAGAATTTAATTAAAGTCCACTGAAATGAAACAAATGGAGGAGAAATTAGTGCAAGATGTCCACGCGTAATTGAAGCACGTGCTGTTGTTGTTGTTGTCATTCCCTATAGTGGACAGCGTAAAGTCTTACAGATTTCCAGAGATCTGGCCAATGATACCTACTTCTGTTTCTATCAAGGGCCTTCACAAATGTCAAATGATCTTATGGTGCATTATGAAAATACTTCAGTATGGCTGGCCATAAATGAGCTGGGATGATGAGCAACCATTTCCATTCCACTGAGTCGTAATTCTGTCTAAACAGTGTTTCTTTTATTAGTCTGCGTTATCATTTGATACTTCATTCTCTAAGTACTCTATGGTCTTCAGTAATGCTGGATCTTCACTTTGTTTTCAAGACTTATTACTTATATAGTAATGTGAATGCATAACCCATGATGTTTGCATATGAACATGCTGATGTATCAACTAAAAACTCATTTATTGACATTTGAGCAATACATATATACAATTTCTTTACAGAAAATTAAAGTTCAACGACAATAATTGACAATAATTCATTAAGTGAAACCTACTTAAAGGTAAAAAAAATAAGGATTCACATTTAATCTTATTTGGTACAACACATTGACAGCAACAGACAGCATGACATTATATTAAATATTATATCATAAAACTTTATAGCATGACTAAAAAATTGGAATATGTGCTGCAACTTCTACAGGATTTGCAACTGAACATGCCAATACAGAAACAAGAGGACGTCGTTGCTCTGAGGATGGCCGCAACACCATAATTCTTGCTGCACAGCGTTCCATAAGCAAGCACCACTTTAGTGCTGTTCTTGAATCATCTTTCATGGCCAGAAATTCATTAACCTTGAATAGAAATAAAGAGAAAAAAATAGAAAAGGCTAATAAGGTAATACTACACAAAAGAGAGGATGTAAAACTGAAGACTATGTAAACATCAATATTCTATTTACTTTTGAAGTCAATATTTATCGTAATGTTTATTTCCTATTATGTATTGATTTACGTACAGTATCTTCCTCTTTAATGAAAAAAGGCTTGCTGGAAAAGTAAGGACTCTTTATATTATGTACAGTCACGAAAATTGCAGCACCGGTAGGTGCTGAGTGGGACAGAGCTAAGATGATATATATGAGTACCTCATTCCATGGTGCCTTCAATTCTATGACAGAGTTCATCAGTCATAGTGGTTAAGACGCGTTGGTGAACTATTCCGTTGGCGAACTATTCCGTTGGCAACTCATGACATATGGCAAAATGATAAAACATTGTCCTGGAACTTTCAAGACTCAAAGGAGAGTGATTACATTAATGTCATTCATCCCACATAGAAAAATGTGAGAATCCATTTTCTCTAAAGAAGACACTTTAAGTTGCAGACAGGTACAATTAAAAGACACTTACATATAGCATTTGGCCACAGCCTTCACCAGCAAAAGAGACACACTCACACCATTCACACATGAAAGTGAGCATACCTCTTGCACAAATGACAACCATCTCCTGCATCCCAGGCTGGAATACGAATATTGCATGGGACACAAGCAGTAATCTGGAGGGGCAGGGAAGGGGAAGGGATAGTAGGGTACAGGTGGGGAGAGAGAGAGAGAGAGAGACGAATGCTGTCTGGTGGAGTGCACAGTGACTAGAATGTCAACGGGCATAGAGTCAGGAAGTTGTGGGGTAGTGAGGTGGGGAAAAAAAGGAGTGAAGAAAGAGAGAGGAGTTGGGAAAGACGGGCTGGTGTGTTGGCAGAGGGTGGCAAACAAAGAAGGTGCAAGATGAGAAAGGGGAGGAGATGACAGCACAGGAGGAGGTGGAAACTGTTGGGTGGAGGGTGTGGGGACAGTATGTTACCATTGGTTGAGGCTGGGATAGTTACGGAAGGGGATAATGTGTTGTAAGGAAAACTCCAATCTGCACAGTTCAGAAATGCTGTTGGTGGAGGGAAGGGTCTAGATGGTTTGAGTGGTGAAGAAGCTGTTTAAATCAAGCATGTTATGCTCAGCTGCATGTTGTGCCACAGGGTGGTCTACTTTGCCCATGGCCATAGTTTGGTGGTGGCCATCCATCATGGTAGACAGCTGGTTGATAGTCACACCAATATAAAAAGATGTGCAATGTTTGCAGCAAAGCTGGTAAACAACATAGCTGCTTTCACAGATTGCCCAGCCCCTGATGGTGTAGGACAAACCTGTGACAGGCCTGTAATATGAAATGCTGGGTGTGTGGGGCAGGTCTTGTACCTGGGTCTTCCACAGGGATATGATCCTTGTGACAAGGGGTTGGGATGTGGAGTGGCATAGGGATGGACTATGATGGTATGTAGGTTGGGTGGGCAACAGGACACCGCTTTAGGAGAGGTGGAAAGTGTCTCTGGTAGGATGACCTCCATTTACAGGCATGACGATAGGTAATCGAAGCCCTGGTGAAGGATATGGTTCAGGCTGTTCCTGTTCCTACCTGGAGTCTTCATTATTTGATTTTGAAAATTCATTTTATGAGAGTTGTAAAAAGTAAATGTTTTATACAAAAATTTCTGTGCAGTGTCAGACAAGAACCAGAGAAATTCATAAAAAGGCCAAAGAAAAATATGGGAGTCTACCAAGACAACATACATATAGGGCCAGTTTAAGAACATTTTTCCACACAAGTGACTCACTTGGTGCCCTCGCCCCTTCTCACATTTCTTCCTTGCACACCTTCGTTCATGTTCATTTTTGTAACTATTTGTGATATGCACATATAAAAATCTTGGACTTGGGTGTCCTTGGTTCCCCTGTCTGCTTGGTGGCCCAAAATGGCTGCTATTAACCCTTGAGTGGGCACACCCATCTATGAAGTGTGCCAACCACAAATAACATTGTCTTTTACTTTTTCATTGTTGTTTTATAATTGTCAGCCCATACCTATTCTTTCTTTATTGTTTCATCTAACACAGTGAAAAGTTGTGGTTTCATACATCCAAGTGAGCAGGGGTGGACTTGGTCAGAAAAAATTTATGATCTGTGCAAGAAAATAACACAGATTAAGAGCTAGCAGCACAATCTCACAATGAGGCAGTTGTCTACAAGATGGCTAATAATCAAATAAAGAATTGGCAGGGATCTGATGCACCTGTGCTGTGTAATGCTTTGAGTGGGTCATTACTGTGGGGTAACATTTGTACCACCGACAGAAAGATACAATGAAAGTTTATTTTGTTACTGTTTAATTAAAGAGTGCTTTAGAACATATACTGTAAGTTTATTTTATCATTGTTTAATTGGACTGAGCTTACACTGTGGTTTCGTTCATACATGCTTATTTTGGTCACATAAAGACATGTATTCAGTACATGTGTAAAAGTATGCCATGTGCCTACTTGTCTTATAAAAAATGGCATGTGTGCTCAAGGGATAATTGTGATACATCATGTACAGAACTCTCATAGTTGTGGTACCTTTGGTGCCCATCTAAGCTCGGCACCCTAAGTGGTAGGTTGTGTTGCTTTGCAATGGCAAAAATATATTGAGTTGGTGATGCATTACATATTTAAGATAAGACAGGACTTCTTATACAGGAACAAATCTTGGAAACACCATTAAAATTAGATGAGCTTTTATTTTTGAGAGAATACATAAACTTCTTAATTTCAGGAGGAGAAATTGCCGAAACATTTATATGATAGAATTTTATGACAGCTGCTTTTTTAACATACTGCTTTGATTTTTCTCTTAACCTATTTGCCCCTCTACATTCCAGTACATTTAAGAAATGATTGATAAATATATTTGATATCTGTAATTCATTACTAATAGTCCTTCCATTCAGTACAAACTGTGATGTTATCCTGTTCTGTGGCTGGCTATCCTGTATCTTGTTTTACTGCATTCCATATAGACTTTGGGCTGTTGTCGGAATTACTGATTTCTTACATTATATACATGTTCCTTGATTTTTAATAGCTTTTCTTAATAATTTTGAGTAATTTTTGTAGTGTGCAACTGCTGAAGGATCTCTCCTTTATAACAAAAGAAGCTCTAGCGGAACCCTCTTTCTCCTTACTGCAATGTACGATACCATCAGATTTCCAGCCAGATTTGACCTCTGTTTCAGTTTTAAATTATGCAAACAATTAACTTAAATTCTAATCAACATGTTTAATTTCTAAATGCAAAAATTTCTGTAATTCCTATTTTCAGTCAAATATCAGTAATTTCAAAAACATAAAGAAACTATCTGAAAATTGATTTTCTCAAAGTCATCAAAAAACCTGTCAAATTGTCTATTATTAATCACGATGCACAATTATAGTTACTTATAGATCACCAGTCATAAATTCTATAATTTATATGTTATAACTGATAGCAAAATAATATAAGAACTTGCTTTCAAAATTTGTTACAAATATTTAGTTTATTTTCAACTGCCATTAACTTCAAAAAGCTGTACATAATTAATGCATCTAGAAAAACAGCCAATAACATAAACTGAAATTGTATGTAAATTCTGGAAACACATACTCACACTTGCAATCACACACAATGATATTTGCATGGATGATGTGGTTAAAGAGAATAACTTAATAAAAGTGCAAAATTATAAAACAATACTTGAGTCCATGCAAGTTATTTAAAGAACCCACAAATTTACTATAAATTTAACAAAATGAATAAAACAATGGCCAGCCTACTGAAAATATAAGTGAAGATGATTTATGAGCTGACATATTCAGTACAGAATTGTCATATGTGGCGCTCAGCATAGGGGTGGCTAGAATAATCATTGTTGGAATCTAATCATGTTTTACTTGCAGATTAAATAAAAGAACCACAAATTAATATTTTATAACAAATGTTAACAATGTCAAGAAGGGAAATCACCATTAATTCAAAGAGCAAACATTTCACAACACAGCATAACCACAGAAGCACAAAGATGTACGAGTATTCATTAGATGAAGATAAATGAAAAGATTTTGAATGGCCATTATACCAGGCCATAGAATAGAAATCAAGCTAATTACTGATACATACTGAATATTACAATATTTTGGAGGTAAGTGCTAACCCACAAAGTTACAATGAGTGACAAAATTGACATAAAAATTGTGTAGTAGAGGGGGCAGTCAAGATAATTTTGAAAGTGAAAGTTACAAACCAATGGATACGAAACTTGACCAGTGGGAGATTTTAAGAGCAATCTTAAGAAAGTTAGGAGAACTGCAGAATAACATGCAAACAAATAGTGGTAATTTGTCCACGAATAGTGCTCAACTGTCAACTAAGCAAAACTGACATGAAAAGAAATTATGATTAGTTAAACTCATCATTAGAAGATACTGAATCTAGAATGGAGAGGTTTGAAAATACTATAAAAACTGCTGTAGCTTCAACAACCCTTTCTGTGAAAAACACGGGAGAAAATATTAGTGCTAAAGCTAAACTCACAGTTATTCATGAAAATACCTTAATAGAACAAAACACTGACATTGCTACAAAACAGGAAACTGGTATTGACATTACTGCACTAATTGCAAATTTACTATTAGTAGCCAGCAAGGAAACATTCACACACATTGACAGACATGTTAGAAGTAAAATTATCTGGTGTCACCTGGAACTTAAAGCAGAGGCCTGCAGTGAACAAATATGCATGGAAAGAAATTGCTATAATTTTGTTAGTATACACAATAACAACTGGGTAAAAATAGGTACAGATAGGCCTAATATGGACTATAAGGAGTTTAAAGAGCCTAAAATAGTCATCACAAGACCAAGAAAAATTGTCTAATTGCATGGTCTCACTCAGTAATTATGATTGGTCACATATGTTTAACAATAATGCCCAGGGCTCTGCCAATACATTGTTCGATAGATTTTTTCATTCTTTGTTAAATATATTCGAGACCAACTGCCCTCAATACAAATGTAAAGTTAACCCTCAAAGTAACAGTAATAGACATAGGGAAAAGAATCCATGGTATACCACTCAACTAGCCAATATGAAAAGGAGGTGTTTGTTGTATAGAGATTCTTACAGACTTCAGAAAACTGATATGGCTAAACAAAGGTACTCAAGAGCACAAAAGGAATATAAGTATGCTTTAAGTGAGGCCCCCAAATAAATTTAAAAAAAAAAAAAAAAAAAAAAAAAAACATAACCTAGTCAGCATTGAGTCATCATAAAATAAATGCAAAAAAGCGTGACCTATAATAAATTCAGTGGCCAAAAGCAAGTAGAAAGCTGAGGTAGAAATTTCAGCAGATGAATTTAATAACTACTGTATAAAATCTGTTAACTAAATTAGTGAAAGCATTGGGAGACAGCAAGAAACTGTAGCTGATCTCATTAAATATCATAATGTAGACTACACCTTGAAAAAGAGATTCCTTTTAACAGAGGTCACACCAGATGTTGTTTACTATTGTAAATAATTTTAGGCCCTCTGATAGTGAAGATATATATGGTATTTCTTGTAATATGTTAAAAAAGATAATTGGGAACATAGCATATCCTCTTACTAAATGTATAAACAGATGTCTAATTGAAGGAGTATTCCCAGATGTATTAAAATTATCCAAGTTAGTACCCATTTACAAGAAAGGGGACAAAAATTGCCCATATAGCTATCGCCCAATATCTCTGACACCTATTTTATCTAAAGTTTTGGAATCCATCATCAACTCTCAGTTGTGTGATTATCTGACGTGTAATAACATTATTACTGCGGTACAATTTGGCTTTAGGAGGGAATAATCCACAGTCCATGCCATTGACTCCCTGATTTAAAAAGTGCTTAATGCTTATGAAGGGAAAAATTTTGCTCAGGCTACCTTGTGTGATCTTAGCAAAGCCTTCGATTGTGTGGAGCATATTTCATTCCTCAACAAACTAGTTTATTATGAAATCACAAACAGTGAAGTTGACAACATCTTCGAATCTTTCCGCAGCAACTGTAAACAAATTGTTTGAATTGGTAAACAGAGATCACAACTAGCTGAATTTAAGTGCAGTGTGCCACAAGGCTCAGTATTAGGACCTCTGCTATTTATCCTAATGACAAACGATCTACCATCTTACATAAATACTCACTCCATCCTCTATGCAGATTGTACCCCTTTTTTCAATATCAGCTCAGACATGGATATGCTCCAAACTGTGGCAAATGACACAATATCACAAGCATCAGTCTGGTTTTGAGCTAATGGGTTCCTGCTTAATGAGAGTAAAACTCAAAAGATTGTATTTAGTTTAAGAGATCTGCCAGTAGCAGACTTCATGGATAGTGTTAAGTTCTTAGGTATTGTTATAGACAGTAAATTGACTTGGGAGCCACACATTAAATACATTAGTGCAAGGCTGTCTAGAGTGGTGTATTTGTTAAGGAATTTAAAAAACCATGT
Source organism: Schistocerca nitens (assembly GCF_023898315.1). Classification (NCBI taxonomy): domain Eukaryota; kingdom Metazoa; phylum Arthropoda; class Insecta; order Orthoptera; family Acrididae; genus Schistocerca; species Schistocerca nitens. The sequence goes on along the minus strand of NC_064617.1, from coordinate 383,143,619 downwards.
ACCTGCGGCCTATGTAAGATCAGCCTACTTTGCTTTTTTTTGGGGTTTTAATATGGGGCAATAGCTCACACCTTCAGGACATTTTGGTACTTCAGGAGAAAGTAATTCGAATTATCACAAACAGAGATGAACTGGCCCACTGCAAACCACTGTTTATCAACCTAAAAATATTAACTGTTATTAACTTGTATATTTACATTGCCCTACTGCATATAAAGAGCAACTTATCAGAATACCAGCGTAGAAGAGATGTACACTGTCATGGAACCAGAAATAGTAGCCATCTTGACATACCTTACTACAGCTTATCCAAGTCACTGAACAGCTATGAAGTGGTGGGTATGAAGATGTTTAACAAACCGCCACTAGAATAGGTAGAAGCTCCATTTGATTTACTTAAAGACAAATTATTCAGTTGGTTAGCTGCAAATCCTTGCTACTCACTTCAGGAATTTTATGACTGTAAAATGTCATCGTGGTACCGGTTTGGAGAGTACAGCATAATTTCTTTAACTGAGTAATTTATGATGCAATGTTTTCATATTATTTGATTTTAAATGTTGTATTTTATGGAAAACCAATAGTGACATATTGACCTTCATGTACACTCCTGGAAATGGAAAAAAGAACACATTGACACCGGTGTGTCAGACCCACCATACTTGCTCCGGACACTGCGAGAGGGCTGTACAAGCAATGATCACACGCACGGCACAGCGGACACACCAGGAACCGCGGTGTTGGCCGTCGAATGGCGCTAGCTGCGCAGCATTTGTGCACCGCCGCCGTCAGTGTCAGCCAGTTTGCCGTGGCATACGGAGCTCCATCGCAGTCTTTAACACTGGTAGCATGCCGCGACAGCGTGGACGTGAACCGTATGTGCAGTTGACGGACTTTGAGCGAGGGCGTATAGTGGGCATGCGGGAGGCCGGGTGGACGTACCGCCGAATTGCTCAACACGTGGGGCGTGAGGTCTCCACAGTACATCGATGTTGTCGCCAGTGGTCGGCGGAAGGTGCACGTGCCCGTCGACCTGGGACCGGACCGCAGCGACGCACGGATGCACGCCAAGACCGTAGGATCCTACGCAGTGCCGTAGGGGACCGCACCGCCACTTCCCAGCAAATTAGGGACACTGTTGCTCCTGGGGTATCGGCGAGGACCATTCGCAACCGTCTCCATGAACTGGGCTACGGTCCCGCACACCGTTAGGCCGTCTTCCGCTCACGCCCCAACATCGTGCAGACCGCCTCCAGTGGTGTCGCGACAGGCGTGAATGGAGGGACGAATGGAGACGTGTCGTCTTCAGCGATGAGAGTCGCTTCTGCCTTGGTGCCAATGATGGTCGTATGCGTGTTTGGCGCCGTGCAGGTGAGCGCCACAATCAGGACTGCATACGACCGAGGCACACAGGGCCAACACCCGGCATCATGGTGTGGGGAGCGATCTCCTACACTGGCCGTACACCACTGGTGATCGTCGAGGGGACATTGAATAGTGTTCGGTACATCCAAACCGTCATCGAACCCAGCGTTCTACCATTCCTAGACCGGCAAGGGAACTTGCTGTTCCAACAGGACAATGCACGTCCGCATGTATCCCGTGCCACCCAACGTGCTCTAGAAGGTGTAAGTCAACTACCCTGGCCAGCAAGATCTCCGGATCTGTCCCCCATTGAGCATGTTTGGGACTGGATAAAGCGTCGTCTCACGCGGTCTGCACGTCCAGCACGAATGCTGGTCCAACTGAGGCGCCAGGTGGAAATGGCATGGCAAGCCGTTCCACAGGACTACATCCAGCATCTCTACGATCGTCTCCATGGGAGAATAGCAGCCTGCATTGCTGCGAAAGGTGGATATACACTGTACTAGTGCCGACATTGTGCATGCTCTGTTGCCTGTGTCTATGTGCCTGTGGTTCTGTCAGTGTGATCATGTGATGTATCTGACCCCAGGAATGTGTCAATAAAGTTTCCCCTTCCTGGGACAATGAATTCACGGTGTTCTTATTTCAATTTCCAGGAGTGTATATTTGCTGTATAACTTGTATATATGTAACTTGACTTTGTCAATTACTGTAATAGCTAAATGAAATTAAAATTTCATTCAATTCAGTTCAATTCAGACTTCACCTGCTGCATGGAATTAGTAGGCCCTTCCCAGAACCTCTCAACTGAGTCCATCTCCCTCCTCACCCCAACAACAACCAGCACATCCACCTTCTACATACTCACCAAAATCCACAAACCCAGCAATCTTGGTGGTGGTGGTGGTTAGTGTTTAACGTCCCGTCAACAACGAGGTCATTAGAGACGGAGCGCAAGCTCGGGTTAGGGAAGGATTGGGAAGGAAATCGGCCATGCCCTTTCAAAGGAACCATCCCGGCATTTGCCTGAAACGATTTAGGGAAATCACGGAAAACCTAAATCAGGATGGCCGGAGACGGGATTGAACCGTCGTCCTCCCGAATGCGAGTCCAGTGTGCTAACCACTGCGCCACCTCGCTCGGTAGCAATCTTGGACGTCCCATTGTAGCTGCCTGTTGTGCTCCCACTGAAAGAATTTCTACTCTTGTTGACCAATACCTCAAACCAACTGCTCTATACATAGCCTGCTACTCCAAAGATAGTAACCACTTCCTTCAATGACTTTCCACTGTCCCCACTCGTTTACCTCGTGGATCCCTACTTGTTCCTGTTGATGCCACCACGTTTTACACCAATACCATCATGCCCATGGCCTTGCCACCATCGAACTCATCCTTCAGACTCCAAACTAACCACCTCATTCCTTATACACCTTTTCAATTATATCCTGACCAACGACTATTTTTCTTTTGAAATGAAGGTTTAAAAACAAATCTGCAACACAGCCTTTGGCACCTGTATAGCATCCTCCTATACTTAACTGTTTATGGGACACCTAGACAATTTCCTACACTGGTTCAGGCATTGATGGTATCTTCATGATCTGGGCTCAGGGTCAAGACACCTTGTCCACATGTCTGAAAGAACAGATTCGCCTCAATGGGCAATGAATCCACAATCTTCAGTGCAGATGCACATCAATGTTTGACCTCTGGTGGGAATCTAAAATTAACGACTGTGAAGGACATGGAAGGGACTGCTGACAGGCGGCACTAGGTGGGAGTATGGGTTGACCAGGAAGCACGCCAAAATTGTATGTGCATTTCTGATAAACGCTGCATTCGGGTGGCATAGTGTTTAATGCAACTGCCTAGTAAACAGGAGATCCCAGGCTTGAGTCACAGTATGGAACACATTTTCACTCATCGCCACCGATTCTGCATAAAGTATCTTCAATTTACAGAATATGTATCATAGTTGTGGATTTTGCACATTCATATAATTGACTCTTCAGTGAGGATTCACTCATTGTTCAACTGCAGATATGTGGTGCCAAGTTGGGAGTGTGGGTTGGCCAGGGAGCATGCCAAGACAGTCTGTGCATTTGTGCAAAACTTTTGTGTGTTGGTGGGGCAGTGGTTAGTGTAACACCTTGTTAGCACACCCCAAGTTCGAGTCCCAGTCCAGCAACCATTTTCACTTGTCACCACTGATTCCACATAAAGTCTCGATGCAGTTAATGTCATTAGTTGCTTTCATCCCCCCCCCCCCCCCCCCCCCTCAATCTTCAGTTTACAGAGTACCTTCGTGGATGTTGACCTCCACATTGCAGATGACTCCATCCACACCTCTGTCCATATTAAACCCAATGAACACCAACAGTACCTGCATTTCGACAGCTGCCATCACTTCCACAGCAAACAACCCCTCCTATACAGCACAGCCACCCATGGACAGTGTATCTGCAGTGATGAGAACTCCCTTGCCCAGTATGCTGAAAGCCTCAAAAAGGCCTTCACAGACATGCAGTACCCCCCCCCCCCAAATATAATCCACAAAAAGATTTCCTGTGCCATATCCTCAACCCCTTCCACCCCCTCCCACCACCCAACACCCAATACTCCCACCACTCCCAAGACTCAGCTAAGCTACAAAGTACCACCCCGCTCATCACCCATTGTTGCCCTGGAGTAGAACAACTGAACCATGTCCTTCATCAGGGCTTTGATTATCTCTCACACTGCCCTGAAATAAGGGATATCATACCCAAGACCCTTCCCACCCCTCCTAGAGTGGGGTTCCACCACCCATCTAACCTACACAATACCCTAGTCCATTCTGAGGCAAACAAAGATGCAAGACCTGCCTAATCCGCCCACCCAGCACCTCCTTCTCCAATCCTGTCACAGGGTTATCATATACCATCAGAGGCTGGACCTCTCATGAAAGCAGCCATGTCATATACCAACACTTTTTTTTCCCCCATCTGTTGACAATAAATATTGTATGGATGTTGTCAAGGGTACATGTAAGCCATTTCAAAGAAATTGGACACAACAATATATTCGTAAAAAAGGACAAAACAAAATAATACAATGAAGTTAATAATAATACAATGAAATTAATATAGCTTATATACATCCCTGCTTGTTATTTTAAATGCATAGTCTGTTTTTCATAAGGCTTTAGTTTTGTCCTCCCTAAACGACAAGTCCTTATATACACATCACTGCTTAAGTATACAGGGCGTTACAAAAAGGTACGGCCAAACTTTCAGGAAACATTCCTCATACACAAAGAAAGAAAATATGTTATGTGGACATGTGTCCGGAAACGCTTACTTTCCATGTTAGAGCTCATTTTATTACTTCTCTTCAAATCACATTAATCATGGAATGGAAACACACAGCAACAGAACAACACTTTGTTGCAGGAAATGTTCAAAATGTCCTCCGTTAGCGAGGATACATGCATCCACCCTCCGTCGCATGGAATCGCTGATGCGCCAATGCAGCCCTGGAGAATGGTGTATTGTATCACAGCTGTCCACAATATGAGCACGAATAGTCTCTACATTTGGTACCGGGGTTGCGTAGACAAGAGCTTTCAAATGCCCCCATAAATGAAAGTCAAGAGGGTTGATGTCAGGAGAGCGTGGAGGCCATGGAATTGGTCTGCCTCTACCAATCCATCGGTCACCGAATCTGTTGTTGAGAAGCGTACGAACACTTCGACTGAAATATGCAGGAGCTCCATCATGCATGAACCACACGTGTCGTACTTGTAAAGGCACATGTTCTAGCAGCACAGGTAGAGTATCCCGTATGAAATCATGATAACGTGCTCCATTGAGCGTAGGTGGAACAACATGGGGCCCAATCAAGACATCACCAGCAATGCCTGCCCAAACGTTCACAGAAAATCTGTGTTGATGATGTGATTGCACAATTGCGTGCGGATTCTCGTCAGCCCACACATGTTGATTGTGAAAATTTACAATTTGATCACGTTGGAATGAAGCCTCATCCGTAAAGAGAACATTTGCACTGAAATGAGGATTGACACATTGTTGGATGAACCATTTGCAGAAGTGTACCCGTGGAGGCCAATTAGCTGCTGATAGTGCCTGCACATGCTGTACATGGTATGGAAACAACTGGTTCTCCCGTAGCACTCTCCATACAGTGACGTGTTCAACGTTACCTTGTACAGCAGCAACTTCTCTGATGCTGACATCAGGGTTATCGTCAACTGCATGAAGAATTGCCTTGTCCATTGCAGGTGTCCTAGTCGTTCTAGGTCTTCCCCAGTCGCGAGTCATAGGCTGGAATGTTCCGTGCGCCCTAAGATGCCGATCAATTGCTTCAAATGTCTTGCTGTCGGGACACCTTCGTTGTGGAAATCTGTCTCGATACAAACGTACCACGCCACGGCTATTGCCCCGTGCTAATCCATACATCAAATGGGCATCTACCAACTCCGCATTTGTAAACATTGCACTGACTGCAAAACCACGTTCGTGATGAACACTAACCTTTTGATGCTACGTACTGATGTGCTTGATGCTAGTACTGTAGAGCAGTGAGTCGCATGTCAACACAAGCACCGAAGTCAACATTACCTTCCTTCAATTGGGCCAACTGGCGGTGAATCGAGGAAGTACAGTACATACTGACAAAACTAAAATGAGCTATAACATGGAAATTAAGCGTTTCTGGACACATGTCCACATAATATCTTTTCTTTATTTGTGTGTGAGGAATGTTTCCTGAAAGTTTGGCCGTACCTTTTCGTAACACCCTGTATATTTACATCACACAACAGCTGTCCTTTAAGTATGTAAATGTAATGAATGATTAGGTAATGAATGATTAGGTACAGATAGAGTATTTTCCATTTTGCCTTTATAAATATCATCAGAAAAAATTTATTGACCTACATAGTCATTTACAGAATAAAAACATTGTTCTACTAGAAATGTTTTTAAATTTGTTATCATCTTCTAACTGCCTGATGTTGACTGGCAGTGCGTTGTACAGTTTTGCACCGATATGGCTCACATACCTTTGTGTATTTGTTCTTTTTGTTCGCTGTTATGGGTATTGTAGTTATGAAAGTCGGCATTTGTCTGAAAATCTGCAATGTGGGTCCTGACATACAATACACATTTGTATATGTATAATGATGGTATGGTAAGTATTCTAAGCTTTTCGAATATGGGTTTGCAGTGTGTCTGTGGATGACTGTGAGTTATTATTCGGATGGCCCTCTTCTGCAACAAAAAAATTTGTTTTAGGCGCCCTGTTGTGGAACCCCAAAACATTATTCCGTATGTGGCAAGAGATTGAAAATAGCCGAAATATGCCATTCTGGCACCCTCTGAGGTTCAAACATTTGCAATAATTCTGAGGGCAAAACAGGCTGCATTAAGTTTCTGTGCAAGTTTTATTACGTGGTCATTAAAATTTAAGTTTTCATGAATCCCCAGCAATTTTGTGGATGTCACTCTGTCTAAGGCTTTGTCACCCCACACCAGATCGAGATTTACATTTTGACATATTTTCCCAAGCTGCATATAATTTGTTTTATTTACATTCAAAGTCAACCTGTTTGCATTGAACCAAGAGTGGATGTAATTTAGTACTTTATCAGCAGTTATTGGTAGCAATTGCTTTGGTGCACTTATTATCATACTAGTATCATCTGCAAATATTATTGCTTTGGCTGCATCATCTGAGGTGAGAAAATCATTTATTAGACAAGAAACAATATGCGTCCTAGGACGCTGCCTTGTGGTACTCCTATTTCTACATTTTTTGCCTCTGATATTGAATTTATTTTGTGGTTGGAGTAAGTTGATGTCAGTCCTACAACCTGTGTTCTATTTTTTAGGTATGATTCAAACCATTTTTTTCCTATCCCATGTATACCCAACGCTTCCAATTTTTCTAAAAGAATGTTCTGGTTCACAGTCTCAAAAGCTTTGGAGAGGTCTAAATTTACTCCTACTACACTATAATCTTTTTCTAGATTTTTGATTATTTGTTCAGTGTAGCACATTACTGCTGTTTCGGTATTTTTACGTGCTTGGAAACCATGCTGATTTCTGTTTAGTAAATTATGGTCATTTAGATATTTGTTGATTCGGTGCTTCATCGGTTTTTCTAATATTTTTGAAAATGCTGGGAGGAGAGATATTGGGTGATAGTTTTTTACCTTATAGTTGTTGCCGTTTTTAAATAATGGCTTCACTTTTGAAATTTTCAGCCTTTCTGGAAAAGCTCCTTCACTGAATGATAAATTGGCTATATGTGCAAAGGGCTTTGCGATTTGTGTTGCTGTCCTTGTTATGATTGACACAGGCACCTCATCTATGCCAGCTGACATTTTGGGTTTCAAGCTTTGTATCACTTTCAACACTTCACCCTCATTTGTTGGCTCTACCCTCATCCTACAAGCTGTTTTTGGATATTCAGGTTTTTCCTCGTTTGTAAATTTTAAGCTTAATAAAGTTGTTGCATTTATGAAATAATTGTTAATATAATTTGGCAAATCTTGTTTATTAATATTGACATTTTTAAAATTTTTGAGGCTAATGTCCTGGTTTTCACAACTTTTCCCTGTTTCAGTCTTCACAATATCCCATATGGCTTTTGATTTGTTTTCAGACTGACTGTCTTATAAAACTATCATTACTCATGAATTTTGCTTTAGCAATTACTTTTGTATATACCCTCTTGTAATTCCTGACATATTCTGTGAATTGTGGGTCTGTGGATGTTTTCATTTTAGAAATTAGTCTCTTTAGCGTTCCACAGGAAGTTTTGATGCCAGCTGTGATCCAAGAACTTGGCTTTGTATTGCCATGTGACCTGATTTTTGACAGATTTTTTGGAAAACAAATTTCAAAATATCCCATGAAAATGGAAGAAAATGTGTTATATGCATCATTTGTATTTATTAGGGATAGTACTTCTGCCCACTGTGCAACCTGTTACGTTGGTATGATTGCCAACCAGCTGCCCACTAGAATAAATGGCTACTGCCAATCTGTTTTGAAGAATAAAGTTGACCACCTGGAGACACAACATGCAGCTGAGATAACATGCTCAATTTCAATGGCTGCTTCACAAACTAAGTCATCCTGCAGAGGGGAGTTATCCTTAAAACACATCCTCCCTCCTGTAATCGGGTAACCCACTGTCCCCACAACCTTCTGCCAATGGTCTCCCCTTCCTCCATCCTGTCACTCCCTACCAGTTCACATCCCCAAGTTGCCTTTAGCATGTGCCACTTCCCATTGGCCGCTATAGTCATGCCAGCCCCTATACCTGCCATCACTCCATCCTGCTTTCCTAGCCACCAAACTGGCTGCTTCCATCTGAGCCGCTAGCCACTCAGCCCCGTTCCTCTTCCTGCCTACCACCTCCCTCTCCCTCTACCCACTCCACCCAACACTACCTCCACCACAACTAGTCCACCTGCCGCAAAATATCATTGGAACCATCAGTACAGTTGGCACCATGTGAGGGCATATTTCGGTGAGTGTTCTCCTTTAATTTTAAACATTTACATAATAAGGTTTAAAATGATTTCCACAATAATAAACACAATTAATTTTCTATGTAACTCAGACAAATGTATTTTCCATAAACTTACAAAAAAAAAACTATTATCAGAAACAAAAACCAGTTTGAATAGTTATCCTTACTGTGCAATTGAGGACTCTTTCAGCAGCGGTGCCTATTAAACGACAGTTTTCCAGTGATCCAGTGTGATCCGTAAGTCTCATTCTTACATCAAATATAGTGTCTGGAGCAGCAATTTCAGCTCCTGATCCCACAGGACACTCCAGATTTATACAGATCCCATCAATTGGCAGCTGGCATCTTGAACTACATTAAATTTCATGATTAATATAGTTACTTTTGCGATGAAGTACCACAAATTATAATATTATTTGGCATTTGAATGTGCTGAAGTGCTGAAGTGTGCCAACACTTGACAGAAAGAATATCATATGTCCAAAAAATGAACATACTTGTCTGACATAAAACATATGGCCAGTACCAGGAAAAATAACAATGAAGAAGAATTTCCTTTGGTTTGCAAAACTTTAATACTACTTGAAACAGTTTATATGCAGTAAAGCAAACTGCACTGATGGGTGACAATAAATAGTGCATAGATGATATTATTATTGTTATTACTGTTTTCATTGGGAATCTGTACTCGTACTGTTGCTGTAATTAGCGATTGTTATTCGAAAAAAGTTTTAATACCACCAATATAAAACAAGTTAAATGCTGAACACAGTGTTTATTCTTGGTTAAGTTTATAAGAGCAACACATATGCATCTGCAATAAAAGTTTGTCATATGAGACTAATACTATTACTCTGGTTTCCTTTGTATGTTAAAAGGCAGTGATTATGATAGATTCCTGTTAACTTGGCTTACGGTATTTGATAATCCGCCCAGTTTTTGTCTAGCCAGGATAGTTTCCTCATTTAATTGTAATAATGGAATAAAAATGAAGAAAAAACAGAAAGGAAGAAACTTCATCCCCTGTGCTCAGCATATTTTTATGCCAATGGAAATTTGTATAACATCTCCAGCTGTTTGTAAAACTAATTACTTTGTGTTTCAGCGGTGTGGGTTATTGTTAAGCTTCTCTATTCATAAAAAAAGCACTCACCTTTTATGAAATCTTCAAAAACCACAGCCTGGCTTGAAGCGACATATAATGTTCCTCAACTGAGAAGAGCTGTAGAAAATTAGCTGCACTATATGTGGCAACAGGGTGCATAATAAGTGAAATTTGCTAGGTCTAACTAGCTATAACTACTAAAGGAAGAAAAGTATATGCAGAAAAATTTTGTTCTATATTGTCACTTGTTTATGCCTGCATTTGCTATCAAGTCCCTTCCCAACACACAGTTTCAGAAATAAGGGGAATGAAATTGAACTTAGTTTTCACTATCCTTTCAGGCAATTATAGCACAATTTCTCTTTGTTACCCAGTTTTACATTTCCAGTCAGACCTGATAGCACTTTTCATCAGTTAGTGAATAGTTTGTAATTATAGAATTTAACAGTTTTTGAATGCTTGCTCAAATACTGCGGAAATCATCACATGATCTATGCAGATAGGACTTATTCTTGCAATAAGTTCTTCCTCTCATGACCACCCTGTCCTCAGGATCGGCTAATTCACTGTCCCCCCTCCCCTCAACTTAACAGCTCCTTCTTCCTCTGACCTACCACTCTCTCCCAATACACTTCCCTGTCATCTTCATCATGCACTGCAGCTTACTGGTTCTGGTACCCATGTATCACAGGACTCGACTGTACAATTGCTGTCCTCCACACATTCCTACCGATCGTTGTTTGCATGCCCGCATGTGTGTGTGTGTGTGTGTGTGTGTGTGTGTGTGTGTGATGTTTTATGTTAGTTGCTCTCTCCCAGTACTGTAACCATGACTGAGGTACTGCTCTGCTTAATAATCATATTTGTAATATACACATATCAAAAAAAGTTTTGTATCACCTCGGTTCCAAGAGTTCCGGAATAGAGATCAACATCATTTCCTCCCTTTTTATTGCTCATGAAAACCACACATTGCATGTTGTACCACCATACAGCGAAACCTTCAGAGGTGGTGGCCCAGATTGTCCCACTCCTCAATGGCAATTTGGTGTAGATCCTTCAGAGTGGTTGGTGGGTCACGTCATCCATAAACAGCCCTTTTCAATCTATCCCAAGCATGTTTGATAGGGTTCCTGTCTGGAGAACATGCTGGCCACTCTAATCGAGCGATGTTGTTATCCTGAAGGAAGTCATCCACAAGATGTGCACGATGGGGGCATGGATTGTCGTCCATGAAGACGAATGCCTTGCCAATACGCTGCGCTATCTGTCAGAGGATGGCATTCACGTATCATACAGCCGTTATGGTGCCTTCCATGACCACCAGTGGCACACATCGGCCCCACATAATGCCATCACAAATGAGGATTCTGTACATCACTAAATAAAACAGTTTCTAGTATAAATCATGACCCCTAACCATAATAATCAATCAGTCATTTGAAGAAGAATGCTGTAAAGAATGTAATAGTAAAGCTGTCAGAAACTACTAACCAGCCAGTCTTCATGCAATCTTGGAACACAGATATAAACTTTTATAGCAAAATCTAATATCATTCACCTTAAATTAGGTTGCCTTCCATAAAGCCAAAACTTCTTGTTGAGAAAGTTTCCATATCTCCTGACAAGTCTCAAAAGATAACAGGAATGTTTTGTGGCCCTGTGAAGGTTTTTGATTGTGTAAACCTGTGCTCCATAAACTAGAAAGATGCAGAATTAATGGTAGTGTTTTGAAATAATTCAAATTGTATTTATAGAGAAAGAAAACAGCAGTTGTAACATCAGGCATAGAACACTGATTCTCAGACTTGAACATTATTTCACAGGTAATCCCACAAATTCTGCTAAGGCCCAGTCCTATTCTTATTTGATGTAAATGAGTTAACTCTTAATGTAACATCCTACTCACTTTTATTTGCAGACAAGATATTTCTGCAAACTGAAACTGAAACCACAGGAAAAATTTCCAAAAGAGTTGTTGATACTCTAAATAGCTTAGAACATTTGTGTGATCTCAGTGGTCTGAAATTAAACATGTCAAAAACCCAAGTAATACCATTCAAAACAAAATAATCAAAATCTAATAGCTTCTAAACTGCTAAAAAAATCAGGAACTTAGGGAAGCAGATTTTGTATAATTCACTGGGATATTTATAGCAAAAAAGGTATCAGGCCCATTTCACATATGCTACTTGGCAACCAAGTTTAAACAATCCTGCTTTTGCAGTGGTACCACCATCCTATGAATGTGACATGGACTCTAGAAAAATTGTTTATCACAGCTTCTTTGACTCTATTATAAGATATGGAATAATCTTTTAGGGGAATGCAAGTGGCACAAAAAAGATAATTACAGAAAACTATAATTCAAAATGTGTGTAATATAAAGCCTAGGGATCATATTGTCCACTATTTAGGGATCTAAATATTTTATCTATTCCATGTATTTATATTTATGAAGTATTTATATTTATAACAACAATTCATAGTTATTTCAAGTAATTAATTTTCAACATATGTGTTATAGTAAAAAACAGAAAATTTTACTTTATCATCTTGTAGCGTAGAGCGCCATAAATATGGCACCGGAGGATATTGAAAAGACTGCCATAACCACTCCCTTCGGGCTGTTCCAATACAAATTTATGCTGTTTGGGTTGAAAAACGCCCCCAAACGTGGCAGCGTTTCATCAATCAAACTTTATCCCATCTAGACTTTTGTTTCGTATACATGGACGACATATTGGTTTTTGCTTCTACTTTGGAACAGAGTGAGGAGCGTGTTCAAGTCGTGACAGATATTTTAGCAACCGCTGGTATTGAACTGAACAATAAAAAGACTCAATTGCACCAGTCATCCGTCACATTCCTAAGTTATGTTGTGTCATCGGACTGTCTGACACCACCGCAGGACAAGATCAATCCTGTTCTCGAGATGCTACGCCCTCAGACCTATAGGGAATTACGCAGGTTCATTGGAACAGTTAATTATTACCGAAAACATTTGCCAGCCGCTTCTGCGGTGCAGGCTCCTCTCACAGATGCTCTCGCTGGCCCACAAACTTCTGGCACCTGCCAGGTACCATGGACATCAGACATGGACAAGGCATTTAACGAACTCAAACAGCTGCTGGCCTCCGCTGTCACTATTGCTCACCAACGTGCGGACGCCACAATGTTTATCACTACTGACACTAGTGACAATGCTATCGGCGCAGTACTGAGTCAGACATACAAAGATGTTACGACCCCCCTGCAGTTTTTCTCAAAAAAGCTAAACAACGCGCAGAAGAAATACTCAGCATTCGACAGTGAATTACTTGCAGTTTACGAGGCCATAAGACACTTCAGAACTGATGTTGAGGGACGAGATTTCTATGTGCTCACTGATCACAAGCCGTTGGTTCCTGCCATAAAAAATCCTGTGCTTTCGTCACATCAATTACATCTTGCAATTTACAAATGACATTCGCTACATCCGAGGAGCGGACAATGTGGTCACCGATTTTCTCTCGCGTGTTGGTGCTGTCACAACCTTAATTGACTTAACGGACCTACCTCGGTTGCAATCGGCAGACCCCGATACCACGCAGTTAATTTTGGACCACAGCTCCTCTCTCCAACCGGTACGCTCTACTTTCCCTGGCATATCTGACTTAGTGTGGTGTGATGAATTGACTGGTACGTTGCGGCCATTCATTCCTAAGCCCCTTCAACGCCAGGTCTTTGACAAACTACACACACTAGCACATCCCGGTGTCAAAGCTTCCACCCGTCTGGTAGCTGAACGGTTTGTCTGGAGAGACATGTGCCGTGACTGTCAGTCTTGGGCAAGGGCATGCATGGTGTGTCAACAGAACAAAGTTTTCAGGCACACTTCTCCACCGCTTGGCTGTTTTGCCCAACCGCCAGGCCGGTTTCACCATGTTCATGTCGACCTCATAGGCCCTTTGCCCCCCTCCGAGGGTTTCCGTTACTTGTTTACAGCTATTGACAGGATGACTCAGTGGGCTGAGGCTGTGCATATTCCGAACATTACCTCTGAGACAGTAAGTCAAGCATTCTTACATTCGTGGATCTCTAGATTTGGCTCACCTGTTTACCTCACCACTGACCAGGGGCGACAATTCGAGTCTTCAGTTTTCTCTGACTTATGTAAAATGTGTGGTATTGTCAAAATTCATACTTCTGCATACCACCCCCAAAGCAATGGGCTTGTCGAGCGATGGCATCGCACCTTAAAGTCTGCCCTGTGTTGCCATGACTCACTATGGACAGAGGCACTGCCCTTCGTGCTTCTTGGCCTTCGTGCGACTTTCAAGGAAGACCTCAAGGGTTCCGTAGCGGAGTTTGTGTATGGCCAACCTCTGGTTTTGCCTGGAGAATTAGTCACTCCCACCCCACTTCCACAGCCCTCTGAACTCCCTTCACTTCTCGAGCAGGTGCGCTTGCACTGCAGCAAAATTCAGCCGCCACCTCCGGCTGCTCATACACCTCCGCGTGTGTACGTACCGCGCACGCTAGACTCTTGTGAGTACGTGTTTCTCAGAGATGACTCAGTCAAAGCCCCGCTTCAGTCGCCCTACACAGGTCCTTACAAGGTCGTCAAACGCTCTGAGAATAACATGGATCTCCTCATAAGAGACACTGTAACCACGGTCTCACTCAACCGAGTGAAACCAGCTTTCATTGAGCCTCAGGTGAACCTCCCTGATTCTGCCCCTATTTCTCCCACTCCTGCTTCGAGCGGCCATCCATCTTCCCATACCATGCATTCGGGTATTGATTCCCCACAGCGTGCTTCTCTGCCGAGCACTGCTCCTTCTCCGTGTTCATCTAATTCGAGTGGCCAATCTTTTCGGGGCTTCACTCCTCACAGCCCTCGCAGTTGAACTGCCAACCACTCGGATTCTACCATTGTGTTACCATCTTCGTGTGACAGCTCTTTGTCACGCCGTTCAATCCACGCTGGCTCCTCGTTGCCTTCGGTCGTGCTCCCTCGTATGTCAGCTGATCGCCCGAGGTCGTCTCCTGCGCAGTCCAGTGCACCTGCCACCCCCCTCTTAGCAGATGCTTCCCCCTGCCATGGCTTTCCCACACCTCTCTGCCTCCATACCATTGCTCGTACAGGTGCCATCCAAGAATTCACAACACATGTGCACCCTGATGACATACATAAATTATCTGTTGTCGTAGATGGCGATGCGGTGTGTGTGGTACTCGCGTGTGACAATGTTGAGGGAGGAAGTGCAGAATCTCGTGTGGTGCACCGCTTTAAATTGAGCAGAAGTGCTGCGTGTGGCAATTTGCGTGCCTTTGTTAGGCCTTCTGGCAAGGTGATTCTCCGCCTGCCGGCTGACGACGTGCTACACCTCCACTCCAGGACGGGACGTCGTCTTCAGCCGCCAGCGTCGCTTGCTGACTTCACCGTCGACGTACCGGGTTTCACTCCCCGGTCTCCTACCAGTCGACTGCTTCCGCCTGATGCAGAAGAACTGTACATTACCTTCCTAACTTCTCACCCCCCCCCCCTCCCCATTCACAGGGACGTACTCCATACTGTGCTATGTGGCGTAGAGCGCCATAAATATCGATATTTGTTCTGTGCGTAAGTGTGCTATCTTTGAGGAGAGGGCTTTGGGCAGGATGGTGGATGCTAACGAGAGTTAGCCTCCGGACTTGTATCTGTGTAGAAGCTAAGAGTGAATAAATCTGTATCTGAGTGAATTCTAGTTGTTTACCTACAACTATTCCATATTCCCTCAATCTCATAGATTGAAGAAAATTTATAATAAATTAAAACAGAAAACTATCACAGTGTGGAACTAGGTTTTCTGGGGAAAAGAAAAAAACTAAGTGACATCCTTGTGCAAAAATGTTATTGTTCAATCATGGAATTTTTAAATGGCGATAAGGCTATCTTTGTTGAGTAATCTTATCAACTTGTAATAATGGTTGTAAATTAAATTTAATGATGTGTTTCTTGACACTTTGTATGTATCTAATTTACTTTACTTACATTGATTGACAAGTCTCCTGAACAATAAGTCACTAATTTATGCATGCATGTATGTATACATTACCCACTATGATACACACTACACAATATGTAGCACCCAAGTAAAGAGACAAATAGATACAACAAAAAAAACCTCAGCACATTCAGACAGTGCATTACACTATAACATATATACTTTAATATTTTATATTCTGCCATGTTGAACTTGTTTTGTTTGTCCTTCAAATATTTTGTATTATATTGAACATGTAAAGTAGATAACAAAAATAATGCATATCAGTACGTTGGATAAGGATTAACATGCTACCAATGCTTCTGCACAAATCTTACCATCTCGTGGCAGTAATGCGTGAGGTGCCATCCAGATCAAGATGAGTCACAAGACAATAAATTAAAGCAGTGAACTGTTTATCTTCTGTATTGGCTGCTTCTGCATAGTTAATGGAAGTACGATCGAAGACTTGCTGCACTGTCATTACTTGCCTGATGCTGCCAGCTAGAGCAAAAATTTATTGTGCTTGCTATAATTTTTGAGGCTAGTGCATTACAGTCACAATAAATGACTAATTTCTTTCAGGTAATAGTATAGTTCTGATAAGTATGATGCCTAATTATGTGTTTATGCTATAAATTATTTATGTCTCAATGAAGCCTTGAACACTAATTGTAACATTAATTTATTATCTACACCACACCAAACATTGTAAAGATAAGTAGGCTGTAAGGTACATCAGTGACAATTACACCAAAGGAAAAAATGTACTGTAAGAGCAGCTCTTTTGAAATGTTTAAGGTCTTTATTACAAAGATGATGCACATAAAAAATAATGAAAAAGTATGTCTTAAGTGGAACACTTGTTATGTATTTGTGTCAGAGACGCACATCACTGAATACAAATGAATTCAGAAGTGTCAAATGGAAGACAATGGTTCTGGCTACATGCAGATAAAAATGAATAGAAAGCAATCTAGTTAAGTTCTGTGGATGGTGTGATGTGAAAAGTAAATTATAGTTAGGATAATTGGTATCTTGAGAACAGGTGAGAAGTGGGAGGGGGAATGGAATGATACAGTACAGCAACATACATTTGGTTGGTATGAAAAGTGTGGAAGAAGTAGAAAAGGAAAAAAAATAACTCTTGTTTTCAACTCCAGTTTTAAAGTCATATGAATGGGTGAGCTATTACAAATAGAATGTTGCCTCAAACATCTCTGAAAGGTTAATGCTGTGTATCAGGCTATATTTTCTGACTGTGTCTCTTCCATGTGTCTTTGTTTTAGAGGGAGCAGGGAAGGAGAATTTTCATCTCAAACCTGTATGTGGCCCTTGGTCACCCTGAATGGTATGCACCCCATAGAATTTGACAGATATAGCTGGCTATAGGTCTGTAACACCCAGGGTTCATGAGCTGCTTACTTTTCAATTCTACCATCCTACAATATTGTAAATCCTGGGCAATTCAGCACAGTTGGCAGGACATAGTGTCTTGGAGAGCAGAGATCTTGGTTTAACGTCATGGACTGCATGGATGGTACATGTCTCTATAAAAAGAAATCAATGTAAACTTCTTGACCATGAGACCGATATCCGTTCACATGAAAAATCTATTAAATAGATTACTGGTAACTCTGTAGTGCCTTCTGTACTTAAGTTACATTAAACTTTTCCAGATAACTGGGACTTTGTCTAAATTGGCCTCTTGTTCCCTACCAACTTTAGAAATGAAATAAAATATTGAAATTCTACTAGCGCATAAACTCTTAGCAGATTGGACATATCACTGGTAGGTATCAACACCCCATCCATCAAGAGAGCACAGAAGGATTCCCACTCCCAAAAACTGCTCTGTTATAATGAAGATACAGCTCTGGCAGAACAGACGCATCTTCATAAAAAGAGAAAAGAAGACCACTAACGACATTTTAGAGGTGTGTGTGTGCACTATAGTGGTGTTACTGCCAGTGCTTATACTATGTATTTTATTACCATTACCGTCACATAAAAGACACCAGGATTCATTGCAATTCCATGGTTTTCATTCCTGATAGACCACATTTCAGTACTGTAGCTGTAGTACCTCACTTGTCTTGGGAAATGCTGATACTGCATCACCTTCCAATGTATATGATTTGGCCAGTCTGTCCTCATCCAATGGTGAATGGTGAACAGTGCTGAGTTCACAAACCACTGGGCTCAAGACAGATATGTATACTGGCCACACAGCTGTTCCCTTATGCCTTAACGGCCAATATATGGTATTATCCATTGTAATACTGCATCTGAGCTAGTATGGGATGCCTAGTTTTTTGCACCAATGGCTAATTTTGCTGCACAGTCAAGACAAATGCAAAGATTGTGTGTGCTGGGTTTCTGTGCTACAGCATTAATTGAATGTTGATGCCCCTATGAAAATACCAGGCAAGTCATGAAAAAAAACCCAAAAGCCATCAATATGTTTGCCAGGAGGCCTCTTCCGAGATTTAAATGAGTTGTTGAACACAACAGGTGCAACTTGTTGAAACTTGTATTTCATATTAGCATGAATGTCACTCACTGGCTGGACTGAGGCCATCATTCATTACTTTGATCACCTGACTGAATTGAGAAAGATAGCTTACCTTGCACACAGGTCAGAGGTTTCTTGGCCTCCATTTTCAAGAAAAGAATTATGGGGCTTCCTTCAATGTGTCAAGAGTTTACTACACACAAAAAGAAACTACTTTGGTAGCAGGGTACATTATGAGTGTACATGGTTGTTTTTAGATTAGAGGAACCTCTTAGTTGGCTTATTTATGAGTTATGTATCAAAAACAGAGAAAAGAGTACGTAAACCACTGCAGTCTCCCAAGGGAAAATGCAATGACTAATCCCATGCAAAGTTAAACTCCTGATGCTCAAAATTTACAATAGTGTATGGGCACAAAAAGATCAAAATTTGACTCGTTGAAAACTTGTCATGGTGCCCCCATCCAAAACTCGGGTAAAATATGTGATAAACTGGAGTTGTATCAGCCTGTCACCTTCTACTGTGTTTGGTGAAGGTAATGGAAAGGATTATTAAACAGCACTTAGAATGGTGGAGTGAAAAAAAGAAAATATTACTTAAAAACAAGGAAAATGGATGACTGAAATCCTTTTATGGTTAGCTGTTGACAGACACCTAAATTTCTCTTGGAATAATTATATGATAGTTGCACTTATAGACTTGACTAGCATATGATTATGTTACCCTGTCAATTTTAGGGGAAAAAACTGAAGAAACTCCAGATTCCAAAAGCACCATGTGTAACATTGTAAGTTTCCTGAGAAAAAATTAATTTGCAATATGGAACTACACTAGGACCCAGAGAAACTAGCAGAGGACTCCCACTGGGATCAGTCTTGGCTCCCTTATTATTCACTCTCTACATTGCAGACCTTCATGACCTCTTTGCCAGTGACATCCAAATATTACAATATGCAGACAACTTATGTGTATAGTCTGAAGACAGTACTCTTCAGACCTGTCATCTGAAAATGCAGGCTCATCTCATACATCTGCATGAGTGGTGTACAGAAAATGGCTTCAAAATATCTGACAGCAAGCCTAGCTTATGGTCTTTACTTGTTGTAGGATTCCACTTACCCAAACAATGCAACTGTGACAACATATTTGTCCAGTTGTGTGGAAAACAACTCACTCTCTTCGGATGATTATTGATGATAAATTAAGATGGGCTTCTCATATCCAACACACCATTACCAGATGTGAAAAAGCCTGCAGTCTCATTGGAGCCATGACTATAGTATGGTTGGGCTCTGATTGGCAGACAGCAATGAATTTATACTGGTCCATAGGACACTCTTTGACACCTGTGCTGTGGACCAGCATCAGACAACATGCTCAAAGACTTGACACTATGCAGTACAAAGCCTTGCGTATAGTTACACGGGCATTTGTGTCAACTCTAACCAACGTATTACTGGTTGAAGCGAATGACCCACCATTAAAGCTGCAATGAATACTCCTCCTGCAAGAAATTTCTCTCATGACTTTATTTTGTCAAATATGAGCCCCTTGACAAAAAACACATTCTACTGTGAATGAAGAAGATATTGGATAAATAAGCAACCCCAACCTGTATCCACTGAATACATGGAGATACAGGCATTAAGGCACTAGGTGTGGAAAAGTTTTCTCATGCACTACAACAGACAACATGAAACATCTACTCTGCGGGTCGATACCAGAACAAATTTAACTTTTCAAAATCAGGAAGAAACTAATGTAATAGCTATGGAATTTCTGTCTCAGTATCATGATGCGTTTGTGGTGTATACAGATGGGTCCAAGTCTAGTAACGGTGCTGGTAGTGTTTACTGAGTACCCTGAAGCAAAGGACAAGGCCTCCACAAGCTGGATCAACACTCCATTATTATGACAGCTGAGCTGATTGCTATTTTGGAAGCCCTACTGTTCACACAGACAACCAAAGCAGGCACAGTAGTCATCATCTCTGATAATGTATCAGCCCTGCAACTGATCAACCATCATAATAGTTGTGCCAACCCCATAGTTGCAGCAATTGTTGATATTGTGTTTCGGGTGCAAAGGAACAGTCACATCATCTTGATATGGATGGAGGGCCTGACTGGAATCTGTGGAAATTAACAAGCAGGTGTCTGGGAAAGCAGGTATCTCTGCATGGAGCTATTAAACATGATAAACTCCCTCTCACACATACAATACCCATGCTCAGCAAGTGGTTGTCCATTGACTGGGGAGAGGAATAATCGTGGAGATCTAAAATCAGAGGCAGTCGTTACGCACTAATTCATCCCATGATTTCAAGAGTGCCATGGTATAATAAGGCACAAACATCAAGGGGCCTCACAACAGTTACAGCATGGCTGAAATTTAATAATTGGAAGTTCAACGGACACCTCTATCGGCTCAACCTAAGTGCCACCCCTCTATGTATTTGCAGAGAGGAAGAAGATCCAAACCAAACATTTCTACTATGTCCTTGGAACACTTATCACATAAACATACTTGCAAGTAATCTTTGAGCTCTTGGTCATCAGTTCCCAAGCAGCCTCCAAACCTTGTTATCATCCAACAATATAACACTGTGTAAAATACTGTACGAGTTTGTCAACAGTGCCAACATCAAGATATAGCCCCCTGGTAATGCTCTTGGTAATTCAAATGCTCAATTCGCCGACTATATTCCCTTGCGCTACTCAGCAGAATATGGAATGCTCAGCCTCTAAATGTATGTCACTATTTACCTCCTACATGTACGTGTCAGAATACTGGTGCAACTATACATATGGCTGCAATATACAAATTTGGTTCTTGTAAAATGTAGACTGACAATGGCAAGGAAAGCGTTTCTGAAGAAGAGAAATTTGTTAACATCGAATATTGATTTAAGTGTCAGGAAGTCGTTTCTGAAAGTATTTGTATGGAGTGTAGCCATGTATGGAAGTGAAACATGGACGATAAATAGTTTAGACAAGAAGAGAATAGAAGCTTTCAAAATGTGGTGCTACAGAAGAATGCTGAAGATTAGATGGGTAGATCACATAACTAATGAGGAGGTATTGAACAGAATTGGGGAGAAGATGAGTTTGTGGCACAACTTGACAAGAGGAAGGGATCAGTTGGTAGGACATGTACTGAGGCATCAAGGGATCACCAATTTAGTACGGGAGGACAGGGTGGAGGGTAAAAATCGTAGAGGGAGACCAAGAGATGAATACACTAAGCAGATTCAGAAGGATGTAGGCTGCAGTAGGTACTGGGAGATGAAGAAGCTTGCACAGGATAGAGTAGCATGGAGAGCTGCATCAAACCAGTCTCAGGACTGATGACCACAAAAACAACAAACTGTTCTTCTGTTCTGTCTAGAAGGATTCTATGTACCTGCACAAATATTCAGTTACCTATCTGCAGCTTTTGAAACCATTTTTGCAGGTCATACAAAAGAACGTTTTATTGTTGGCTTTTACATATGTCTGCTTGTGTCTGTATATGTGCGGATGGATATGTGCGTGTGTGTGCGCGAGTGTATACCTGTCCCTTTTTCTCCCTAAGGTAAGTCTTTCTGCTCTTGGGATTGGGATGACTCCTTACCCTCTCCCTTAAAACTCACATCCTTTTGTCTTTCCCTCTCCTTCCCTCTTTCCTGATGAAGCAACCATGGGTTGCGAAAGCCTGATATTTGTATGTGTGTTTTTTATTGTGTCTATCTACCAGCGCTTTCCCGTTTGGTAAGTCACAGCATCTTTTTTAATATATTATTGTTAACTTAGATATTTAATCATTAATATGTATGGACTTGGGTCTGTCCCAAATGTGTACCAATAGTGATTTATCATTTATAATTGTGTTGCCAGTAGTAGTTTTATAGTATATTACCCCTATGTACTATGTGTTATATTTTTGTCTTGTGTACTCATTATAGTATACTGTGGTTGTAAAATTTGTTTTTTTCCGAGAATCAGCCTTGTGTTAAGCGTTTATTGTAATATATTGATTTCACTGAATGGAAAGATTTTCACTTATTTTAATTACATTTTTATACACTGACACCATCTTGCGGTGACAATTTTTGCCAGTCCCCTTACAGTAGATGGATATTTGTTAGATAATAAACTGGGTGATGTAATAGCTATAATACAATGTTGTTTGGCATTTGAAACTACATGTCAGTCATTTGTTTCAATAATTATGTATTTCAAAATACAAAATTTTCATTAACATCCTATAGTGCTGCCATCTGGCAGCTTCTTCATCGAATACTTTGATTTGTGCAGCAAGTCAGTCTGCACTAAGATGTCACCAAATAATGTGGACCAGATATTTTGTGTCCATGTTAAGACAGATCCAGTTTTGTTTTTACCTAATAATATGTTATAGATTATTTTGTGAGTTCTATCTCCATTTTTGAGATGTGCATTTCCTGTACTTTATCAATTATAATTAAAAAAAAAATATAATTAATGTTTTTTTACTGAGTGCTTGCTTCTTCTGTTTGTACAAAGTACGTTTTATGAAACTGTACCAATGAATTTTTACTGATACCTTTCATGTATTTCCCTTGTAGAGTCTTTGAGAATGGCATAAGACCAAAGTGCATAAGGAACTACAAAATTAATAAATACAGAGGTCAAGACTAATATCAGTTTTTCAGCAAACTATAAAGGCAGAATTCCTAAGAAAAATCCTGGAGAATATCACATGTAAATTTCCTGACCATTACATTGTACTAGATGGAGATTTTAATTAGACAGCTATAAAGTACTGTTCTTAACACAGTACAATCATGAAATGTAAAAATAAATTTGGCAATATCGAAAGTTTGTTGTAGTGCCATTGTTGCTCACGATATAAGTAAGTGATGTGATGGAAGTTCCATGAGGCTATTTGTGGTTGATGCTACTGCATATATAGGAAAGTTCTAATGTTAGAAAATTGTAGCAAAAAAAAAAAAAAAAAAAAAAAAAAAAAAAAAAAAAAAAAAAAAAAATAAATAAATAAATAAATAAATAAATAAATAAAAATGGGACAACGTACTAAAGTTGTGCTTGGGGCAGGAACTGACAGTTGACCCTCAACATAAATAAACGTAATATATTGCACATAAATAGTGATAAGATCCATTAATATTTGATTAAATGATTAGCAATAAATCACCTGAAGAGTAACAACTCTACAATTATCTGGGAATGACTGTCTGGACTGACACTAGTATCAGAGGTTTTTCCACTGTGTGAATGGGAATAAGAGCAAGTGGGGCATTGGAGTCAGTGGAGGACATGGCTTAACCTGCCAAAATGGAGGTATATGAAGTGAATTAAATGATAACACTGCAAACTGTTCAGATGTGCCAAACTAACAATGTAATGAATATGTAGTGAAACTGTAAATTTGTGCCATACTAGGACTCGAATGCAGATTTCTTACTTTTTCCAAGTTGTTGTCATAATCATTAGGCAAGTCCCCAATACTAACATAAACTTTTATTGTCACTGATGTTTCCAGCTGTTATTTCTGACCATTTCAACCAGAGATTCTCCTACAGTATAGCAGCATTCATCTTTGGCATTCTAGTGTAGAAGTTGTCACAAAATCATCCAAGAACAAAATCTGTGCATTTTGTATATTTATTTTTGTGTGTAAGCCAACATCCTGGTTTTTTCCCCCTTTGTGTGTGAGTAGGATCGTGTTAGTCTCCAAATTTTTGCAATAGGGTCCTCATTTATACAGTTGTTCCTCTTAATTTCAGTGCATATCTACATAATTAAAGATATTTTGGAGGATCTTTGGTAGTTCACGATTTCTGTATACAACATATTTCAAAGTAAATTGAGGCTTGTGAGCTACAGTTGTGTATTCTGTTTATTTTGACAGCAGTATCTTTCTTGGAAAATAATTTTCCTGCAATCTCAGTAGGTATTTACACCATTAGTGCAATATATTCCACATTTTCCGACTCAATGACCAGTTTGCTCTAAGGAAGAGTCCAGTATCTCGCAATCATTATGTAAATACAGCTCAAACAAAGTTGACAGCCATGGCATAATATTGTGTTTGTGGAATCTATGAGCTTAATTTTCAAGTTAGGCCCTAATTGTTTACTGTTCAATGTCACACTGCACTAGACAGAATGCAGCCTCACTATGAATGCTATTCTCAGGCATGGAAATAGTTACTTACTCTACACAGCTGGAAACTGCCTAGATTGCTGTCATGTGATTAGACACTGCTGAAAGTAGATGTAATAGCTTAACTACCAAGAGTCACATACCAAAGGTATGTCAAGCACTATTCTCTCCTGTGGATACTGTCTCCATTCCACAGATTAGATGACCTATCTCTGCTCCAAGCACCATCCTCTCTTGTGTACACTGCCTTCATTCCATGGAGCAAAGGATCTACCTCTGCCCAACAAGTAAACAGTGAATGGTGAGTCAATGATAGGAGGGTCCAGTACAGGGAGACAGGGACAAAGGAGAGCTCCAGGTACTACACTCATCCCAATTACTAATAGGTCTGAGGTGCTGTCTCCAATGGAAATGGTAACTAAACCAATGCAACACACTTCAGCTGTAGGGCAGCCTGCTGCATCCTGAGTCACGAGGCAGCAAATGCAAAAAAGTAAGAATCTGTTAATTGTTGGAAATTGAAACATACAGCTAATAGTGGTACCCCTTATGGGAATGACAGCAAGGAATAAAAAGAATAATCTTGTGTTGAACTTTCAGTGTCTGTGGGCCACATTAAACATAGTGAAGTAGCTGTTCTGACAACCACTGAGAGAGCAGGGTGCAACACCCCAGAGGATTGTGGCGTATGTTGAGACAAATGTTGCCTGTCATCTGAGCTCCGAGATCGTACTGTGACTGGCAAAGATGACTAGCTTTGCTTACAGTATTTCAATGGAGCCCACAGTCTGCAGCATCATCAACAAAACTGATCATGCCCCCTCATTCTGAGTTGAGTGGAAGGCATGCACAAAAGACATCAAAGGTTCTGTGACAAGCTAGGCTGTGACTTTCTTGACCTGTGCCATGGGTTTGGGTACTTTAGTGTCCCTCGAAATGGGTCAGGTGTGAACTAAATATCAGAGGTTGTTACTCACTTGGCTGACTGTGTATGATGAGCACACAAAAGTGTTACCTAATGTAACTCTGCATTCAGTTCAGATAACAATAGCTGAAGAACACTCCAGAGTATTAGTATAAAGACACAAAGAAATGCCCCTCACAGATAATACTATTTTAATCCTAATGATCAACTGCTGCAGCATTTACAACAAAATTCCATAGTTTGATGTGCTTCTAAATAGCAGTGGAAGCTCCACACAATGCAAGATACAGAAAGCAGACTAAAACCTGAAATTGACAGAAGTGAGAGTTTTGCATTACATCAAACTATTGGAAGGATAGGCTAATGGGAATGGAAGTAATGTATTTGTCACAGCAGATACAAAAAATTCAGATACTCTGAGATGAAATTGAATCTGCATATGAGATTATTTGGGCAAGACTCAGTATCAGTTGTGGGCGTAATTTATAACTTGGCCATTCTACTAACCACCAGTCTCTCCCACAAGATATAACTCAATAGTATGTATTATTTATTTACTAATCATTCTCTGATTATTTTAAGAGACTTTATCATCGAACAACCAATTGAGATGAATGGAGTATTGTTGTGATAAGACTTCCTGTGAAATTAACTAAATCATTCCACTGAAAATTGCTTAGAGCAGATAGTTTGAAAGCTTACCAATGATGAATATATATTAGATCTAATGGCAACAAATACATCTGACTATTGGAGGATGTTCACATTGCAACTGGCATCAGTGGTCATTAGGAAGTTGTAGCAACAATGATTAGCAAGTCAAGAAGATGAACTAAAACAAGCAAAAAGATTTCCATTTCAATGAAGTAAATAAAGAGGCAGTAGTAGTGTCATCTCTGAAGGAAGAACTCAAAACCTTTTTCTCAGGGCTTGGGCATGTAGACAAACTGTGGTTAAAATTTTGGAAAATAATTGTCAAAACAGTAAATAAATATGAACAATCCTTGACATAAAACCTGGCTGGCTGCCGCAGAGCCTAAATCTGTGCCAATCGCGTTGGGACAAATAACCTGGCCACACTGATAAATATTCTAAGTCCAACTATCTGCACTATCTGGCAACACTGTACACTGCGGCACTTCCTGAAGGAAGTCTTGCTACCAGTTCAGGTGAGTTTGTTCCACCTGTGGCCTTGGTCTAACGATAAAACACATCACGTCCAAAAGTGAAATCTCATGATAGCGCCTTTCATCTGAATGTTGAAATCATGATTGAAATGAATTTCACTGATTGTTTGGCAGACTGTGTATCTCTGAACACCACACATGCCACAGTATCCGGGTCCATTTACTAGTTCCCAGCAGTGGCTGCCGTGCTGATGCTGTGCTCCCTTGTTGAAGGCGCCTGCTACCGCTAATTGCTTTGGGTGGTATAAAATGCTTTAATGCTGTCGAGTAGTGCTCCTACAATATCCACAATTTGCATTTCATGCTCGACAGCAAAGAAGGCATATGACTGTTTTTAAAACGATGACTTTTCTATTACACTAATACGGCACAAAACTGTCTCTATAGTTTGTGATTGGATTAAAATACTTCACTATGCTGTTTAGTGGTATTATTAATGCTTTATATCTCATTTCTTTTCCTTTTATAGGTGGTTCTTCATTCAATTATTTCGTCAGAAATTCATGTGTTAATGTCAAGCCACAATAAGTAATGGTGGTGCAGGGAGTTTCATTGTTGTTGTTTAATTCCATATGGTAAATGCTTGTAATAAACTGTGTGAATACTTTTCAATGCATGATATACAGCGAGGAGGCACACTGCACATTTTGAGGACCATGTATGGATTCATGGAGAACTTAATGCTAATAGAAAGTGATTTTTGAGATATGCAATTAAATTTAAACCAACAAAACTATCCATATTCAAAGCTACTCTGAGGGGAAGGAAGTTGCTAATGCCAGTATCAGCAAATATCTGCGGGGAGTGCGTAATTGCTGTTACAGAAATCAAGCACAGATAAGTATGTTAATCAGTATGTTCGCTTCATACCTATTCTCCTGACATGTGGATTCTACCTGATGGTCAAACTTCAAATTTGTATTGTTGACAGGTGATTCAATTCTCTTTAGAGACATTTGTATAATACTGCAGCTTGATAATCGTCAGATATATAAGGTAATTAAAACAGCATAATGAGTCAGGAATGTGAGAAGACTTAATGTGTAAAGGTTTTCTTTAGATTTCATTAAAGAATTTCTTCTAGCAATTTTCAGCTCCATGAAGTAAAAAGAACTTTCAGTGCTTTGGTACCAACTGCTACTAGAACTTGCAACACACATTGCTGTCACATCATAACACATATACAGAACCATGAGCTAACAAAACACGTTACTAGCAGCAGCCCTATCATATCGCAAGATTGGTCCGTACCCTGACAATGTGCCGATAAACAAAAACATTTGTTACTTACGCAAAGTACAGAAAACCTGGAATCCAAAAATGAAATTATCTTCTTCAAAGTATCATCTTACATGAAGATTATACAGCATAAGTCATTGAGGTGTCAGGTGGATGTCAAGTGAATTTAGTAGGGCTTCTTAGTGACAAAGGTGGAAGTATGTGCACTCCCACAGGATTGCCAAATATTTTCAGCAATGTTGCCAATTCTTAGCTGTGCTAGAGGCAGTTGTGTAGTAAAATGCTTGATGTGCTTGTCTTATACAGGCTCTCACATGGAAGGTGCCCACGCTTTTGGATTTATGCTGTGTTATCTCCTGATACTTTCGAACTTCAACTTTTAGGCTATATGTATTAAAGTCAATAAATTACATTAAACCAGAATTCCTCATTTTGTAACCTTTCCGGTGTAGAAGGAGACAGGTAAGGGTGGTGTCATATAATAACAATGTAGGGATATCAAAGCTGGTGATATTAGTTTCGCTCATGCAGGATACAGCATGTGAGGAATAAAATACTTAACATTAATAATTTTCAACTAAAGCTTATTTCATTGGAATAGCAAGATATTGGAAATCTTCTTTGCACCTCAAAATTGACTGTCTGTGTGCGTTCTTGTGCATGTTGGCAGGATGGAAGCAAGACGAAATGCAGTTAACTAGTTATTCGATGCCATGCAGTAATCAATTCATTTGAGGATTTAAAAGAGAAGAAACTAGAAAATATTTTCATTGACAAAGAAAATAATCTATAAATGTGGGCAATGTGCAATTCAATGCTTTCATACATTTTTCATCTGGGAAAATAAATAAATATATATATGAAAACAAAGATGCTGTAACTGACCAAACAAGAAAGTGTTGGTATGTTGATAGAGACAATAAAAAACACATAAACACACACACAAATTTCAAGCTTTCACAACCCAAGGTTGCTTCATCAGGAAAGAGGGAAGGAGAGGGAAGGACGAAAGGATGTGGGTTTTAAGGGAGAGGGGAAGGAGTCATTCCAATCCCGGGAGTGGAAAGACTTACCTGAGGGGGAAAAAAGACAGTTATACACTCGCACGCGCACACACACACACACACACACACACACACACACACACACACACACACACACACACACACACACACACACACACACACACACACACACACATATCCATCCGCACATATACAGACACAGGCAGACATATGTAAATGCAAAGAGTTTGGGCAGAGATGTCAGTCGAGGCAGAAGTACAGAGGCATATATATATATATATATATATATTGTGTGTGTGTTTGTGTTTGTTTGTGTGTCTATCGACCCGCCAGCGCTTCCGTTCGGTAAGTCACATCGTCTTTATTTATATATATAAACACAAACAAACACAAACACACACACAAAATTCAAGCTTTCGCAACAAACTGTTGCCTCATCAGGAAAGAGGGGAAGGAGAGGGAAAGACGAAAGGATGTGGGTTTTAAGGGAGACTGTAAGGAGTCATTCCAATCCCGGGAGCGGAAAGACTTACCTTAGTGGGAAAAAAGGACAGGTATACACTCGCACACACACACATATCCATCCACACATATACAGACACCATATATACATATATATATATATATATATATATATATATATATATATATATATATATATATTTCTGCCTCGACTGACATCTCTGCCCAAACTCTTTGCATTTACATATGTCTGCCTGTGTCTGTATATGTGCGGATGGATATGCGTGTGTGTGTGTGTGTGTGTGTGTGTGTGTGTGTGTGTGTGTGTGTGTGCGAGTGTATACCTGTCCTTTTTTCCCCCTAAGGTAAGTCTTTCCGCTCCCCGGGATTGGAATGACTCCTTACCCTCTCCCTTAAAACCCACATCCTTTCGTCTTTCCCTCTCCTTCCCTCTTTCCTGATGAAGCAACCTTGGGTTGTGAAAGCTTGAATTTTGTGTGTGTGTTTGTTTGTGTGTCTATCAACATGCCAACACTTTCGTTTGGTAAGTTACATCATAGTCTGCTCACTGCCTTCTTAATGTCCCCCCCCCCCCCCCCCCTCCCCGCCTTCCATAAATGATGAAAAGAATCCAAATTCATGTCACAGATGGTTCATTCGAATTGTTCTAAGGCATTTTTCTATGTTGTTGCTTGGTATTTGGAAAGTAATCCACTATACCTTCTCCCACGGTATTGGATCAAAATGGTACATAGACACAGCAACACTACACTGTCAAAAGTTGCACAGTTCACAAATGTAAAGCAGATCAGATGGTAATTTTCTTTTGCTTTTTCACATTACTGCATAGTACATACTACACTGAATGTATCAAGTGAAGGGCGGCTTGAATGTTCAAAGGTTTGTTTGACCTGTGGGAGTGTGTCACAAAGACACTCAAGAAACCAAAATAGCCAATTATCCCAAGAAAGCCTACTTACAGGGTTTCAGGAAACAGCTTTAAATGATGATTCTAGAAATATACTACAACCCCCTATATCTCACTCCTATATGAAACATGAGAACAAGATTAGGCTCATTATAGCATGCACTTAGGCATTTAGTCATTCTTCCTATGCTCCAAATGTGAATGAAACAGGAATGAGCCCCAACAACTGGTACAATGGAAAGAACCATCTGCCATTTACTGTGCACTGGCTTGCAAAGTATGGACATAGATGTAGATACACACTCTTCAATCCACAGGTTTCACACCTGCATCGCTACATGGGTCAGATAAAAAGTAGTGGCAAGGGTGTTACAATTCATAACAGGCTTTACTGACAGATGTTTGCAATATTACACTGAGGTGTAACTGCCTTGCTGGGGATAAACATTGTCAACAGAAATTAATTCAAAGTACACATCTTTATGAAATATTAATTGGTAGCTGAAATAATTGTTCTTGAAATTTGGTGGGTTTAACTCAGTTTGTTCAAAATAATAATAAAAGTTGACAAAGCTAATCTCCATTTCAATGCTTCACTGCGGTTGACATTTCCTACAAGTTTCTTATGTGAAACCAGACCAGAGAACACTATGGTTCTCAAACAACATGAAAAGTCAGTTATTGCTTAAGCTTACAGTTAATTATATCACAGAGTGGTGCTCAAGATCTTACATCATACCGGGCCTCCCACATGATTTATTGTGGGTTTTATATACTCTAATTAACAACTGTAGTATTATTGTGTACACTAAATTTCACAATTACAAATACAGAAGTTGTTGGTAGTTACAAGAAGATTGTTATCAATGTGGTTAAAACTGAAATGGAAGGAATGTGATACAAAGATGATTACAAATTCCTTGTTTTCATGGAAAAATAAGTGAAATGATGTGAATAAACTACGCTGATTACATTTTTTGTTAAATGTGCTGAAACTACATTATCTTAAAGCATTACTACTACATGATTCTTGAGTTTCTCCCGGCGTATTTGATAATCAAAATATCCACGGGTGTGCTGCCGGTCTATAGTGTCCAACGGGCACAATATTTCGGCGATCATACATGTCGCCATCATCAGGTGAACTGACGGACTGAGCTCCTGTGAATGTGCTGGCACAGAGATCTGTACGCTATGGCTGCTCAGAGGGAACTGGGTTTGGTCGCGGCGGCGGCCGATTTAAATACCCTCCGCCCGCGGTGCGCTCCCTCCGCCGTCCGCGCCCTGCGCCACGGTCGCGCGGTGGAACACATTGCGATGGCGTCTGAGATGACGTCGGTGTGATGGCTCTGTCCACCGTGGTCGTCACAACTATACGTTTGCTCGATTTACTCTTGATTAACCCAATCGCTGGTTCCCAAGCCTTGCTAAGATTATAGCCACAGTCACGGTTTATGAGCTCGTCATTGGTGCGAATTTCGATGGCCTCTCTAACAACGCTGTCCCAGTATCTCGACGTCTGTACCAGAATCCTCGTGCGGTCATACTCCATGGCGTGATTTTCCGACAAACAATGTTCAGCTACCGCCGACTTGCTCGAATACATCAGTCGAGTGTGCCTCTGGTGTTCATGGCATCGATCCTCGACGGTACGCATCGTCTGACCACTATACGACTTGCCACATTGACACAGAATCTGGTACACGCCGGCCTTCCTCAAACCGAGGTCATCTTTGGCGGTCCCCACCAGTGCACGAGTTTTATTTGGAGGACAAAACACAGTTCCGACTCGGTGTTTCTTCAGAATGCGGGCGATATTCCCCGAGAGTGTGCCTGTGTATGGAATAAATGCAGTGCCTACCTCCTCCCTTGTGACTTCATCCATCTCAACAGGTTGTGCTGCAGTGGTTGGGTGGAGAGCACGTTGAATCTGCCACTCTGAGTACTCCACTGCAGCACAACCTGTTGAGATGGATGAAGTCACGAGGGAGGAGGTAGGCACTGCATTTATTCCATACACAGGCACACTCTCGGGGAATATCACCCGCATTCTGAAGAAACACCGAGTCGGAACTGTGTTTTGTCCTCCAAATAAAACTCGTGCACTGGTGGGGAGCGCCAAAGATGACCTCGGTTTGAGGAAGGCCGGCGTGTACCAGATTCCGTGTCAATGTGGCAAGTCGTATATTGGTCAGACGATGCGTACTATCGAGGATCGATGCCGTGAACACCAGAGGCACACTCGACTGATGTATCCGAGCAAGTCGGCGGTAGCTGAACATTGCTTGTCGGAAAATCACGCCATGGAGTATGACCGCACGAGGATTCTGGTACAGACGTCGAGATACTGGGACAGCGTTGTTAGAGAGGCCATCGAAATTCGCACCAATGACGAGCTCATAAACCGTGACTGTGGCTATAATCTTAGCAAGGCTTGGGAACCAGCGATTGGGTTAATCAAGAGTAAATCGAGCAAACGTATAGTTGTGACGACCACGGCGGACAGAGCCATCACATCGACGTCATCTCAGACGCCGTCGCAATCTGTTCCACCGCGTGACCGTGGCGCGGGGCGCGGACGGTGGAGGGAGCGCGCCGCGGGCGGAGGGTATTTAAATCGGCCGCCGCCGCGACCGAACCCAGTTCCCTCTGAGCAGCCATAGCGTATGGATCTCCGTGCCGGCACGTTCACAGGAGCTCGGTCCGTCAGTTCACCTGAAGATGGCGACATGTATGATCGCCGAAATATTGTGCCCATTGGACACTATAGACCGGCAGCACACCCGTGGATATTTTGATCATTACTACTACGTTTGCTGTTTGAAATATGAGTACATTATTTTTTAGTGTGAACAGAATTTCAATATATAATATAGCAGGCCAAATAAACAATCTGTTTTGTTTTATGAATTACTGTAATTATGAGGTAATTAGATGTTGTTATATTAGCCAACAGCATAGGAAGCTGATAGTATGATAAACAGAGTTGTTACAGGTTTCAAACATTATAATTACAGCATATTAGGTATCTTCTTCATTATTAAATTTTTTGTAAATGAAAAGTCATAAATGCAATTAAATGATTTGACAATACATGTTACCATTGGATGGACATAATATTAGTGAGTACTTTGACATGAAGTTGTTAAAAATTACGTTACAGGGCTCAGGAGGCGAAATTACTTATGTGGGTTGAACCTAATGACATAACAGTTAATCATACAATCCAAATTAACTTTGAAATCATATGAAAAATGAGCTGTTATGGTTCAATACCCCCCCTTAGAAGTACTGTTACACCTACAGGTTGGAGAAAACTTTTCCAAGCAATCCACAAAACAGCAATCAAAGTACAATAACCTTAGCATTAATACATACGACTGTAAATACAATACAAACAATACATCCTCTAGTAGCAACTGGCCATATTAAACAGTAATTCTATGAGTAGACCAAAAGTTTTTCAACTGTTTCTTTTGTACTATGAAATTAGTCATATTTCAATAGTGCTGAAACAAGGCAGACAGAACTAACATGTCTCCTAACTTTCACTTTAAGCTGGTCAAGCACAACTTACATTTCAGTTTTTCACTTCAAGCATAACACTAAGTTCAATAGACAATAGACAAATAGTCAATTTACAGTAAATCATTTCCCCACATTTACTCTAATCCCAGTCTAACAACCATCAGTCTCTTCTATTGCTAAAACACATACAATCATCTATCAATATTTACCCAACATATATCATTTATGTTCAACTACCTAATTTCTTTCCACACAGAGCATATCAGTACATGTTTTCATTTTTCCTATGACAGAGCATTTCAAGCAAAATATCACATCTCTCTCACCAATAGTTGGTTAGTTAGTTAATTGTGTGTTCCACATTATGATGTGGAATGTATCAAGTGCATAAGAAATGCACACATGAATTAAATTGTTTTTAAGCTTAAAACCTTTGTTACATACCCCATGCCCCTAAATGGCACAAAATACATATATTATACATTTCGATTTATTTATTCCTATTCAAGAATTCATCTATCGTATAGAAGGAGTTGTCAAGGAGACATGATTTCAATTTATTTTTAAAACTGTTACTGCTGTCTATCAGACTTTTATTTCATCCAGTAATTTATCCAAAAGTTTTACAGCAGCATATTTTGCCCCTTTCTGTGCCAAAGACAGGTTAAGTAGAGGATAGCATAGTTCTTTCTTCCTTCTGCTATTATAATCATGAATTTAATGTTGTTTTTAAACTGGTGCATGTTGTTGAGAACTAATTTTATTACTGGGTAAATGCAGTGTGAGGCTGTTGTAAGAATTCATAGCCTTTTAAAGATATGCCTACAAAATGTGTGACTATGAGCCCCACGCGTTATTCTAAACACTTTCTTTTGAGCAGTGAATACTTTTTGCCTAAGCGCTGAGTTACCCCAAAACATTATCCTGTATGACATTAGAGAGTGAAAGTATGCAAAGTTTGTTAGCTTGCTAATTTCCATATCCTGAAAATTAGCAGTTACTCTGATTGCAAATGTTGCTGAACCTAGTTGCTTTAGGGGATCGAAAATACGAATTTTCCAATTAAGATTCTCATCTATATGTACACCCAAAAATGTAGTATCTCTACCCTGGCTACTGATTTCTGTTGATGTGTTATATTTATTGAAGGAACTGTACTCCTTGCAGTAGAAAAATTGATGTACTATGTTCATTCAAAGTTCAGAGCAAGCCCATTCGCAGAAAACCAATTAATAACTTTTCCAAATACATTACACTGTGCAACAGTGAAAATGTAAATCGAATGAAAATAGCCAGTTCCTAACATTTCCAATGTGCTGATCATGATTATCACAAAGACAATTCAAAATTAGCTCTAGGTTTCATTTTACACAGTTTTATTACGGTGAGATAATTATATACAAATTTTTAAGTTAAGTTTAAAATCAATATGGTTTGTCAGTGTCATAATAAATAGTAACAATGGATTATATTATTGTCCCAGATCTTACTTGTGTGCAATATTTTGGATATAAACATTTTGATACCAATTTCAGTGATCTTTTTGTCTCCCTCCTCTTCAGCTTCAGTGACTTTATTAATGCATGTAATAATTTTTGCACATTTGTTTCCAGATTAACTACCAGTTGTTCAAGTTGAGTGCTACTGAAGTGAACAAAAATGTCATGGGTTTGTGTTAACAGTGCTGACATATTTTGCTATATGTGTGGAGAAGTGACATTTGCTTCACAAAAACAGCAAATAACTCCATTGATTAAAAAAGCTTACAGTTGTTATTTTGAGTGCAAAATAGGTGATCAGGATAAACCCTGGGCTCCACATGTGACCTGTAACACTTGTGCCACCAACCTCAGGAACTGGATGCATGGGAAAGGATGTTCAATGCCCTTTGCAGTGCCCATGATCTGGGGTGAGCCAACTAACCATGTCAGTGACTGCTACTTTCGTATGGTCCCTGCTATCAAGAAGGGAATATCTAAGAAGAAGAAGCAGACAGTGATCTGTCCTAACATTCCATCTGCCATACATCCAGTTCTACATGGGGAAGGATTGCCAATACCTGAATCACCGACAGAGTGCGAGATTACTTCTGACGGGGATTCTGAATGTCCTGAACTGTGTACATCAAAAGGTCCAGAGTTCCTTCCAAATATATCATCAACTGATGAGCCACAAAAATTGTCTCAAAATGAGTTAAGTGATCTCATTAGAGATTTGGAGCTCTCTAAAGCTAAGGCTGAGATTTTAGCATCAAGATAGCAACAGTGCAATTTTCTGGAAAGCAATGTAC
This sequence comes from Schistocerca nitens, assembly GCF_023898315.1. Classification (NCBI taxonomy): domain Eukaryota; kingdom Metazoa; phylum Arthropoda; class Insecta; order Orthoptera; family Acrididae; genus Schistocerca; species Schistocerca nitens. The sequence goes on along the minus strand of NC_064617.1, from coordinate 383,107,348 downwards.
ATGTTTCATTCTACTGCAGCAGAGAGAACCAATAAACTCCTTCTTTTAACATGAAAGATAATCTTATGGCATGATTAGACATAAATGGTCTAATGAAGGCTCTCAGAATTAATTACAACCCTGATGAGTGAAGACTCTTTATTGATTCGTCAAAGTTGAGCTTAAAAGCAGTGCTCTTACATATTGGTAATAGCTTCCTTCTATTCCAGTTGGGCATAGTGTGCATATGAAAGAGTCATACCAAAACATGAATATTTTACTAGCAGCCATAAAGTATAATGACTCTCATTGGCAGATTTGTGGTGACTTGAAAGTGGTTGCACTGCTATTAGGTATGCAGTTAGGGTATACTAAATATTGCTGCTTTCTCTGTGAATGGGGTAGCCAAGCTTGTGCATCTCATTACAGTAAACATAAATGGCCCATCAGAAAATCTCTTCAACCAGGTATGAAGAACATTTAGAGTGAACCTCTAGTAAACCCTAAAAAAGGTTCTGCTCCTACCTTGCAAATCAAGTTAGGTCTCAAGAAAAACTTTGTTAAGAGAATGAACAAAGATGGCAATGCGTTTAAGTACTTAAGGCAAAAATTCCCTTACTTAAGAGATGCCAAAGGAAAGGAGGGCATCTTTGTAGGCCCACAGATTCGAGAGCCTTTTGGAAATGATACTATTGATGAAATCATACAAGGTGATGAGAAGCATGCACAGGGATGTTTTAAGACCATCTGTTTCCAGTTCTCAGGGAACAAATGATCAATAAATTACAAGGAGATTGCAGATAACATGTTGTCATCTTATGAAAAACGTTGTTGCAACATGTCATTGAAATGCATTTCTTACATTGTCATCTTGACTTCTTCCACAAAGATTGTGGTACAGAAAGTGATGAACATGGGGAGCCATTTCATCAAGATATTGCCAAATTTGAGAAGAGGTATGCCAGAAAGTGGAGCCCTGCTATTCGTATTTTAGCCAATTACTGCTGTACTGTAATAAGGGTTGTTCCCGAGTATGTGTATAAATGTCAAGCCAAGCGAAAACGGTCATCTTCTGAATTTATCTCTGAACAAAATATGTAAATGTATATACTGTAAACATGGACATTTAACATTTGTAATCCTTTATATACATTTGTGACCAGTTAATTTATATATTTTATTTTGTGCTTCACATAGTTCTGGTACAGATTAGACTTACAAAGTATTTTCATTCATGTAAAATTATCTTCATTTTTTCTTAATATTTTACTTTTGTACTTTCATAATGGCACTGAAATTTATCAATGCATAACACATAACATAATTCAAGTAATTATTCACTTAAAATTTGTTATGCTGAATCTTGGAACACAAATGCATACTTAGTGAGCTATTTATACAAAATGTAGATTACTTTTTTAAAAAACTAGAGCTAAATATTTATGAAGAGGATGATTTTGTCTCATTTTACACTGAAATAAACATAGCTAACTCAAAATCATACAATTTACACACTTTCACTTCAAATTTGTTGTTCAGTGTTATTTGTATCATTTCCTATTGGAGTTTCTTTTACTGGATTAATAATGATGCTTGTATCATCAGCAAACAGCGTCATTCTAGCTCCTTGTTTCAGATGAGAAGGGAGGTCATTCACATATGTCAAGAACAGAACGGGATCCATGATCAAACCCTGTGGAACACCTAATGTACGAGGGCCGTTCAGAAAGTAACCTCCGGTTGATTTAAAAAAATACACCAAGTTAAATAAAAATATTTTAATATATACATCTTACAACTACATCTTTGCACTATTTTTCTACATAGTCTCCATAGCGATTGAGGCACTTATCGTATCTCTTCACAAGCTTTGAAATTCCTTCTGCATAAAAATCACCCGCTTGTGCCTGGAGCCAGCCTGTGACCGCATCTTTGAGCTCTTCGTCGTCATCAAACCGCTGTGACCCGAGCCATTTCTTCAAATGCATGAAGAGGTGATAATCACTTGGCGCCAGGTCTGGGCTGTAAGGTGGATGGTTGATAACGTCCCACTTGAAGGACTCAAGAAGGGCCGTTGTTCTGCGAGCAGAGTGAGGACAGGCGTTATCGTGCAAAAAAACGATACCGGAAGTCAGCGTACCACGGCGTTTGTTCTGTATAGCCCGTCATAACTTTTTTATTGTTTCACAGTACACATCTTGATTAATGGTCGTATCACGTTCCATGAATTCAACCAACAACACCCCTTTGGCATCCCAAAACACCGTTGCCATCAGTTTTCTGGCAGAAAAATCTTGCGAGGCTTTTCTTGGTTTGGTAGGCGAATTTGAATGTGCCCACATCTTTGATTGTTCTTTTGTCTCAGGGTTCATGTACTTAATCCAGGTTTCGTCACCGGTCACGATTCTGTTTAACAATGGTTCTCCTTCGTCCTCATAACGTGACAGAAAGTCTAATGCAGAGGTGATTCTTGTAGTTTTGTGGTGGTCGGTAAGAATTTTGGGCACCCATCGTGCACAGAACTTACGGTAACCCAATCTTGCTGTCACTATCTCGTACAAGAGAGTCTTAGAAATCTGTGGAAAACCAGTAGACAACTCCGACATTGAGAAACGTCGATTTTCACGAACTTTTGCATCAACTGTCTGAACGAGTTCGTCAGTCACCAATGATGGTCTACCACACCTCTCTTCATCATGAACGTTTTCTCGTCCACTTTTAAATAAACGTACCCATTCACGGACAACTCCTTCACTCATAACTCTTGGTCCGTACACAGCACAAAGCTCACGATGAATAGCTGCTGCAGAATATCCTTTGGCTGTAAAAAACCTTATGACAGCACGCACTTCACATTTGGCGGGGTTTTCTATTGCAGCACACATTTCAAACTGCCACAAAAACTAAACTAGCGCAGGTACGATGTTCACTCGACCGCGGCTTGATGCCGACTGACCTGTTGAGTGCGTGAACGCACAGATGGCGTCGCTACTCCCCCCACAACCCGCACTGTGACCAATCGGAGGTTACTTTCTGAACCGCCCTCGTAATTTCACCCCAGTTAGATGAAGTGGGAAACTTGTTTAAATCACTTAAACCATATAAAGAAATTTTTTGCTTCCTGTTCTGTAGATATGACTTAAACAGCTCATGTGCTGTTCCATTTACACCACTGAATTGTAATTTCTGTAACATAATGTCATGGTTCACACAATCAAATACTTTCGATAAGTCCCAGAAAATTCCTATTGGTGACATTTTACTATTTAAAGACTCTATTATGTGGGCAGTGAAATTGTATATTGCTGTCTCAGTGGAACAGCATTTTTGAAATCCAAACTGTGAATTACTAAGTATCCCATTACTGCTGAGATGCCTAACCACTCTTGAGTACACTACTTTCTCCACAATTTTTGTAAATGCTGTGCGCAAGGATACTGGACCATAATTATTGTCCCCTTTTTTTATAGAGAGGCTTCGCAATGGCATATTTTAACCTGTCTGGGAAAATACCTTGAGTTAGTGATGCATTGCAGATGTGACACAGAACATCAGCTGTAACTGCTCCACATTGTTTTAATATCTTGCTAGAGATGTCATCTACTCCAACAGAACATTTATTTTTCAAAGATTTAATGATTTTCCTTATTTTACGAGAGGTTGTTAGATCAAAATTAATCTGACTAGTATATCTCAAAACTGACTCTTCCATGTACTGCATGGCTTTTTCTTTTGAACTATTCTCACCAATTTTTTGACCTGCACTTAAGAAATAGTTGTTAAATATATTAGCTACTTGTATACTATTGGTTAAGATGATCTCATTCTTGTTAATAGTAATACAATCTACCCGAGTGGTTACTTTCCCTGTCTCTCTTCTAACAACATTCTGTACTGATTTGATTTTATTACTGAAGTTGTTAATTTCATCTATAATACACATATTTTTTGATTTTTTGACAACTTTTCTCAGTATGTTACATTAATTTTTATAGTGTAAAATTACTTCTGGGTCGTTACTAATCCTTTCTGCCTCATACAATTTTCTTTTCCTTTTTTCCTTTCTGAAGGCCCTTTAATACCTGTAGTGATCCAACATATCTTTGAAAACTGGTGTTACATTTAGTAATTTTTTTGGCACAACAGTGTTCAAAAAGGGTTACAAATTTATCAAGGAACATGTTGCATTTATCAGTGCCATCTGGCTCATTACATACATCTCCCCAATTAACATTTCTTAAACTTTCTCTGAAGTGCTCTATAGATACCGGGTTGAGCAGCCTTACACGTTTACTTAATGGATTCTGAACTGTACGCCCTGCTAAGTTTTGTAAGTTAATCAGTTGTGCATCAAGGTCTGATAATCCATTTTTCACAGGGAAAGCATGTGTTAGTTTTACATCCTCTTACTGCACAAATACATTATTATTAGAGTGCTACTGTCTTGAGCTATATGTGTAGGGAACTTGATCATTGATTCTAAGTTATATGTCATTAATAACACTTCTAGTTCACTTTTCCTAAAAGAATTGAATGGAAAGTTTATATTTAAATCACCACAGATTAATAACTTCTTCTTTTTGTCTGATAGACAGCGTAATAGGGATTCAAACTTTTTTATGAACAACTCCCAATTCCTAATGGGGACCTGAACACTGTTGCTAATATCAACTCTACATTATGTAGCTGTAGTTCACAAGCACAGACTTCAAAGTACTGATTGACACAAAATTTGCTTACATCTATTGTTTTGTACTTACATCCTTGTTTTGTGTAAACGGGAACTCCTCCTCTATCCATGCTAGATCTGCAAGTGTAAGATGCTAACTTTTACCCATTTATACTGACACTTTCCATCCACACAGTTACATGGTGTTCAGACAAAATAATCAATCACATTCTTATTTATGAGATCATCTAAACACACTAACAACTCATCTACTTCATTTTTTATTTCCCTGATATTTTGATGAAGTAAATTGATACTACCCTTAGCTTTATCCATATTTATTGTACATGAAGCTTCTTTTATTCTATTTTTCTTGATTATTGTCTGTCTGGCCTTTGGCTTTAACCTAAAAAGCGTGTCTGTAATTCATCAGTACTGTGTTTCAACTTCCATGATTGCAGTCTGTCTAAGTAAATATGAAATAAACAGAGGTTCCTTCAATCTGTATAATCACATAAAAAGTCCAACATAAATTTTATATACAAAGTAATAGTGTTCATAACAGTTGTGCTAGTTCATATTACACATATAAATGATAATTTTGAATTCAACAAGTCTCATATATCTAGCCCAAGTAAAACTTCTATGTATTGACACAGTAGTGTTGATGCATAGCCCATTTTTCAAACAACAACAAAAATTCATTTCATAAATTGCCCATTGAAGCATATGCACATATAAATAGCCAACTACTACCTCTTACATTTAAATCTTTTGGTAATGTTGTTTAATACTAAATGTACTGCTGCCAAATACATCTAAATCTTGCTGATGTTGCTGCATGGTTACATAATCAACATAAGCTCAAGCTTCAAACATAAAACCAATAGTATGCCTATTTTTTTCTCCTTTCCTTAAAACATAATTCAAATAGTATAGGTGATGAAACAGCAGAGTCTACATGTCCTATCTCAGTGTCCCTGAATTGTCAGATTACAATGGTGAGTACAGAGTAGTACAACGAGATGATGATCAACTTTGTATCAAAGAATTTGTAACTACTACTGCGTTATACATCTGGTTGTGTATCATAGTTTCTTTCCGCAAATGTAAAAATTTCTCAACACAGTATAATAAATACCTCTTCTTGTCAGAACTATACATAGGCAATAATACAGTTCATAAAAGCAAATATGTATGATGGTTATCAAAAAGAAACTTTAAAAGTGCTATAATATTTTTAATTGTAAATATGAACAAAAGAACTTAGATGTCTTTTTCGACTTAGTTTCCCTGGCATGAAAGCACGTACTCCACCACTTCAGAAGTGCATCGATACCACAATGAAAGAATTCTTTTGGTCATGTGTGTAGCCAGTCATGAACTGCAGTTTTCACCTCTTCATCACTTCTGAAATGCCTGCCTCCCATTGCTTCTATTAGTGCACTGCACAGATGAAAGTCACTAAGAGCAAGGTCTGGTGAATAAGGAGGATGTACCAGACACTCGTATTTAATTTCCTGAATAGTCCCAACTATCTTATAGGCTGTATGTGATTGAGAGTTGTCATGCTGTAACAATACTCCCAAAGTCATAAGTCCTCATCATTTACTTCTGATTGCAAGCCATAGTTGATTTTTCAGCATGTCTGAATAATAAGTACTGGTTACCATTACTCCCCTATCCATTTAATGCTCCAAAATTACTCCATTTGCATCTTAGTAAAGAATGAGGATGACTTTTCCAGTAGACAGTTGAATGTGGAACTTTTTCATTTCAGTGATGAGCTGTGGCGCCATAATTTGCTTGACCTTTCCATTCTGGTTGATGATAGTGGACTCAAGTCTCATTACCTGTAACAGTTTTCCCCAAAATGCATCATCTTCACGGTGGAAATGATGTAAGAGCTCTACACAGGCATCGATGCAATAGTCTTTCAATATGGCAGTCAACTGACAAGACCCACATCTTGCAGACACCTTATTGACATGCACTGCATTCCAAACAATATACTGCACTGAACCAATAGCAATTTCAGAACTTGTGGCTATTTCATTCAGAGTTACATGTCTGTCCTCCATTACAAGCTTCTCCACTAATGCAGTGTGCTTGTTTGTCACTAAGTGATGATCCTGCCCTGTTCTTGGGGCATCCACCACATAAGTTACACTGCTTTTAGACTCCCTATATGACTCATACACTTGCTGCAATGACAAACACAAATCACTGTGCTGTGCTGTCATTTTACAATGAATTTTCATTAGTTTGACACATTCACTACACAAAAAACACATCGGAGATTGCTCCTCTATCTCAGTGCAGTCATCTTGTTGTGGATGCTGCTGCCTTCTCCTGCATTTGTGGCATCACACTGCCACCTGTCAGTCACTTTCTGAATTTCAAGGAACACTACTGCCAACTGTCAACTCCATCACACAACTTTTAGAAATTTTATGGAAGATATACTCATTTCTGGTAATAAGTGTATCAATTAATTGCAGTTATTAGTGAATTCAGAATGTCTAATCATAAGAATAACGTCAAAATGTCTATATCAGTAATATTCTCCTACTCTCTTATGTTGAAAGGAGCAATGAACATAACTCAACTACAATGTGTCATTTATATTTAAGACATATATTGCAACCCTCAAAATGGAAGCATGTCCTGAACACTAGTTGTGTAAAAATCAGTAATCATTGTATAGGCATCCAGTGGCACAAAACCTATCTATCTAAGTAAATGAAATGTGAAAGAATGTGTAACCTGGTACAGTTTAGACTAGGCCAGATGTTAACATGAGCAGTGTTGTACCATGATCCATTATGAAATGAGGTACAGTTTTGCCTTGGTAAAAGATTCCTACAATTGCTAGATTCTAATTTCTCTTCCACATAACAGTATGTATCTCAAATTGTAGAAGTGTAGTTCACAACTTTATTATCAATATCTCTACTGTATGTTAATACTATTAGTTATAATTCATAATCTCTCAGATAAAATGCAACGTATTTTCCATTCTCATCATCTATGACAGTGTAAGAGCTGAATGCAGTATAGTGATCTGAACAAACAAACATACCATCATCTCCTCCTTCACATAATCAGAGTACCATAGTGTAGTGTAATAAACAATATTCATAATGATCAGTGCATCATTGTACTCAACATAGCTAAATAAATCTTCCACTTATAGGTAACTGGGTGCTCAATCATGTATGCAGAATCCACTCCACAGGCATTGACCTTTAAGTAGTTAAAACTGTAAATAATTAATTACCTTGGTATATAGTTCAAAGAGTTTTGAAACATGTGTCTTAAAAAGATGAATGCAACAAGACTCTGATTGTGGTTACTGATCTAATATTATGTATCATTATGGTAAAAGGTGTCGAAGTCTCAAATGGATGCACCAAGAAGTTTCTAGATACATGGCAGAGTATAGTACAAATGTTATAAGAACAGTATACTGTATGAGTGTAGGGAAAAACCAAGTACATTTTCATAATCAAAGTTCCATCTTATATTAAGTATGTGTCTATCCAAAGATCAAAATGAATAAATCAAATATTCAAGTGTATACACATAGGTGTGTAAATTAATGATAACTTGTGGTCTAAGAAAATATGTGACATCAGAAATATGTTACAGTGGAAGTAAATGTCACATGGCTGCGGCTCTTGCACTTGCCACACACATGATGTGTAAATGAGTGTGCATCCCTCTATGGGCTGCAAAGTGTATTATATCCTGAAATTTCAAATAAACAAATCATTACATACCAATCATTAGTCCAGTTTATATGGCTGTTTAATTTCAGCTGTGTTATTAAGTCCATACAGCTTCCTAGATTTTGGATAGATAAGTCTGTATGTTTTGGATGTGGACTTCCTTAAATTCCAGGTGGTCCTACTTATATGTCAAAAAACGTTTTAATCTGTTTATAAACTTTGATTTGCCAAAATTTGTAGTTAACATGAGATCTCCAGTTTTAAATATTGTGGGTTTCACTCTGTTGTTGTGTCTCTGTTCCATTTTACTACAGTGCTGTTCCATGGTCTTCCTAACTATGTCTCAGCTGCAGAAATATTCTCACATAATAGAAAGTCAACACAGTCATTGATGAGGCAGGCAGGTTTCTTATCACATAAAATTTAATATCTAGAAAATCCAGTTGTAGTGTATCATAAACTGTTTAGTACCTCTTCTGAAGCAGCTAATATAGTCCATCCAATCTGAATGGTCTTTGCTGCAGTAAGTTCTGCACCTCCCTCACATATCTTTCTGTGGGATTAGAAGATGGTGAATGGACAGAAGTAAGTATGTATTTTGTATTGTAATCACCAGTGCAATCATTCCAGTCTTTTTGATGTAAACTAACTTCCATTGTCATAAATAATAGCATTTGAAATTCCAACAGTGTGAAAATAGTCTTCTGTAATCTTGCTTATAATTTTTCTACTTGTAACTTTTTTTAAAGGATAAAGTTTAATGAATCTAAAAAATAAGTCTACCATAACAAATATTTAGCAGTAGCCTCTATTTGTTTCAGGTAATTGGCCAAATAGGCCAATACCAACTATAGGTAGGTCCATCTGTTTGTTAGAAATCAGACTTTGCAAATAACCTCTACAAATCTGGTCTTTCACTTTGACTCTCTGACATCTATCACGAGGGTCAAGACATCCATTGATTTTCCTCATGATATTATGGTAGTAAACACTTCCTCGGATTTTCTGTAAGTATTTTAATGAACCACAGTCACTAAAACTGTCATGTGTATACCTAATGAAAGTGTCAATATATTGATCAATCCAACATATTCCATTCTACGTCCCATCTGTCACTTTCTGGACTGTGTCTATAGAATAATATACCTTTGGGGGATAAACTTATTAATGTAACTGTACTTTGCCTTGTGTACTGTTGGTTAAGATGGTCTCATTCTCTGTCTTCCCCAAATAACTTTTAAACAAGTGAACACCCAAGTCTACAAGGAACTGAAAATGAATTTCTGTTAGTAGGGCAAAGAAATAAAAAGAAGATCTGTAAGTGATAAATATGTCTGCAAAATAAACTGTGCCATGAAAGAACAGTGTGATGGATTTGGTGCAGTGTTCATAGATCAAATTTATTCCTAAATGGAAACTGCCTAGGAAAGGATGGACTGCACTTAAATAGACTGAGGTCCCTAACATTGAGCAGGATGTTTACAGAGGTTTGCAAAATAATAAAAAAAGGGAAACTAAAATGGCTTGATGAGGGTGAAAAAGTGGATAACCCAGCAAAAAAATCCAAAAATAAGTATCATACAAAAAACGAGAGAGAGAAAAATATAGACATGAAAATTGGTTTTTTAAACATCCAGGGTCTGAATGACAAGGAACTGGTGCTGAATGACTTTTCATCAGAGATTAAATTTGACTTGTGTTTAACTGAACGTTGGGCCACTGAAGATGAAATTTCAATTTGTAAGTTCGAAAATTATAATTTACCAAACAGTTACTGCAGAATAGTTCACTAGAGATGTGGTGTAGCAATCTATCTATGTTGGTAGATAAATCGATTGCACCATTGGTAACTCAGATCTGAATTATTTATGTGAAGAACTGAATTTTGAAGCCATCGATATGAATTGAATTTTGAAGCCATTGGTTTAGTCATAAGTAGTATGAAGCTAATGGTAGTATCATTCAATAGGTCTCGCAATAGTATTAGCAGTGTATTTTTAGAAAAACTGGACATTGTTTTATGTGCACTGACTGAGAACAGATTTGCCAACTATGATATTGTAATAGGTGATGATCTTAATTCAGATTTTGACATGTCAACTGATAAGCACAGTGTTAGTGATTTGAAAAACCTATTACGACAGTTCAATATACAGTGTGTTCACTATAAACCTACTAGAGAACAAGCATGTTTAGACAAGTGTCCAAGCTCAATGTGATATAACAATGTTTCCCTTTTCTGACCACAAATCAATGTCCTTAATATATGCTAACAGGATCAGCTCAGTCAATCTTAGTGGTGACATGACCAATACAAAAATGATCACTAGAGCAATGACCAATGGAAAAACTGACAAGTTCAGGAAAACCCTTGCAGATAGATATAGGTGCTGTCAGAGAAATGATGGTAATAATTGTCTATCAAATAATGAGTCACCTAAGATAAATTTTGAATGTTTCTTTAACTCATTTCTCCAAATATTAAATGATAGTATTCCCATTAGAAAATGTAAAGTAACAGACAGAGGTTGTAAAAAGAAGGTGCCAAAAAAGAAAAATTCTTGCTACACTAAAAAGCTGTCTGATATGAAAGATCGTGTAATGATGCTGTTAGATATTTACAATAATACTAAGTCTGAAAATGCAAAATCTTTGTGTGTAAGATAGAGAAATGATTATTGAAGTGAAAAAGTTGCACAATGCCCATTATGTTGAGACTTCTAACAATATATGCAGAGCTGCTTGGAATCTCAAATAGTGTTGCCAGAGAATCACATAAGGTCGAAGTCAATATCTCTCCACAACGGTTTAATGATTATTTTATTAAATCTGTGGAGGAAGTAAGCAATGGCATCAGTAAACCTGATATAAGTCCATCACAACTTTTAGAAAAAAAATTATCATGGGACACCTTACAATAGTACTCTCACTTTCTCTGATGTTACACCTAGTACTGTATTAAAAATAGTGGGGAACTATAAGTCATCAGATAGTGCTGATATTAATGATATGTCTTGCAATTTGCTGAAGAAAGTCATTGATTCCATTGTTTATCCACTGACTCAGTGCATAAATAAACATTTATCAGAGGTGTACTTTCCAGAGGAGCTGAAATTATGAAGGGTGGTTCCTGTGTATAGAAAGGATGACAAAGGCAACCCTCCAAGTTTCAAACCAATATCAATAGTTCCAGTCATGGCCAAATTAGTAGAACACATCATTTACCATCAGTTGTCTGCTTGTTTTGAAAAACTTGGAATATTTAATGTAGCACAATATGGATTTAGAAAAAAATCATCAACAGTTGATGCAATAGACTGTGTAATTAAATCTGTCCTTAAATGTTTGAGGAGAAGTGATTTGCTCAGGCTATTTTCTATGACCTGAGAAAAGCCTTAGACTGTGTAGGACATGATACATTTCTATAGAAACTCCATTTTATGACATCAGGGATAACAGCCTAAAACTACTAAAGTCTTATCTCAAAACCGTAGGCAAGTTGTATGTATTGACACATAAGAGTCTACCAAGGAAAAAACTAAGGTGGGAGTTCCACAGGGATCTGTGTTGGAGCAATTTTTGTTTTTGGTAACGCTCAATGACCTACTCTCCTTTATAAGTTCCAATACAGTGCTATTTGCAGATGATTCTACCTTGCTAAACTATAATAATGATCTAAATAAGTTAAAAGATTCTGTTGGCAATACACTAGCCGAAGCATCATATTGGTTCAGGTTAAATGGGTTTGTCCTGAACAAGAACAAAACACAAAAAACGGTATTTAATCTAAAGGACAAAAGTCCTTTTAATGATCCCCGTTATATAAAGATCTTTGCGATATACTTAGATGACAAATTGTCCTGGCATCAACACATAAAATGCATCAGTGGTAAATTATCCAGAGTAATTTACTTATTGAGATGTCTTACGAAATGTGTACCAGAAGCTTATGTTAAAACATCTTATTTTACATTTTTTCAAAGTATTATGTCATACGGACTTTGTCCCTGTGGAAAGCCTTGTTCAAAACATTTTACTTCTACAGAAGAAAGCAATCAGAGTCATTACATGTTCTCAGCATGAAGCACATTTTAAGCCCTTGTTCTCTGAATGTAAAATAATGACTGTTATAAATCTGTATATATATCAAGTGTTAACCTACACAAAAAAGAATCTATGTGAAGCAAAACATAGAAATAATATTCATGGTCACAGCACAAGAAAAAATAATTCCATTACATATGTCACACCATAGATATCAAAGTTAATCAATAGCTATGAACTAGTGGGCTATAAACTATTTAATAAGCTTCCGGATGATAAAATTATCTTATCTTATTTCAAAATCATACCTCCCTGTCTCAGTTTCTCCACAGTTTCCCTTAAAGTACATGTATGATCCTTTCAGGTTTTAGTGGATAACAGACTATCCCCTACACAAGTAGTTAAACGTGTAAATGTTCCTTCTCCGAAGCAAAATTCAACCCCCTGACAAGTTCAGCAACAGAAACTTACAGCCCAAAAGGGACCACACAACACTGAAAACACTTACCATTATATAATAATATGGTATATTTTCTAGATTCATATTCTAATTCAATTTCATGAAAACTAGAAGTTAAATCAATACTAGTCATATATTTTACATTCACAGATTTTTTCAGTAATTCATCTGTTTTCCAGGTAATCAGTCTCTCACTCCAAGTACTTGTTTAATGTCTTGAGTCCAGAAGTAGCCCAATCCCAACATCTCATTTAGAAACTACCACCAACGTGTTATTATACTGACTACAACTACTTTAGCATTTTCTGTAACTCCCTTTCAACTGCTTTTCTTTTACAAATGGGTACAGCATAAGCCTTAATGAAAAATGGGTCATGAGGTTTCAAGTTCAGTGTACACTGATATTTCTTCTCTCTACCTGGTCTCTCATCAAAAACATCACTACATTCCCATAAAAAGTTTTCTAGTTCCTCTTTACTCTCTGTATTCAAAGCTTCAGCTTCCCCTATCTTTTTCAACAGAAATCCAATGTAAGAATCATTAGTTATTTCCCCATCACAAAATCCTTCATCTTCCTCAAGGTATCCTCTATCATCAAATTCATCTACCCTCTAATCTGATTGCTATTACTATTATTTATTATCATACTATTTGTCTGCCCAGAAGTTCCCACCTCACTCCAATTAAAACAAACTTTAGCCTTTACAGTCCAATTCACTCTTTCAAATTCTCTATCACTTTGCATCACTGCATAAAAGAAGCATAATTTATTTTGAAAACAATAAGACTTGTCTGATGATCTCATTACTACTTTTTCCAGTGGTACTTTTAATTTTGACTCCAGTTACAGGAAACTCAGCAAAATCTCCCCTTTTATTCTGTCTCTTAGCTTTTTTGATATTCCACAAATAGGACTCCCAGTATCAATTAGGCAATTACCTCTCCAATTAACAGTTTGAACACAAATGTATAAACTCTCCTGTATATAAAAATTATCAATGTTTTCATATTCATACAACAAATCCCCTTCTATCCTCTGAAATTAATACCTTTTTCCTTCTCAACAGATTCTCCATTTTCCATGGGCTGTAAGCTTTCCAAACTACATTGTAATCTACTGGCTCTTCATTAGGCTCAAAATTCACCCCCCCCCCTCCCCCCACTCTGTATGTATGTCCTGACAAATTCCCTTAAAAATATTGTGTATTTCATTATCATTACTAACATTATCAAAATAATCACAAGTTACCTTCAAAAACTCATCACTAATCAACTCACTTTACTTACTGTCATAAGAACAAATGGATATTATCTGGTATAAACAAATCTTTGTGTAATTCTGTATTCTTCACTAAATTGTCATCAAGACCTACCATTGTATTCTTATCATCATCTTTCATCAATTTTTCCTCTGTAGTCTTAGCATAAATCATCCAATCTAATTCTTCATGAAGCATTATATCATCATCGCTGTCAACATCAGAAACACTATTATTATCATTGCCTAAATGATTATCAATAACATCATTATTCACAGAAAAAGCTTCAGTATCGTCATAATTAGTATGTGTCCTATCTTCACCCCCCCCCCCCCCCTCCCTCAAGTACGATTCTCAGTCTCAGCAACATTCAACCCTCAACACGAATAGGTTCATCACTCTTCTCTTTATTTTCATTATTCATTAACCTCACAAGACCAAACTCATCACAATTATCATTATCAGTATCTTTAATCACAATGCTGATACAACTACAAGATTCATCAAATAAATTTGGCAAGACTCCATCATCAAGGTCAACTTCAGCCCCCTGCTTTCTATTTCCTTCCTCTTTAATTTCTCTTAATATATCTTCCCAAAATTCCCTACTAAACTCTATCCTATTTACCTGGTGTGAATTACTGTAATTTGTGCTGTGGAACTCCCTCTGAAAATTACTTCTTCCTCTTCTAAAATTAGTAGCCTGATTTTGGTATTTATTTATTCTCGTCCCGAAACCAACATGCTCCCCATGAGACGTGGTCTAGTTTTCTGATCTATTCCTTCTATTTTCAAAATTCCCATCACCAATTTTACTGTAGTTACTTTCCTGTTGCCTACTTCTTTGCTCATTCAATTCAATTTCTTTATTCGTCTGTTAAAAATATACATTATATGGATGTAATCAATTCCTAGCCAGGAAAAGTTACAATAAAATTTCTTATATTTCAGTTGTTTACAATGTTATATGAAAGTACAATCATCTTACATCAGTATCCGTAAAAAAAAATTTAGCTTTTAAAAAGCTATGCAGTATTAAATATTGAATTTTTGCACTACAAAGTATTTTGGGTTGATAACGTATACTTTTTTGGTAAAGGGTTTTTTGTGGGAGTCTCTGTAAGAATCATCTCTGTTTCTTGTTTTGTAGTTATGAACCTAATTGTTCAATGTTGAAAATTCCCAATCTTTTGTCAGCCCTATGTTTATCATTCCAATTATTATTTCTCCCGTCATCATCCCTGTCTCCTATTTCTTTCCCATGCTATATCTAATTTATCAACATATTTTTAAAATTGTTCAGTAGAATTGTCTGGTCCATATACTAACCCCATCTGTACTTTATGTGACACTCATCTCTTTAAAGCATCTGTTTGTATTACCTCATCTAATGGTTTATCTAAGTGCACAAGTGTTCTAAGTTGCCATTCACAAAAGTCTTTTATGCGAATGGTGCCTTCTCTCAAAAATTCTGATTTGATCCTAGCTTGCTTTGTTTCAGACCAAAATTTTTTCAAAAACCATTTTTTTGAAAGTCTACAAAAGCCATAAGAATATGTATATTCTGATTAGCCCACAACAGAGCCTCTCCATTTAAAAATTTCTTTACAAATTTAATTTTCAGGTTGTCTGACTCACTGCTGGTAAATTAACATTACACAGCTAAGTGAAGTCCACTGGGTATATTTTGTTTTCCCCAGGAAAGTTCTTTATGTTTTTACTATTCCCAATACTTCCGTTGTTACCACAAAAATTTCTAGTTGCAACATTTTCTTCGACTGTGTTTACTTTTACCATAACATTTGAAATATTACTATCACATGCACCAACTTCATCTTTTACACATGACAATTCTTTGTTAAATATTCTATTTGTTTCACCCAATTGCAAATTAATTATTTCACTCGGTTTCAAATTAATACTGTCACACTCATTTTTAATCATAGAACATAAGATTTTTAGGCTCCTATTATTGCTCTTTATTTCATTGATCAAGTCGTTTTCAACCTTCTCAGTTTGTTTTCTACACAAGTAATATTTGTTTCCAATTTGCTGTGCTCTGTGTTTATATTGTGTTTTAAAATAATTTAAATCTGCCTCTAACCCCTCAGCTGCCTCTGTACTTTTCTCTACCTGAACTTAGACATCGTCTGAAACCATTCAGATACATTTTACTGCTTGACCTTGCCCCTCCACATTTTCATCTAAACAATCTAATTTTTTCCCTTGTTGATCCAACTTCTTGTCAAATTTTTCGCTGTGTTTGTCAAGGTTTTTTCCCAATCCTGCTGTCAAGTTTCTATCTTTGCTTATCTAATTTCTCTCCAGTGAGTTTCGCAAGCATATTAAAAAGATTGCCACTATTGCCAACTATCACCTCATGACTAAAACCTTAAATCAGTGAACAAATACTGTCTGAATCTCCACCTGCTTCGCCCCCTTCTGATTCTATGCCGCTAGCTAAAATTAATTTCAACTGTCTCCTCATTACCTTTTATCTTATTTTCTACCTTCTCCACCCCTTGATTGTCAACCCTACTATTGTCACACATCATGAATGTATTATACGAAACACACACACACACACACACACACACACACACACACACACACACACACACACACACACACACACACACACACACAAAAGAAGAAAAACACTCCATAAACAACAAAGATTTTCACACAGCCTACTGTATTGATGACGTTGTAGAAAAAATTAAATAATTGTAGATGGTGTATGTCAGTTGTTGTGATGTCCAAACTGATTGTAGCTGCTGGTACTCACAACTCCACAGTTCAGTTTCCTTGTCTTCATAATTATTTTAGTTAAAGAATGTTTCAGCATCCAGCTCAAAATTTTGCTTCCCAAATAAAATCACCTTTTAATCGTAACGTTAGAATGATACATCTGAAATCACAATTTGACTTTAGCACTTTGACCCCAATTAAATCACGATCCCAGTTCCTCATACCATATTGTGATGTAACCACCTTGCTGTGGATAATAATCATCAAAAAATGAATAAATCAAAGTAAAAGTGTTTAGGAATATTAATCTTGAAGAAGGCAGCAGAAATAAAAGTTCTTGAAGTTCGACAGGTGTAAATCAGATTGTCAAAAGAAAATGTTGGTATGAACTTAACTTCTTTTTGTTGCTCTGCTGTAGTTGATTCTACCCATAAATTTCTTAAGTGATGACTGGCCAGAGAACACCACAGTTCTCTAATAATGCGAAAATTCAAAAAGTGAACCAGATGTAAGCAGATTTAGAACTCTGAATATTGTTTGTTTCTTGATGTTACATCACACAGATCAGCTCAAAATCTCACATTGTACCCCCCCCCCCTCCTCCCCTCCCTTGTGTGATTTGTCGAGGGTCTTATATGCTGACAATCAGGACATTGTTACATGCAGTAATTTTGTTAATTACAATCTCAGAAGTTGTTAAAAATTACATAAAATGTTATCATCGAGTACTTACAATTAACATTAATTAAATAGCATACAAGGTGACATATACATCTGTCATTTTTATGGAAAACTAAGTGAAACGATTCAAAGAAACAATGCTGATTATATTTTTGTTAAATGCACTGAAATTACATTATCCCAAGTATTCCTACCATGTTTCCTGCTTCAAATATGAGCACATTATTTTTTAGTGTAGACAGAATTTCAATATATAATCCAGTAGCCTAAAAAACACTTCATTTAAATTCTCAATTTAGTTTTGAATTGTGAATTACAGTAATTATGAAGTAATTAGGTGCATTCACATTAAACAATGGTGTAGCAAGTTGACAGTGTGACAAACGGAGTTGTTACAGGTTTCCAACATTATAAAATGCAGCGTATTTGGTGCTTCTTTGTTATCCAATTGTTTACAAACAGTGCTACTTGTAATTAAATGCATCAATGTTACATGTTCCTACCAATGGGAGGATGTACTTTGTACTTTGATATGAAGTTGTTGAAAATTATGTTACAGAGCTCAAAATGCAGAATTGCTTATATGGATGCTACCTAATGATGTAACAGTTAATAATGAAATCCAAATTAACTTCAAAATCGTATTATGAGCTGTTATGTATCAACATGACCTCAATATAATCATTCTTCAAGCTGAAGTGGCGTCAACTAAAAAGACTTGCACCAGGTGGCTGATCTACCTGACAGGAGGCCCTAGCCACACTACATTTCATTTCATCTCAATCACCTTCCACCACAGGGATGGAAGGCACCGTACAGTGTCAGCATGTCTATTGCTATCAATGTCTCACAAGAACTGCCATTTGGCACAGGTGATGTCTTCTCTTGTGTTGTAACATGCACCAAGATATTCCTTCATTAGTTGAAGAGGTCATAATCACATGGACTCATATCAGGTGAATACAGTGGATGTTCGAGTATTCCCCCCTCCTCGCCTCCCCCTGCATACAGAGAAGCTCCTGCATGGGGTTTGCCGTGTGGCATTGTGCATTGTCATGAACAACATTGGTATGCAGTGTCAAAAGGTGCTCTCACATACTTCTCAGTGCCAGGACGAAGGTGATGTCACAAGAAATTGCAATGGTAGGCTGTAGTGATGGTCTACCCCTGTGGTACAGCTTAATGCAGGATTGACTGATGGATATCATAAGCCACAATAACCGTCACTTTAGTACCAACTTGTTCATTGCCCACATTTGGGCGAAGAGAAAAAGGACATTTCCATTCATAGGATTGCTGCTTTAATCATGGTGTCTATGACCCTGCCCAGGTTTCATCCATACTGATGATCCTTCCAAGGATGACTTCACTCTTCCTGTGGTAGCAATTGAGCACTTCCTCTGCAAGTGCATATCAATACCCCAGTTGCACGTCAGTTATTGCATGCAGTACCCAACCCGCTGAAAATTTGTGGAAACCTAGAATATCATGCAAAATGTGAAGCACTAATGGCACACGCCTACCTCTGCAGCTAGCTCATGCACAGTCCATCGGGATCGACATCTAGCAGAAAGGCAAGTGGCTCAGTTGTCAAGTTGTGCATCAGGACTCTTCTTGTATGGGGCTGGACTTTAAAGACATCCCTGCCATACCAAAACACTTTTCTCCCATCTCATCACCATTGTGTTGTTGTTGTGGTCTTCAGTCCAGAGACTAGTTTGATGCCTTTCTCCATGCTACTCTATCCTGTGCAAGCTTCTTCATCTCCCAGTACCTACTGCAAGCTACATCCTTCTGAATCTGTTTAGTGTACTCATCCCTTGGTCTCCCTCTACGATTTTTACCCTCCACGCTGCCCTCCAATACTAAACTGGTGATCCCTTGATGCCTCAGAATATGCCCTACCAACCAATCCCTTCTTCTAGTCAAGTTGTGCCACAAATTTCTCTTCTCTCCAATTCTATTCAATACCTCCTCATTAGTTATGTGATCTACCCATCTAATCTTCAGCATTCTTCTGTAGCACCACATTACGAAAGCTTCTATTATCTTCTTGTCTAAACTATTTATCATCCACGTTTTACTTCCATACATGGCTACACTCCATACAAATACTTTCACATACGACTTCCTGACATTTAAATCTAAACTCGATGTTAACAAATTTTTCTTCTTCAGAAACGCTTTCCTTGCCATTGCCAGTCTACATTTTATATCCTCTCTACTTCGACCATAATCAGTTATTTTGCTCCCCAAATAGCAAAACTCCTTTACTACTTTAAGTGTCTCATTTCTTAATCTAATTCCAGCAGCATCAACCAATTTAATTCGACTATATCCCATTACCCTCATTTTGCTTTTGTTGATTGTAGTAACACTGTTCACGTTTTACGTCGCACTTCACTTAGTGTAGACCGGGACTGTCCCCTAGGCATGCCCGATGTTAACTGACTGGGCACGGCCCGTGCTGCCTGAGTTGTTGTTGTTGTTGTTGTTGTTGTTGTTCCACTGGCAGAGGTCGCGTCCATATTCTCACGTGCCCTATAGTGGACGGGACTCTACTTGCGGCAACTACCATCCGTGACGTGCCGTGCCAATGTGCGACTCCCGCGCTCTTTCTGATGGCTACTGCACTCCTCCTCCTTCGGGGGGTGAAGCCACTGTGATCCACTGCATCGGAAGGTGGAGCGTTGGGCAGGAGCGATGACCTCCACATCCTTTGGAAGGCTGGAGTCGAGGGGATCTGCCAACCCTCGAGCCGGAACCTTCAAATACGGCTGGAAGTGACCCACACGAAGAGGCCCCCATCGTCCCACCGCCGGAAACCTGGGACAGAACGGGCAACAAGCTGTCAAACTCCGGATCCTGTTCCACCTCGGGAGGGGCAAGACCCAGTGGTGGGGACGATGGGGATGGGACGACCACAGGTGAACCAGCCTCCTGAGAAACCGGGCCTGCGAGGGGGGCCGGCTCTCACT
The DNA here is from genome assembly GCF_023898315.1 of Schistocerca nitens. Taxonomy (NCBI): domain Eukaryota; kingdom Metazoa; phylum Arthropoda; class Insecta; order Orthoptera; family Acrididae; genus Schistocerca; species Schistocerca nitens. The sequence continues at coordinate 383,086,796 of NC_064617.1, read as the reverse complement.
GGGGCATCTCTAACGATGGCGATGCCGGTGCTGGAGCTACTGGAGGCTGCCAAGGCCGAGAACCATCGCAGTGCAGCGGAGTCACAGCGGGGAGATGCGGTAACGCCCCTTGAGAAACCAACACGGATGCCAAGAGGTCGGAGGGTGGGTGCGCAAATGTGGACATAGCTGATTTTGGTGACGACGTACCACCCGGTCCCCCGCCTGCAAGGTATAGAGCCGGTGGCCATTTCGGCGCAGGACCACCGCCGTTATCCAACGTGGATTGCGACCAAACCGACGTGCCCAGACCAACATACCCAGTGGAAAGCCAGGTACTCTGTTTTGCGAAGACTGGCGAGGACCAGGCCGGAGGAGGTGCAGCAGAGTCCTAGGTTGGCGCCCGTGGAGGAGCTCTGCGGAGCTGCGTTCTCCCATTGGTGAGGTCCGGTATGCCGTCAGGAAAAACATCAATGCCTCCTCCGCAGGAAATTCATGCACATACTTTTTCATCTGCGTCTTAAATGTGCGCACCATGCACTCGGCTTCCCCATTCGATTGTGGATGAAAGGGGGGGAGAGCAAACGTGCTGAATACCGAAGCGCGTACAAAAATCCTGGAAGGCCTGCGAAATAAACTGCGGTCCATTGTCCGAGACCAGGGTGATTGGCAGACCTTCCACAGAAAAGATTTTTGCCAGTGCCTGGATTGCAACTTCTGAAGTGGTTGAGGAGCAGGGAACCACATATGGGAATCGGGAATAAGTATCAATGACAATGAGCCAAAAGCCATTGAGAACGGGCCCGCAAAATCGATGTGAACACGTTCCCATGCTTGGGTTGCCGGCGGCCATGAAGAGAACACTGCCCTGGTAAATGCCTGTTGGCTTGCACATTGGGAACAGGTGGCCACCAAGTGCTCAATTTCCCTGTCAATACCGGGCCAGTACACATGTCTGCAAGCCAAGGTTTTAGTACGGGAAACACCCCAGTGACCCTCATGTAATAACCTGAGGACCTCCCTTCGTAAACTTGCAGGAACAACCACGCGAGGAGTTGTACCATCAGTAGCCAGAAGGAGAACTCCTTCCAAGACCGAGAGGTGGTCTCGTAGAATAAAATAATTACGAAGAGGGTCCAAGGCCCGGCCTGGAGGGTGGGATGACCACCCCTGCTGAATGAGGCAAACTACTTTCTGGAGAACCGGGTCGGCTGCCGTTTCCCTGGCGACTCTAGAACCAGTGATCGGGAAGCCATCAACCGCTTGGCAGGACGCCACATCCAAATGAAAACACATAATCTCCTCTCGATCGAACTTAGGATCCGGGCACACCGGAAGACGGGAAAGAGCGTCGGCGTTGGCATGCTGTCCGGTAGGGCGAAAATGAATGTCATAATGGCACTTAGAGAGGAACAAGGCCCAGCGCTGTAGGCTGTCGGCCGCCCTATCCGGAATCTGAGAGGCGGGGCCAAATAACAATATTAACGGCTTATGGTCAGTGATTAACTGAAACTTCGTGCCATACAAGAAAGGGTGAAACTTGGTAACAGCGTGGACAATGGCCAAAGCCTCTTTCTCCACCTGGGAGTAATGGACCTTCGTGGGACTAAGAGTTTTAGATGCAAATGCCAGTGCTTGCTCGGAACCATCTACATTGCGATGGGCCAGGACCGCCCCCACCCCATACTGCGAAGCATCTGTAGCCAGGACCAACGGCTTATGGGGGTCAAAAGTAGCCAAACAAGGCGCTGATGTGAGGAGGCCCTTCAACGAGGTGAACGCTCGCTCGCATGCAGGCGACCAATCAAAAGGAACACCCTTGCGCAGAAGGCAGTACAGGGGGCGGGCTATGGTGGAAGCCCTGGGAATGAACCGGTGGTAATAGGCAATCTTGCTTACAAAAGCTTTTAACTCTTTCAGTAAAGCGGGCCGAGGAAGGTCGATGATACCTTGGACCAAACTTCCTAGTGGCTGGATGCCGTGCCAAGAGATGGTGTAGCCCACATACTCAATGGACGGTTGGAAGATTTGGGGTTGCAACGCAAGCCCACAGACCTGAATTTGAGAAAGAGGGTGTGAAGGTTGTGCAAGTGTTCCTTCGTGCTGTGGCCTGTGACAATTATGTCATCCAGGTAATTAATACAATGACGGATTGTCGACGTGACATACTCAAGATAACGCTGGAATATCGCCGGGGCACTGGATATTCCAAAGGCCAACCGCTGGTATTGGTAAAGGCCAAACGGGGTGTTGACGACCGCCAGCCGTTTGGAGTTCTCATCAAGTGGCATCTGATGATAAGCCTCCGAAAGATCGGTTTTCGAAAAATTTTGGCCTCCCGCCACAGCAGAGAACAATTCATCAGCACGAGGCAAAGGATAGGTGTCCACCACCAATTGGGAATTAATGGTGGCCTTGAAATCGCCACAAAGACGTAATTTTCCCAAGGGTTTCCTGAAAGTAACGAGGGGAGAAGCCCACTCACTAGAAGAAATGGGAAGAACGACCCCTAGGGCTGTCAGCCGGTCTAGCTCTTCTTTTACCTGAGGGTGGAGAGCCAAGGGGATCTGCCTCGCGCGTAGAAAATGTGGGCGAGCCGACGCCTTCAATGTTAAGTGAGCTTCAAAGTCTGAAACACGACCCAGGCCCTCCTCTAAGATATCTGGAAAGTCTGAGATCAAAGATTCCAATGATTGATAGGGAACGTCTTCAGAGACCAACTGTAAGGTGTCAGTGATAGAAAAACCGAAAGCTTGAAAGGCATCCAGGCCAAAAAGGTTAGCAGAGCTCGTATCACTGACAACAATAAAAGTAATAGGCCAAGTGACTGATTTGTAAGTCACGTTGGTAGTGAATTGACCCAGTAGGGGAATGAACTGTTTACCATAGCCGCGTAGACGCTGGTAAACTGGCACTAATGGGGGCGATCCAAGGTCGGAATAAGTTTGTGCATTCAACAACGAAACTGCCGCCCCCGGATCTACTTGCAGTTGTAACCGGCACGACCGAACCGACACCTTGATAAAGAGTTTGCATGCCGATGCGTCAGGAGCCTGGCCCGATGAAACTTCCTGAATGTCAACGTCCATGTCCTCTGTAACTGCTTCCTTCGATTCTTTTGAGGCTGAGTGGCAAACTTTAGCAATGTGACTTTTTTATTACATTTGCGACAAACGGCCCAACGCTGGGGGCACTCTGAATGATCATGATGTATATAGCACGATGCACAGGACGGCAACAGGGGCCGGCAGCCGGAATTCTGTTTACGCGCCGTGCAGGAGCGGCCGTAACGGCCGGATTGTACCGCTCGCACGTCGTCCACCCAGGACGCAGTGGAGGCAGCCGCGCCGCCCTGAACCACCGCAACGTCGCACAATGCTTCCAACTGTTGACCTGCGGCATGAGACACCTCATGTTGTTGTTGTTGTGGTCTTCAGTCCTGAGACTGGTTTGATGCAACTCTCCATGCTACTCTATCCTGTGCAAGCTTCTTCATCTCCCAGTACCTACTGCAACCTACATCCTTCTGAATCTGCTTAGTGTATTGATCTCTTGGTCTCCCTCTATGATTTTTACCCTCCACGCTGCCCTCCAATGCTAAATTTGTGATCCCTTCATGCCTCAAAACATGTCCTACCAACCGATCCCTTCTTCTAGTCAAGTTGTGCCACAAACTTCTCTTCTCCCCAATCCTATTCAATACCTCCTCATTAGTTAAGTGATCTACCCACCTTATCTTCAGCATTCTTCTGTAGCACCACATTTCGAAAGCTTCTATTCTCTTCTTGTCCAAACTGGTTATCGTCCATGTTTCACTTCCATACATGGCTACACTCCATACAAATACTTTCAGAAACGACTTCCTGACACTTAAATCTATACTCAATGTTAACAAATTTCTCTTCTTCAGAAACGATTTCCTTGCCATTGCCAGTCTACATTTTATATCCTCTCTACTTCGACCATCATCAGTTATTTTGCTCCCTAAATAGCAAAACTCCTTTACTACTTTAAGTGTCTCATTTCGTAATCTAATCCCCTCAGCATCACCCGATTTAATTTGACTACATTCCATTATCCTAGTTTTGCTTTTGTTGATGTTCATCTTATACCCTCCTTTCAAGACACTGTCCATTCCGTTCAACTGCTCTTCCAAGTCATTTGCTGTCTCTGACAGAATTACAATGTCATCAGCGAACCTCAAAGTTTTTACTTCTTCTCCATGAATTTTAATACCTACTCCGAATTTTTCTTTTGTTTCCTTTACTGCTTGCTCAATATACAGATTGAATAACATCGGGGAGAGGCTACAACCCTGTCTCACTCCTTTCCCAATCACTGCTTCCCTTTCATGCCCCTCGACTCTTATAACTGCCATCTGGTTTCTGTACAAATTGTAAATAGCCTTTTGCTCCTTGTATTTTACTCCTGCCACCTTTAGAATTTGAAAGAGAGTATTCCAGTTAATGTTGTCAAAAGCTTTCTCTAAGTCTACAAATGCTAGAAATGTAGGTTTGCCTTTTCTTAATCTTTCTTCTAAGATAAGTCGTAAGGTTAGTATTGCCTCACGTGTTCCAACATTTCTACGGAATCCAAACTGATCTTCCCCGAGGTCCGCTTCTACCAGTTTTTCCATTCGTCTGTAAAGAATTCGCGTTAGTATTTTGCAGCTGTGACTTATTAAACTGATAGTTCGGTAATTTTCACATCTGTCAACACCTGCTTTCTTTGGGATTGGAATTATTAGATTCTTCTTGAAGTCTGTGGGTATTTCGCCTGTCTCATACATCTTGCTCACCAGATGGTAGAGTTTTGTCATGACTGGCTCTCCCAAGGCCATCAGTAGTTCTAATGGAATGTTGTCTACTCCTGGGGCCTTGTTTCGACTCAGGTCTTTCAGTGCTCTGTCAAACTCTTCACGCAGTATCTTATCTCCCATTTCATCTTCATAAACATCCTCTTCCATTTCCATAATATTGTCCTCAAGTACATCGCCCTTGTATAAACCCTCTATATACTCCTTCCACCTTTCTGCCTTCCCTTCTTTGCTTAGAACTGGGTTTCCATCTGAGCTCTTGATATTCATACAAGTGGTTCTCTTCTCTCCAAAGGTCTCTTTAATTTTCCTGTAGGCAGTATCTATCTTACCCCTAGTGAGACAAGCCTCTACATCCTTACATTTGTCCTCTAGCCATCCATGCTTAGCCATTTTGCACTTCCTGTCGATCTCATTTTTGAGACGTTTGTATTCCTTTTTGCCTGCTTCATTTACTGCATTTTTATATTCTCTCCTTTCATCAATTAAATTCAATATTTCTTCTGTTACCCAAGGATTTCTATTAGCCCTCGTCTTTTTACCTACTTGATCCTCTGCTGCCTTCACTACTTCATCCCTCAGAGCTACCCATTCTTCTCCTACTGTATTTCTTTCCCCCATTCCTGTCAATTGTTCCCTTATGCTCTCCCTGAAACTCTCTACAACCTCTGGTTTACTCAGTTTATCCAGGTCCCATCTCCTTAAATTCCCAGTTTCAATCTGCAGTTCATAACCAATAGATTGTGGTCAGAATCCACATCTGCCCCTGGAAATGTCTTACAATTTAAAACCTGGTTCCTAAATCTCTGTCTTACCATTATATAATCTATCTGATACCTTTTAGTATCTCCAGGATGCTTCCAGGTATACAACCTTCGTTTATGATTCTTGAACCAAGTGTTAGCTATGATTAAGTTATGCTCTGTGCAAAATTCTACAAGGCGGCTTCCTCTTTCATTTCTTCCCCCCAATCCATATTCACCTACTATGTTTCCTTCTCTCCCTTTTCCTACTGACGAATTCCAGTCACCCATGACTATTAAATTTTCGTCTCCCTTCACTAACCTGAATAATTTCATTTATCTCGTCATACATTTCATCAATTTCTTCATCATCTGCAGAGCTAGTAGGCATATAAACTTGTACTACTGTAGTAGGCATGGGCTTTGTACCTATCTTGACCACAATAATGCGTTCACTATGCTGTTTGTAGTAGCTAACCCGCACTCCTATTTTTTTATTCATTATTAAACCTACTCCTGCATTACCCCTATTTGATTTTGTATTTATAACCCTGTAATCACCTGACCAAAAGTCTTCTTCCTCCTGCCACCGAACTTCACTCATTCCCACTATATCTAACTTTAACCTATCCATTTCACTTTTTAAATTGTCTAACCTACCTGCCCGATTAAGGGATCTGACATTCCACGCTCCGATCCGTAGAATGCCAGTTTTCTTTCTCCTGATAACGATGTCCTCTTGAGTAGTCCCCGCCCGGAGATCCGAATGGGGGACTATTTTACCTCCGGAATATTTTACCCAAGAGGATGCCATCATCATTTAATCATACAGTAAAGCTGCATGTCCTCGGGAAAAATTACGGATGTAGTTTCCCCTTGCTTTCAGCCGTTCGCAGTACCAGCACAGCAAGGCCGTTTTGGTTAATGTTACAAGGTCAGATCAGTCAATCATCCAGACTGCTGCCCCTGCAACTACTGAAAAGGCTGCTGCCCTTCTTCAGGAACCACATGTTTGTCTGGCCTCTCAACAGATACCCCACCATTGTGGTTGCACCTACCGTACGGCCATCTGTATCGCTGAGGCACGCAAGCCTCCCCACCAACGGCAAGGTCCATGGTTCATGGGGGAAGAGAGACACCTCATACGATTGAGCAATAGACAGGACTTCCTCAAGGGAAGGGTCTTCTAACTGCAGGGCCCGTTGCCGGACCTCCCTATCAGGGGCCGAACGAAGAATGCCGTCGCGTACCATAATGTGGGCATACGACTCTCGCGACTGCTCCGTAACAAAATCACACTTGCGACTAAGACCATGCATGGTAGCGGCCCACGCCCGGTAAGACTGATGGGGCTGTTTCTTGCATTCATAGAACTCGACTCTAGCCACCAGAACATGCATGCGGTGGTGATAATATGAAGACAATAATGAACACAACGCATTAAAAGACAAGGACGAGGGTTCCTGCAACGGCGCTAGCTGCCGCAAAACTTGATACAGTGAGGGAGATATCCAAGACAAGAAGAGAGCACGACATACCTCCATATCGGCAACATGAAACACCTGCAAATGCTGTCAAAGGCGATGTTCATATGCCTCCCAATCTTCCGCCGTCTCGTCATACGGGTGAAAGGGAGGAGGGAACGGCGCTGGAGCAGACTGCGTGGAGAGCAACGCCTGAAGCACTTGTTTCATGGTGGCCATGAGCTCTTTCTGCTGCTCAAACAAAACCCGCACTAAATCCTCCATGCCGTGGATAAGCTGCAAAACTGGAACAACGATGCAACACGCGAAAGAACGACCCTACTCGTTGCCAATTGTGTAGTAACACTGTTCACGATTTATATCACACTTCACTTAGCGTAGACCAGGACTGTCCCCTAGGCATGCCTGATGTTAACTGACTGGGCACGGCCCGTGCTGCCTGAGTTGTTGTTGTTGTTGTTCCGCCGGCAGAGGTCGCGTCCGAATTCTCGCGCGCCCTCTGGTGGACGGGACTCTACATGCGGCAACTACAGTCCGTGACCCGCCGTGCTGATGTGCGACTCCCGCGACGTTTCTGATGGCTACTGCATTGATGTTCATCTTATATCCTCGTTTCAAGACATTGTCCATTCCGTTCAACTGCTCTTCCAGGTCCTTTGTTGTCTCTGACAGAATTACAATGTCATCGGCGAACCTCAAAGTTTTTATTTCTTCTCCATGGATTTTAATACCTACTCCGCATTTTTCTTTTGTTTCCTTTAATACTTGCTCAATATACAGATTGAATAACATCGGGGATAGGCTACAACCCTGTCTCACTCCCTTCCCAACCACTGCTTCCCTTTCATGCCCCTCGACTCTTAGAACTGCCATCTGGTTTCTGTACAAATTGTAAATAGCCTTTCGCTCCCTGTATTTTACCCCTGCCACCTTCAGAATTTGAAAGAGAGTATTCCAGTCAACATTGTCAAAAGCTTTCTCTAAGTCTACAAATCCTAGAAACGTAGGTTTGCCTTTCCTTAATCTATTTTCTAAGATAAGTCGTAAGGTCAGTATTGCCTCACGTGTTCCAACATTTCTACGGAATCCAAACTGATCTTCCCAAAGGTTGGCTTCTACTAGTTCTTCCATTCGTCTGTAAAGAATTCGTGTTAGTATTTTGCAGCTGTGGCTTATTAAACTGATTGTTCAGTAGTTTTCACATCTATCAACACCTGCTTTCTTTGGGATTGGAATTATTATATTCTTCTTGAAGTCTGAGGGTATTTCGCCTGTCTCATACATCTTGCTCACTAAATAGTAGTTTTCTTAGGCCTCGATCTCCCAAGGCTGTCATTAGTTCTAATGGGATGTTGTCTACTCCTCGGGCCTTGTTTCGACTTAGATCTTTCAGTGCTCTGTCAAACACTTAAAACAGTATCATATCTCCCATTTCATCTTCATCTACATTCTCTTCAATTTCTATAATATTGTCCTGAAGAACATCACCCTTGTATAGCCCCTCTATGTACTCCTTCCACCTTTCTGCTTTCCCTTCTTTGCTTAGTACTGGGTTTCCATCTGTGCTCTTGATATGCAAGTCGTCCTCTTTTCTCCAAAGGTCTCTTTAATTTTCCTGTAGGCAGCACTAGAAGGTATCAGATAGATTATATAATGGTAAGACAGAGACTTAGGAACCAGGTATTAAATTGTAAGACATTTCTAGGTGCAGATGTGGACTCTGACCACAATCTATTGGTTATGACCTGAAGATTAAAACTGAAGAAACTGCAAAAAAGGTGGGAATTTAAGGAGATGGGATCTGGACAAACTGATTAAACCAGAGGTTGTACAGAGTTTCAGGGAGAGCATAAGGGAACAATTGTCACAAATGGGGGAAAGAAATACAGTAGAAGAAGAATGGGTAGCTCTGAGGGATGAAGTAGTGAAGGCAGCAGAGGATCAAGTAGGTAAAAAGATGAGGGCTAGAAGAAATCCTTGGGTAACAGAAGAAATATTGAATTTAATTGATGAAAGGAGAAAATATAAAAATACAGTAAATGAAGCAGGCAAAAAGGAATACAAACGTCTCAAAAATGAGATCGACAGGAAGTGCAAAATGGCTAAGCAGGGATGGCTAGAGGACAAATGTAAGGATGTAGAGGCTTGTCTCACTAGGGGTAAGATAGATACTGCCTACAGGAAAATTAAAGAGACCTTTGGAGAGAAGAGAACCACTTGTATGAATATCAAGAGCTCAGATGGAAACCCAGTTCTAAGCAAAGAAGGGAAAGCAGAAAGGTGGAAGTAGTATATAGAGCGTCTATAGAAGGGCAATGTACTTGAGGACAATATTATGGAAATGGAAGAGGATGTAGATGAAGATGAAATGGGAGATACGATACTGCAGTAAGAGTTTGACAGAGCACTGAAAGACCTGAGTCGAAACAAGGCCCCGGGAGTAGACAAATTCCATTAGAACTACTGACGGCCTTGGGAGAGCCAGTCCTGACAAAACTCTACCATCTGGTGAGCAAGATGTATGAGACAGGTGAAATACCCTCAGACTTCAAGAAGAATATAATAAATCCAATTCCAAAGAAAGCAGGTGTTGACAGATGTGAAAATTACTGAACAATCAGTTTAATAAGCCACAGCTGCAAAATACTAACGCAATTTCTTTACAGACGAATGGAAGAACTAATAGAAGCCAACCTTGGGGAAGATCAGTTTGGATTCCGTAGAAATGTTGGAACACGTGAGGCAATACTGGACCTTACGACTTATCTTAGAAGAAAGATTAAGGAAAGGCAAACCTACGTTTCTAGCATTTGTAGACTTAGAGAAAGCTTTTGACAATGTTGACTGGAGTACTCTCTTTCAAATTCTAAAAGTGGCAGGGGTAGAATACAGGGAGCGAAAGGCTATTTACAATTTGTACAGAAACCAGATGGCAGTTATAAGAGTCGAGGGACATGAAAGGGAAGCAGCGGTTGGGAAGGGAGTGAGACAGGGTTGTAGCCTATCCCCGATGTTATTCAATCTGTATATTGAGCAAGCAGTAAAGGAAACAAAAGAAAAATTCGGAGTAGGTACTAAAATCCATTGAGAAAAAATAAAAACTTTGAGGTTCGCCAATGACATTGTAATTCTGTCATAGACAGCAAAGGACTTGGAAGAGCAGATGAATGGAATGGACAGTGTCTTGAAAGAAGGATATAAGATGAACATCAACAAAAGCAAAACGAGGATAATGGAATGTAGTCGAATTAAGTCGGGTGATGCTGCAGGAATTAGATTAGGAAATGAGACACTTAAAGTAGTAAAGGAGTTTTGCTATTTGGGCAGCAAAATAAATGATGATGGTCGAAGTAGAGAGGACATAAAATGTAGACTGGCAATGGCAAGAAAACCGTTTCTGAAGAAGAGAAATTTGTTAACATCGAGTATAGATTTAAGTGTCAGGAAGTCGTTTCTGAAAGTATTTGTATGGAGTGTAGCCATGTATGGAAGTGAAACATGGACAATAAATAGTTTGGACAAGAAGAGAATAGAAGATTTCGAAATGTGGTGCTATAGAATAATGCTGAAGATTAGATGGGTAGATCACATAACTAATGAGGAGGTATTGAATAGAATTGGGGAGAAGAGGAGTTTGTGGCACAACTTGACAAGAAGAAGGGACCGGTTGGTAGGACATGTTCTGAGGCATGAAGGGATCACAAATTTAGCATTGGAGGGCAGAGTGGAGGGTAAAAATTGTAGAGGGAGACCAAGAGATGAATACACTAAGCAGATTCAGAAGGACGTAGGTTGCAGTAAGTACTGGGAGATGAAGAAGCTTGCACAGGATAGAGTAGCATGGAGAGCTGCATCAAACCACTCTCAGGACTGAAGACCACAACAACAACAACAGTATCTATCTTACCCTTAGCGATATGTGCCTCTACATCCTTACATTTGTCCTCTAGCCATCCCTGCTTAGCCATTTTGCACTTCCTGTCGATCTCATTTTTGAGACGTTTTCATTCCTTTTTGCCTGCTTCATTTACTGCATTTTTGTATTTTCTCCTTTGATCAATTAAATTCAATATCTCTTCTGTTATCCAAGTATTTCTATTAGTGCTCGTCTTTTTACCTACTTGATCCTCTGCTACCTTCATTATTTCATCTCTCAAAGCTACCCATTCTTCTTCTATTGAATTTATTTCCCCCATTCTTGTCAATCGTTCCCTAATGCTCTCCCTGAAGCTCTCTACAACCTCTAGTTCTTTCAGTTTATCCAGGTCCCATCTCATCAATTCCCACCTTTTTGCAATTTTTTCAGTTTTAATCTACAGTTCATAACCAATAGATTGTGGTCAGAGTCCACATCTGCCCCTGGAAATGACTTACAATTTAAAACCTGGTTCCTGAATCTATGTCTTACCATTATATAATCTATCTGATACCTTCCAGTGTCTGCAGGCTTCTTCCATGTATACAACCTTCTTTTATGATTCTTGAACCAAGTGTTAGCTATGATTAAGTTATGCTCTGTGCAAAATTCTACCAGGCGTTTTCCTCTTTCATTCCTTACTCCCATTCCATATTCACCTATTACGTTTCCTTCTCTTCCTTTTCCTGCTGTCAAGTTCCAGTCACCCATGACTATTAAATTTTTGTCTCCCTTCACTATCTGAATAATTTCTTTTATCTCATCATACATTTCATCAATCTCTTCGTCATCTGCAGAGCTAGTTGGCATATAAACTTGTACTATTGTGGTAGGTGTGGGCTTCGTATCTATCTTGGCCAGAATAATGCGTTCACTGTGCTGTTTGTAGTAGCTTACCCGCATTCCTGTTTTCCTATTCATTATTAAACCTAGTCCTGCATTACCCCCATTTGATTTTGTATTTATAACCCTGTATTCACCTGACCAGAAGTCTTGTTCCTCCTGTCACCGAACTTCACTAATTCCCACTATATCTCACTTTAACCTATCCACTTCCCTTTTTAAATTTTCTAACCTACCTGCCCAATCAAGGCATCTGACATTCCACACTCCGATCCATAGAATGCGTTTTCTTTCTCCTGATAACAACATCCTCCTGAGTAGTCCTCACCTGGAGATCCAAATGGGGGACTATTTTACCTCCAGAATATTTTACCCAAGAGGATTCCATCATCTTTTATCCATACAGTAAAGCTGCATGCCCTTGGGAAAAAATTATGGCTGTAGTTTCCCCTTGCTTTCAGCCGTTCGCAGTACCAGCACAACAAGGCTGTTTTGGTTAGTGTTACAACACCAGATCAGTTAATCATCCAGACTGTTGCCCCTGCAACTACTGAAAAGGTTGCTGCCCCCCTTCTGGAACCACACGTTTGTCTGGCCTCTCAACAGATACCCCTCTGTCGTGGTTGTACCTACAGTACGGCTATCTGTATCGCAGAGGCACGCAAGCCTCCCCACCAACGGCAAGATCCTCACCACCATACGATATGGCATTGCTGCATCAAGACATTCCTCACACAGTCCCTGAAAACATTTTTACATGCTCTTTCTGTGTGTCACTTCAATCTTGATCCATGCATATTGTTCATGTTTCCTAAAGATACTGATAGGGTGCTTGGACTGGCCTCCAGCACTTTCAGACAGTACACACTATAACTGATTCAAACACAGACATCTCAACTAACCATCTGCTATCAGCTACAGACAGTGCACATGCCACATGATGAACATCTTTCATGTTATGGCAGTGTTACCACTGCTTTTTATCCAATCCTTTGTATGTTAGCAGCATAACAAAGTCATCTATCTCCCGGAGAGCAATCATTCTGCTCCATTTTAAGTCCCTCAATAGCTGGAATTTCACCCTTTGATATCAATGATGCATATTGGTACTATCATACAAATTTCCACTTTTTTTAAAAATCTGGCCATTGACCTTGGCATAACACTAACCTCTCTAGTTACACAAGAGTGGACTTTGGAGGGCCTATTTGCATGCTACAACTATTCAATCTTAATCACTTGTTGGTAGTACAATATTCAACACATCCTCTGAGTTTGAGTTCATCCAGGTCATTCTCTCTACATGCTGCAATTTCGAGAAATATTAATGTATCAGCGAAGAAAATTTGTGGACTCCAAACAATACTCAATCAAAACAACAGCTTGGGTCCACAAATCAACTCAGTTTCAGGCCTACAATTCAAATACCTAACTTGTTGATGATCGAAGATGTTGACTGAGGTATGTAACTCAGATTTGTTGCATATCCTCCACCTGAAATAACATCTGGGACCAGTTTCCCTGAAACATATCATGTGTTTTTTGTTGAATTAATCAAATAAAAAATGTAGTTGAAACAGTCAAAATACATTTAAAATATGTTTAAAGCTTTCCCGGCGTACTGATTGTTCCATAAAAACACGGGAGAACTGCCGGATATCAGTAACTTCCTGCCACGATATTTCGGCGCAGAGTCTTCTGGCCATCTTCAGGTGAATGCCACTGTAGTAGTACTGGCCAAGGAACATAGAATATGGCGAGTACACGCTGAGCTCCGCTATTTAAAGCCTTCTGAGGTGACATTGTGCATGCGCTGCTCAGCGCGCGCGTTCATAACAGCTCCGTGCGCTGCGCCTCGCGCCCTCCACTGTGAAAGCCTGGCGTATCGGTGTCAGGTCGATTTCCATCTTTATGCAAATAACTACATCGACTACGAAGTTTCTCTATAACAGGATTCCAAGCAGAGTTCAGCTGATAACCGCTATCTCGATTGATGAGAGTCTCGTTGTCAGACAATCTTATTTCCACAGCTTCATTGATAATCGAGCTCCAAAAGTTGGATGTATGGGCCAAAATTTTTGTGTCGTTGTAATTCATGGAATGGTCTGTGGAAATACAATGTTCGGCGATTGCGGACTTGGTGGGTTGGAGAAGGCGAGTATGCCGTTGGTGTTCCACAATGCGTTCCTGAACAGTTCGTGTTGTTTGCCCTATATATGATTTGCCGCATTCACACAGAATTTTGTAAACACCTGGTTTACGCAGGCCCAGGTCATCTTTAACGGATCCCACCAGTGATGAAATTTTGGAAGGAGGGCGAAAGATGACTCTCACTTGATACTTTCTCAATATTGTGCCTATCTGTGAAGAAATATTCCCAATAAATGGTAGATAAACAGTCGACCTGAAGGCCTCTTCCTCTTCCTTGTTCATCTGGCAGTTCTCCCGTGTTTTTATGGAACAATCAGTACGCCGGGAAAGCTTTAAACATCACATCAAGCAACTCTACGAGGAGGAAGTGATGGAATGTATTCGAAGATTCGACAAGTTACGTGAAAGAAGAGCGAGGCTGCTGAGCTCGTTCATATTCTTATTAAGTTGCAGAGACAAGGGCATTATTCCAACGTTTGCCAAAATTGTGCATTTCATAAATACCACTGCTGCAAACAACATCAAACGTAAAGCAAGCATGGCTTTGGTGAGAGAAAGGATTCGTTTTACTCGGCGTGAATTGGATTCTGTGTCAAAGGACATGTTCCACATACATTTGGAATTGGCAGCAAGACTATCTTCTCTGTCGTGGGACTGGGTGGATGGTGTGACATGGGCTAAAGCAAACTGGAGCCATGATAAAGCTGTGACGAGGCAAACTGCCAAGATTGACAGACTTTCTAAGCAGATGCAGCAGGAAGTTCCAACTCGACGATCTGTTGTTAATTTGACGGAGAAAACTTTAGATGACGCGACTGTGTCTGTGCTAGCAAAAGGACTGAATTTTGCTCCCACACCTGTTTCACCGCCACTAGTGGATTTCATCAGTGCCATTGAAGAAGCTGTACGCCGTCTTGATACAGATGAAGTGGAGGAAGTTCGTCGAGAGTCTTGCCGTGTATTGACCAGGGGTGCACCGATGAAGAATAACATCTCGCCCACGGAGAGGATAGCCCTCCGTAACTTACGAGCAGATGTAGATACAGTAGTCTTAAAATCTGACAAAGGAAACGCTACTGTCCTCATACCAAGGGATGACAATATTAATAAAATCAATGTTTTATTATGTGATTCAACGTATCGCAAAATCGATAAGGATCCCACGAGTCGAGTAGTGCGAAAAACAGCAGAACTTTTATCAAACAGTTCTCTACCGAAGGAGGTCATCAAGAGACTGAAACCAAACAGTTCAGTTCCACCTACGCTATATGGACTGCCTAAGATCCACAAGGAAAATGTGCCATTACGTCCAATTGTGAGTAACATTGGAGCAGCCACCTACGACCTAGCAAAATTCTTGGGATCTTTGCTCAAACCAATGATAGGCAAGTGTGCACATCACATAAAGAATTCTGGTGATTTTATCAGTCGTCTTCAGTCACTACAACTGCAAAGTAGTGATTTATTGGTCAGTTTTGATGTGGTTTCACTGTTCACAAAGGTGCCTCTGGTGGACTCACTACACCTCATTGGCAATATGTTTGGTGCAGACATTACAGCGTTGTTTGAGCACACTCTCTCCTCTACATATTTTATATTTAACAACGAATTTTACGAACAATCTGATGGTGTCGCCATGGGGAGTCCTTTGTCTCCCCTGGTAGCCATTCTTTTTATGGAGGATTTTGAGGAGAGAGCACTCGACTCTGCCACTTTTAAACCAACAGTATTTGGGTGGTACGTTGACGACACTTTTATAGTGTGGCCTCATGGTCTGGACCGTCTCCAAGAATTTTTACGTCACATGAACTCCATACATGAAAACATAAAGTTTACCATGGAGATAGAGAGAGATGGTTGTCTGCCATTTTTAGACGTCTTGGTGCGACGGAAGAGTGATGGCATACTTGGTCACTCGGTGTACAGAAAGCCCACTCATACAGACCTGTATCTACAAGCTACTAGTTGCCACCATCCAGCAAAAACAATGGGCGTTCTCAAAACTTTGGTCCACCGTGCCCATACTATCTCTGATGCCGACAGTCTTCAAGCGGAACTGGAACACCTGCAAAAAGTATTTTTGAAGAATGGCTTTTCACCTAGGCAAGTGAACGGAGTGATGAAGACCTACAAACGACGGAACAAGGAAGAGGCCTTCAGGTCGACTGTTTATCTACCATTTATTGGGAATATTTCTTCACAGATAGGCACAATATTGAGAAAGTATCAAGTGAGAGTCATCTTTCGCCCTCCTTCCAAAATTTCATCACTGGTGGGATCCGTTAAAGACGACCTGGGCCTGCGTAAACCAGGTGTTTAAAAAATTCCGTGTGAATGCGGCAAATCATATATAGGGCAAACAACACGAACTGTGCAGGAACGCATTGTGGAACACCAACGGCATACTCGCCTTCTCCAACCCACCAAGTCCGCAATCGCCGTACATTGTATTTCCACAGACCATTCCATGAATTACAACGACACAAATATTTTGGCCCATACATCCAACTTTTGGAGCTCGATTATCAATGAAGCTGTGGAAATAAGATTGTCTGACAACAAGACTCTCATCAATCGAGATAGCAGTTATCAGCTGAACTCTGCTTGGAATCCTGTTATAGAGAAACTTCGTAGTCGACGTAGTTATCTGCATAAAGATGGAAATCGACCTGACACCGATACACCAGGCTTTCACAGTGGAGGGCGCGAGGCACAGCGCATGGAGCCGTTATGAACGCGCGCGCTGAGCAGCGCATGCGCAATGTCACCTCAGAAGGCTTTAAATAGCGGAGCTCAGCGCGTACTCGCCAGTACTACTACAGTGGAATTCACCTGAAGATGGCCAGAAGACTCTGCGCCGAAATATCGTGGCAGGAAGTTACTGATATCCGGCAGTTCTCCCGTGTTTTTATGGAACATTTAAAATATGTTTATTGCATCATAATACATATAAAACTGACATGTGTTATGTGCCTAAAACCTGATGTAGGACTGATGTTGCTTCTTAAATAGATACCAAGAATTGCAAAGTTACATTTACATTGTTTCAATCAAACTTATTGGAATTCACAGTTAAGATTTTAATGCTTTTACAAAACTGTTTATGGAATTTGGCTTTACAATTCACTGCCATGCTTCTATACAGGTATCATGTAGAAAAATTATAATTCATATCAAAATTATATGAGCATATATCCATAAGAGCGTCTTAATTTTAATTGTTAATTGGTTTACATATACACTTTTGTTTAAGTTCCTAACATAAATCCTGTGTCTTTACAGATGGCTGCTTCATAATTACTATCACTTTTCTACATGTGAATTACATGAACGATAAATTGGACTTTTGTTTACACTATTTTTGACATATTTTTACTCTGTGACTCCAGTACCACGGCCAGCTGCAATAGGTTTCTTGGTTGAGGATCCATGTGATGAACAGCTCGATCAAGGTGTCTCCCACAGATTCTCGATTGGGTTTAAATCCGGGGAGTTTTGTAGCCAGATGAGTGCCCTTTGAACCATGCACTTACATTGTGAGCTATTTGACAGGTTGCATTTTCCTGCTGGCAGATTCCATCATGCCAAGGGAAAACAAACTGGTTTGTATGGGTGGGTATGGTCCCCAAGGATAGATGTATACTCACTGATCCACTGTGCCTTCCAGAATGATGAGATCACCCAAGTAATGGCACAAAAACATTTCCCATACATTAATGCTCCCTCCTCTGGCTTGGAACCTTCCGAAGATTGTTGCAGGGTCTTTGCTTTTAGATGTTTCATATCGTGCACACCAATGGCCATCTGGCATTAAAAAAGGCCACCTGTTGCCACTCATCTGACATTCATTTGCGGTGCTGGCGTGCAAATTCCAGCCATGGTTTCTAATAAACAGCAGTCAGCATAGGCGAAAGAACCATGTGCCTTCTGTAGATGCCCACATGCAGCATCATTCACTGAACAGTCATTAAGGAGACACTGTCGGTACTCCCCATGGTTCATCTGCACGACAGTTGCCTCAGCACCTGTTTCAGATTGTGACATATTTCCAAGCACAGTATACTTTCACCACGGCGGCATGTCAACATTTTACAAACTTAGCCTTTTAAAAATGCTCCCAGTCTTGGCCTGAAAGCCAGTGATCTTGCCCTTGTACACACAAGATAAACTACTTTGTTTCTGCATTATGAAAACAACTGCACTATTATCTGTGTTCTCCAACACGCTTTATATACCCTCCACTGCTAGTGCAGCCACTAGCCCTCTGTGAGTGGTTATTGCACATCGAAGACAAATCTTAAACTGACTTATTTTCTTCAACAGAGGACTCCAATAATGTTACAATTCAAGCTCTTGCATTTATGTATAAGCTTCATGTTGTAATATCGCATTCTTTTTTATGATCAGAATCGAAGTTTCAGTAAATGTAGCACTATTCTGCTACATTATAAATTTCTGCTTTGTCTATGTCTACAAATATATTTTCCACAAATCACTGTACTGTCATGGCACAGGGAACATCATACTACTATTATCAGTTTCCTGTCTTATCAGTTCATGTGCTGAGTGAAGGAAAAGTGACATACTACATGTCTGTATACAGACCCTAAGCTCTCTTACCTTATTCTCGTGGTTCTTATGTGGAATATATGATGGTGTCAGCATAATGGTCACATAGTCTTCTTCAACCACGGATTGTCTAAGTTTACCCAACAAAGTTTCACAAGAACTATGGCACCTTTCTCCTAAAGATTCCCATTTAAATTCCCTAAACACTTTTGTTATACTTTCATATAGGCTATACTACTGTGTTATGATCCTAGCAGTAAGCCGCTGCATCCATTTGATGTCTGTTGCCATGTCTACTTGATAAGGATTCCAAATATTGGAGCAATACTCTAGAATTTGTTGAGCTAGCATCTCGTATACGAGGTCTTTTACCTAAGTTCTTTTCATATATCCAGAAAATACTGGAGACAGAGCCTCTACATGTTTCCATTCAAAATCCAAAGTCACCAGGTCACAACTGTATGAGCTGTGCGACTGAGGGCTGACTTTGTGTAACAGATTCTCACAAAGATTGATAATGATGGTTTTGATGTTGGCTGCATCTGGTTTGCAGATGAAAAACTCTTCCACCTGAATGGAGTTGTGAAAAGGAAACACAGATGATTTTAAGGTTCCAAAAATCCCTATTTGTGTGAAGGGGAAGTACAGTTTTCTCTTTAAGTTATTGTTTGGTCTGCATTATGCTGCAGAGACATTGTTGGCCCTTTTTTCGTTTGAGAAATAATCACTAGTGAACATCACATTGAAATTTTGAAACATTTTGCTGTCACTAAGCTCGCATTGGAGGATCAGCCAGGCACAGAGTGGTTTGGACAAGATAGAGCTAGGCCTGCTCATGTTGAACAGATGTTTTGCTTTCTTGATGAATACTTCAGGAATAGTGTTATTTCGTTGGATTATGAAAATTGCAGGTGTAGTGATGGACTGGCCTTCACATTCACATGGTCTGACTGCTTATGACTACGTTTTGTGTGGCACATTGCAAGACAGTGTCTACTGGAACCATCACACCACACTGGATGACCTCTGATTGGTGATGTCTGTGGCATCTGAATCCACTTCATTTGAGACACTACACAATTTGATGGCAAATTTCATTATTTGTTTGTGCCAACTCCCAACTGCTATTGGTAGGCATTTTGAAAAGATTGTGTTATGATTGCAAAGACTGTTTGCAGTAGACGAGTTTAATTATGCATGCTGATACTGTACGAGCTGCACAGCGTACAACACCATTCGTTCATAGGTTTTCAATCTATTTAGAAACTTCTGCATTAATAGTTAATAATTGGTTCAAATGGCTCTGAGCACTATGGGACTTAACTTCTGAGGTCATCAGTCCCCCTAGAACTAACCTAAGGACATCACACACATCCATGCCCGAGGCAGGATTTGAAACTGCAACCATAGTGGTCGCGCAGTTCCAGACTGTAGCGCCTAGAACCGCTCGGCCACTCTGGCCGGCCAATATTTAATAATTTCTGAATTAATATTTCTCATTATAGTACAGGTAGAAGTGAGCGTACTATAATGTATAAATTGTGAAATAAAGTAAAATATACTTTACCTTATTGAGAATCTGTCCATCTTCATCTCCTATATTGCAGTCTCTATCGTGACTTCCCCAGGACTCATGCATTGGTGGTAACCAAACCAGTTTGGCTTTATCGAAGAATAACCACTTTTTCTGCCTATCACAACTTCTTGTGTTCTCTCCTGAATTGTGGTTTTAAATTGTGTATTATTCTTCTATCTCCACATGACTCATTTTTTCTGACAAAATGCTCCATAGATCCCTCACTTGGCTTTTTTGTTTTTGTGGTCTTGTGGACGTCACCTCCCATATTCTCAGAAGGGCCCAAAAATTTTAATTAATTTTGATACTGTCTCCATGGCAGGCAATTAGCAACTGACTCAAAAGAAGTACTGACTACAACAAGACACGCAATATTGTTGCATGTTCTCCATTTTGATGAGGAACCTGAGATTTGTGACTTTTGTATCGTGACAGTTGCGGAATACACAAAAAATGTCATGGACTGCCCTGAAACTTGTCATACGACTGCTGTTCTGAACTTCGTTGCTAGTTGTACATGTAGCTGCAAGATGTTACTCCATTTGCAGTGGTTGTTAGAATTTGCTAATAGTTGTACGGGACTCCTAATGAAATGTTCTGGGTGCTAATGACTTCAGTTTATTGCTCGAGATCTCTCATATTTAATGTTTATGTAGTTATCTTTGGATTATTATTCACTAGAAACTCCCACTTTTTTTCATTACAAAACATTCCACGCAGGAAAAATATATCTAAAAACAAAGATGATGTGACTTACCTCTCCCTTAAAACACACATCCTTTCATCTTTCCCTCTTCTTCCCTCTTTCCTGATGAAGCAACCGTTGGTTGCGAAAGCTTGAATTTTGTGTGTATGTTTGTGTTTGTTTGTGTGTCTATCGACCTGCCAGCACTTTCGTTTGGTAAGTCACATCATCTTTGTTTTTAGATATATTTTTCCCATGTGGAATGTTTTCCCCTCTCTCTCTCTCTCTCTCTCTCTCTCTCTCTCTCTCTCTCTATATATATATATATATATATATATATATATATATATATATATATATATATATATATATATATATATATATATATATATATATATATAATAGAGGGAAACATTCCACGTAGGAAAAATATATCTAAAAACAAAGATGATGTGACTTACCAAATGAAAGTGCTGGCAGGTCGACAGACACACAAACGAACACAAACATACACACATGTGTATGTTTGTGTTCGTTTGTGTGTCTGTCGACCTGCCAGCACTTTCATTTGGTAAGTCACATCATCTTTGTTTATATATATATAAACAAAGATGATGTGACATACCGAACGAAAGTGCTGGCAGGTCGATAGACACACAAACACACACACAAAATTCAAGCTTTCGCAACAAACTGTTGCCTCATCAGGAAAGAGGGGAAGGAGAGGGAAAGACGAAAGGATGTGGGTTTTAAGGGAGAGGGTAAGGAGTCATTCCAATCCCGGGAGCGGAAAGACTTACCTTAGGGGGAAAAAGGGACGGGTATACACTCGCACACACACACATATCCATCCACACATATACAGACAAAAGCAGACATATTTAAATATGTGTGTATAACTGAACACTGGCTGCCTAAAAAGATGCAATGTCAGTCACAAAACTTGCAGACTTCAATCTTTCTTCATCATTTTCTAGAATTACATCCAGTCATGGAGGGTCATGTATATTTGTTAAAAGTGGCATTGATTATTGTAACATAAAATGCATTGAACTGTTAGCTGAAGAGAAAATTTTTGAAGTATCCGCAGTTGAACTCTCTGCATTAAAATTAATAATCATCTGTGTATATAGGAGCCCTGATGGGAACTTAAATGATTTCTGTCACCAACTAGAAGCAGCTTTAAATACTATAAAAAACTTCAACAAAACAGTGATCATATGTGGAGATTTTAATATTGATTTTCAAGAAATCTCAAAAGACCAGCAAAGCTTGATGACCCTACTGGAAACATATGACATAAAAACCACCATAGACTCTCCTACAAGAGTTACACCAACAACTAGCTCAACAATTGATCAGATATTAATAAACAAAAATGTAAATCACAATTTCTGTGCCGGAAATCTTAATACTGGCTTCAGTGATCACTATGCACAGTTTATTGCTTTGCACACCCCAAGTGAAACAACTGAGAAAGAGGAACTTGTAAAAGAAGCAAGGAAATTCACTAACAAACAAATAAACCTTTTTGTACAGAGACTAAGTGAAGAAACTTGGTATGAAGTGTATACCTGTGAAAATACTAACAAAAAGTTTGAAAAATTCATGGAAATCCTCATGTCATACTTTGAAGCTGCATTTCCATTAAAAAAGCAAAAATGTCAACCTAACTTCAAAAAGAACAAATGGATTACAATAGGTATTAGAATATCTTGTGCAGAGAAAAGAAGATTACACGATATAGCAAAGACACAGAACATGCCTCATGAATTTCATTTGTACTTGAAGAATTACAAGAGGATCCTCAAAAATGTTGTAAGGAAAGCTAAAACAATGGCAAATGACAAATACATTGAAAACTCAAAAAACAAATCTAAAGCTATATGGGAAGTTATAAAAAATCAAACAACAAGTGAAACTAAACAATATAAAAATGTGAACTTATGTTATGAAGGACAAATGATTTCTTGCCCAACAGAAATTGCAGGGACCTTCACCAAATATTTTGCAAACGTAAGTGAACAGTTGGTGAGTGGACTGGAAGAACACAACAAAATATCACCTCCAACATGCAATAGTGTGAGAAATGTGTCTACATCTTTGTTCCTTTCACCCACAAATTCTGAAGAAATTTTATCAGTTATAAAAACCTTGAAAACAGGCTACTCATGTGGAATTGATGGAATACCAGATGCAATTATTAAAAAATGCTGTCTTGCCTTAGCTGAACCCTTGACACATTTGTGCAACAGCTCACTGGCATCAGGAACCTTCCCTTCATGCTTAAAAACAGCAAAGCTGAAACCACTGTTCAAAAAAGGAAATCCAGAATGTGTTTCAAATTATAGACCAATAGCCCTACTGCCTGTATTTTCTAAAATTTTGGAAAAAGTTTTTTTATAAGAGATTGTCTGATTTCTTAAATAAAAATAAGATTCTCTCTCCTTCACAGCATGGCTTCAGGAAAGGCTATTCAACTGAAAGTGCAATATTTGAATTTCTTAGTGAAATCTATACTAAACTGGATGCAGGTGAGTTTGTGACAGGCATATGTCTTGATTTATCTAAAGCTTTTGACGTCATTGACCATAGTGCCCTACTGCAGAAGCTTGACCAGTTAGGAATTAGAGGTATATCCAATGAGTGGCTCAAGACATACCTATGTGGTCGCAAACAGGTGGTTGAAGTGCAATATACTGACCATAACAAAATCAGCTACTACTATTCAGGATATGAAAATGTGAAATATGGTGTCCCTCAAGGATCAGTATTAGGACCCATTCTGTTTCTCCTCTATGTCAATGATCTTATGTACAACAAGTATTGCCAAACTACCCTCCAATTTGCAGACGATACAAGCTTCCTTATTAGTGGTAAAACAGAAGAAAAACTTAAAGACTCCGCTATCCAAACAATGAACAGTGTAGAACAGTGGTTCAGCTACAACAAGCTAATTATAAACAAAGAAAAGACAGTAGCACTGAATTTCTATAATGTAAAAGGAAGACACCACCCAAACATAGAAATAGAACTTAGGGACAGAGTTCTTGAAAGTGTTGACAGCACTAAATTTCTGGGACTCTGGCTCCAGAACAACACAAAATGGGCGGTACATATTGAATATTTGCAAAGAAAACTAAGCAAAACCTGTTACATGATACGGATCTTAAAAACTTGTTGCAGCAAAGCCAGCCTGTTAAATGTATACTACTCCTATGTGCATTCTGTAATTAAATATGGCATAATCTTCTGGGGCAATACAACTACAAATATTAAACTTTTCAGGATGCAAAAGAGAATACTAAGAATTATTGAAGGGATAAACAATATGAAATCGTGCAGACCCATATTCAAAAAACTGTCAGTTCTTCCTCTTCCTTGCATTTTTATCTATGACATCAGTTTTCATCAAACAACATATCGATAGACACCCAGATATCTTATTAAAAAATGAAGATATACATGCACACAATACAAGGCAAAAATCTGACCTTCATGTGAAACAGGTGAGAACATCATTGTGCCAAAAAGGCACACTACACACTGGGATAAAGATTTTCAATAATCTACCTAAACATATTAAAAAAAATAGGTAAACTCTGTAGTTTTAAGGCTGAAGTAAAGGCATATTTAATTGATCATTGCTTTTACAGTCTGACAGAATATATAAAAGCCAAACAACAAAAATAAAGATGCATTATTAATATTCTACTTTGTATGTTGCCTGTAATGTTTGTTGTATTTATGAATCTGTGCTAAATTACTTCAATATCTAGTCCTTAGGATTGCAATACAAACTGTATTTTATCTTGTAAATATCTAACCACGTCCAATATCCTTGTATATATTCTATACATATAGGATTTGAAGGACTAAATAAATAAATAAATAAATAAATACCCTCTCCCTTAAAACCCACATCCTTTCGTCTTTCCCTCTCCTTCCCCTCTTTCCTGATGAGGCAACAGTTTGTTGCGAAAGCTTGAATTTTGTGTGTGTGTTTGTGTGTCTATCGACCTGCCAGCGCTTTCGTTCGGTAAGTCACATCATCTTTGTTTTTAGATATATTTTTCCCACGTGGAATGTTTCCCTCTCTCTCTCTCTCTCTCTCTCTCTCTCTCTCTCTCTCTCTCTCTATATATATATATATATATATATATATATATGATTGAATATAACAGAGGGAAACATTCCACGTGGAAAAATATATCTAAAAAGAAAGATGATGAGACTTACCAAACAAAAGCGCTTTTGTTTGGTAAGTCTCATCATCTTAGGGAAACATTCCACGTAGGAAAAATATATCTAAAAACAAAGATGATGTGACTTACCAAATGAAAGTGCTGGCAGGTCGACAGACACACAAACGAACACAAACATACACACAAAATTCAAGCTTTCGCAACAAACTGTTGGCTCATCTGGAAAGAGGGAAGGAGGCATCCAGTTTAGTATAGATTTCATTAAGAAATTCAAATATTGCACTTTCAGTTGAATAGCCTTTCCTGAAGCCATGCTCCTTCCCTCTTTCCTGATGAGACAACAGTTTGTTGCGAAAGCTTGAATTTTGTGTGTATGTTTGTGTTCGTTTGTGTGTCTGTCGACCTGCCAGCACTTTATATATATATATATATATATATATATATATATATATATATATATATATATATATATATATATAAACAAAGATGATGTGACATATACAGACACAAGTAGACATATCTGCTTGTGTCTGTATATGTGTGGATTGATATGTGTGTGTGTGCGAGTGTATACCCGTCCTTTTTTTCCCCCTAAGGTAAGTCTTTCCACTCCTGGGATTGGAATGACTCCTTACCCTCTCCCTTAAAACCCAAATCCTTTCGTCTTTCCCTCTCCTTCCCTCTTTCCTGACGAGGCAACCGTTGGTTGCAAAAGCTAGAATTTTGTGTGTATGTTTGTGTTTGTGTCTATCGACATGCCAGCGCTTTCGTTTGGTAAGTCACATCATCTTTGTTTTTAGATATATTTTTCCCACGTGGAATGTTTCCCTATATATATGATACTTCACATAAGCTTCATGTTGTAGTATCGCATTCTTTGTTATGATCAGAATCGAAATTTTCATTAAATGTTGTACTATTCAGATACACTATAAGTTTCTACTTTGTCTGTGTCTACAAATATATTTCCCACAAAACACTGTACTGCGCATGGCACAGGGAACATCATACCACTATCATCAGTTTTCTGTCCTATCAGTTCACGTACTGAGTGAAGGAAAAGTGGCACACTGTATGCCTGTGTACGGGTGCTAATCTCTCTTACCTTATTCACATGGTTCCTACATGGGATATACGATGGTGTCAGCGTAATGGTCACATTCTTCAACCACAGATTGTCTAAGTTCACCCAACAAGATTTCACGAGAACTATGGCATCTTTCTCCCAAAGATTCCCATTTAAATTCCCTTAACATTTTTGTTATTCTTTCTTATAGGCTATA
Source organism: Schistocerca nitens (assembly GCF_023898315.1). Taxonomy (NCBI): domain Eukaryota; kingdom Metazoa; phylum Arthropoda; class Insecta; order Orthoptera; family Acrididae; genus Schistocerca; species Schistocerca nitens. The sequence goes on along the minus strand of NC_064617.1, from coordinate 383,060,546 downwards.
CCACTGTGTTATGAACCTAGCAGTATGCCTCTGCATCCATTTGATGTCTGTTGTCATGACTGCCTGATAAGGATTCCTAATATTGGAGCAATGCATCATGTATACAAGTTCTCCGGCAGATACAGCGCACTTTCGCAGAACTTGTAAAATAAACGTAAAATTACCCTTCCCTAATACTGAATTTACACGAGTGTACCATTACGTACAGTTTCTTCATATTACCTCTAATTACTTATACAATGTGACATACTCAATATGTTCACCAATGATCTTGTAACTGGACACCATTAGGGCCTTTCTTTTCGTTATAGGCATTATCTACCATTTCTTCTCATTTAAAGAGAGATACTATTCATTACACAAAGAGGAACTTTTTCCCAAGCCTTCTTGCATTTCCTTATGATCTTCCAATGAAGGTACTTTACTTTAGATTGCATCATCACCAGCAAATAGCCTTGTACTGCTGCTGATCCTATCTGATAAATTGTTAATGCGTACTGAGAACCTTAGATGTTTTATTACACTTACTTTCAGCACCACCTAATGTCAGTTTTATTTATCATCTCATCAGTTTCACAGGTCAAATATTCAAGCTGGTCACATATTTGCAAAGATATTCTGTACGATTTTCTATGACGTGATCAGTGTCAAACACTTTTTGGATATCTTGGAACACGGAAGTTACCTGTTAATCTTATCTTTTATTTGCTAAACACTGTATATGAATAAATCAAGCTGTGTTACACATGAGTGGTTTTTCCTAAATCCATGCTAATTCTTTGAGAGAAGTTTGTTTTCCTCCAGGAATGTCGGACCTTAAAATATGCTGTAGATTCCTGGAACAGATGAAAGTCATAGATAATGGGTGGTAATTTGTAGCATCAAATCTCTCACCCTTTTTGTAAACAGGAGTGACATGTGCTCTTCTCCAGTTACACAAGGGTATCTATTGTGCAAGAGATTTTCAATACATACTTGCTAGGTAGGTTGCTAAGTCCACAGCATCTTCAATGTAAAATGTAATTCAAATTATGTTGGGGCCTGATGCCTTGTTCACTTTTATTTTTCTAAGTGTTTTCTAATTCCAGGTTGCTAATATAGACATCTCTCATTGGTATGGTGATATCCTCATGCATGAATAGGAAGTTTAATATTTCATATTTGTGTATGCTGTCTTCAGTTTCAACACCAGACAGTTCCATCAGATATCGTTGTAACTGCCGTCAGCTTCACGTCTGCTGTGCAGCGAGCTACATTAATTTAAGTATTAACTGTATTTTTTTGCTTGTCACTTCTTCTTCCGTGTGTTTCTGCTTTTAGGAAGCTTTAATTGTCGAGTGCTAGTAATAGTGTTCCATAGATTTCGTGTTTGTTTGAATACAGTCAGAGAGAGTCCCTTTAGTCAACCACAGTGCCAGTAATGCTAGTGTTTGTTTCAATACAGTTCAGAGACAGGTAGTGCTAGTTTCATTGTTTTCTACAAGAAGTGTCTAGCAACCACAGTTTAGTCAACAATCAGCCACTTTTAGTGAATTAGCAGTCTAGTTAAAAGTTGATTAACTCTCTACAGTAAATTGATTTCTTAGGATGGATAGGATGTGTGACTGCTGTGTATGGATGCAGGAGGAGCTGGCCACTGTTCGCGAACAGCTGAACATGTTGATGGCCGTGGTCAGCCGTCTTCAGGCTGCTGCCTCGGAGTGTAGCGGCAGTGGGGAGTCTGGTGCGTTGCATGGTATACCCCAGGTGTTACATGCTTCACCCACTGTCCCTGCTGTCGAGACATCTTCGTGGGTACTGGGCGTGGTTGGGCCACCCTCTCCCCAAGGGGAGTGGCGGGTTCAGTGGCGTTCGCGGCACACGAGGTGGAGGGTCAATGTGGAGGCTGGCCATGTGGCATCGCCCGCTCTGCCTGTGAGAGGACATGTGGCCTCTCCTTCAGCAAGGCCCGAGCAGGCACACGGGGGGAGGGGTTTATTAGTTATTGGGAGCTCCAAGGGGTTAGGCGGGTGATGGAGCCCCTTAGGGAAATAGCGGAAAGGTCAGGGAAGAAGGCCAGTATTCACTCTGTCTGCTTGCCGGGGGGTCTCATCCGAGATGTGGAGGAGGCCCTGCCGACAGCGATAGAGAGCACTAGGTGCAAATTGTTGCTCATGTTGGCACCAATGACTCCTGCCGTCAGGGTTCAGAGGTCATCTTCAGTTCATACAGGTGGTTGGCGGAATTGGTGAAGGCGGAAAGCCTCACTTGTGGGGTGGAATCTGAGCTAACTATTTGTAGTATCGTTCCCAGAACCGATCGCGGTCCTCTGGTTTGGAGCCGAGTAGAAGGCTTAAACCAGAAGCTCAGACGATTCTGCGGAGATCTGGGGTGCAAATTTCTCGACCTCCGCTATCGGGTGGAGAAATGTAGGGTCCCCCTGAATACGTCAGGCATGCACTACACGCCAGAAGCGGCTACAAGGGTAGCGGAGTACGTGTGGATTGCACATGTGGGTTTTTTAGGTTAGAGAATTCCCTCCCTAGGCCCAACAAGATGCCTCCTGAGACGCGGCAAGGTAGGAGTAGACAAAATGCAACAGAGAATAACAATATTAATGTGCTAATAGTAAACTGCAGGAGCGTCTATAGAAAGGTCCCAGAACTGCTCTCATTAATAAGTGGTCACAATGCCCATATAGTACTAGGGACAGAAAGTTGGCTGAAACCAGACGTAAACAGTAATGAAATCCTAAACTCAAATTGGAATGTATACCACAGAGACAGGCTGGACAGTGAAGGGGGAGGCGTGTTTATAGCGATAAGAAGTGCAATAGTATCGAAGGAAATTGACGGAGATCTGAAATGTGAAATAATTTGGGTGAAGGTCACGGTTAAAGCAGGCTGAGACATGGTAATTGGATTTCTCTATAGGCCCCCTGGCTCAGCAGTTGTTGTGGCTGAGCACTTGAAGGATAATTTGGAAGATATTTCGAGTAGATTTCCCCACCATGTTATAGTTCAGCGTGGAGATTTTAATTAGCCAGATATAGACTGGGAGACTCAAACGTTCATAACAGGTGGCAGGGACAAAGAATCCAGTGAAATTTTTTTAAGTGCTTTGTCTGAAAACTACCTTGAGCAGTTAAACAGAGAACCAACTCATGGCGATAATATATTAGACCTTCTGGTGACAAACAGACCCAAACTATTTGAAACAGTTAACGCAGAACAGGGAATCAGCGATCATAAAGCGGTTACTGCATCGATGATTTCATATGTAAATAGAAATATTAAAAAAGGTAGGAAGATTTTTCTGTTTAGCAAAAGTGACAAAAAGCAGATTACAGAGTACCTGACAGCTCAACACAAAAGTTTTGCCTCAAGTACAGATGGTATTGAGGATCAGTGGACAAAGTTCAAAACCATCGTACAATATGCGTTAGATGAGTATGTGCCAAGCAAGATCGTAAGAGATGGAAAAGAGCCACCGTGGTACAACAACCGAGTTAGAAAACTGCTGTGGAAGCAAAGGGAACTTCACAGCAAACATAAACATAGCCAAAGACTTGCAGACAAACAAAAATTACACGAAGCGAAATGTAGTGTGAGGAGGGCTATGCGAGAGGCGTTCAATGAATTCGAAAGTAAAGTTCTATGTACTGACTTGGCAGAAAATCCTTAGAAATTTTGGTCTTTTGTCAAAGCGGTAGGCGGATCAAAACAAAATGTCCAGACACTCTGTGACCAAAATGGTACTGAAACAGAGGATGACAGACTAAAGGCCAAAATACTAAATGTCTTTTTCCAAAGCTGTTACACAGAGGAAGACTGCACTGTAGTTCCTTCTCTAGATTGTCCCACAGATGACAAAATGGTAGATATCGAAATAGACGACAGAGGGATAGAGAAACAATTAAAATCGCTCAAAAGAGGAAAGGCCGCTGGACCTGATGGGATACCAGTTCGATTTTACACAGAGTACGTGAAGGAACTTGCCCCCCTTCTTGCAGCGGTGTACCGTAGGTCTCTAGAAGAGAGTAGTGTTCCACAGGATTGGAAAAGGGCACAGGTCATCCCTGTTTTCAAGAAGGGACGTCAAACAGATGTGCAGAACTATAGACCTATATCTCTAACATCGATCAGTTGTAGAATTTTGGAACACGTATTACGTTCGAGCATAATGACGTTTCTGGAGACTAGAAATCTACTCTGTAGGAATCAGCATGGGTTTCAAAAAAGACGGTCGTGTGAAACCCAGCTTGCGCTATTCGTCCACGAGACTCAGAGGGCCATAGACGCGGGTTCACAGGTAGATGCCGTGTTTCTTGACTTCCGCAAGGCGTTCGATACAATTCTCCACAGTCGTTTAATGAACAAAGTAAGAGCATATGGACTATCAGACCAATTGTGTCATTGGATTGAAGAGTTCCTAGATAACACAACACAGCATGTCATTCTCAATGGAGAGAAGTCTTCCAAAGTAAGAGTGATTTCAGGTGTGCCGCAGGGGAGTGTCATAGGACCGTTGCTATTCACAATATACATAAATGACCTTGTGGATGACATCAGAAGTTCACTGAGGCTTTTTGCAGATGATGCAGTGGTGTACGAGAAGTTGTAACAATGGAAAATTGTACTGAAATGCAGGAGGACCTGCAGCGAATTGACGCATGGTGCAGGGAATGGCAATTGAATCTCAGTGTAGACAAGTGTAATGTGCTGCGAATACATAGAAAGATAGATCCCTTATCATTTAGCTACAAAAATAGCAGGTCAGCAACTGGAAGCAGTTAATTCCATTAATTATCTGGGAGTACGCATTAGGAGTGATTTAAAATGGAATGATCATATAAAGTTGATCGTCGGTAAAGCAGATGCCAGACTGAGATTCATTGGAAGAATCCTAAGGAAATGCAATCCGAAAACAAAGGAAGTAGGTTACAGTACGCTTGTTTGCCCACTGCTTGAATACTGCTCAGCAGTGTGGAATCCGTACCAGATAGGGTTGACAGAAGAGATAGAGAAGATCCAACGGAGAGCAGCACGCTTCATTACAGGATCATTTAGTAATCGTGAAAGCGTTACAGAGATGATAGATAAACTCCAGTGGAAGACTCTGCAGGAGAGATGCTCAGTAGCTCTGTACGGGCTTTTGTTAAAGTTTTGAGAACATACCTTCACCGAAGAGTCAAGCAGTATATTGCTCCCTCCTACGTATATCTTGCGAAGAGACCATGAGGATAAAATCAAAGAGATTAGAGCCCACACAGAACCATACCGACAATCCTTCTTTACACGAACAATACGAGACTGGAATAGAAGGGAGAACTGATAGAGGTACTCAAGGTACCCTGTGCCACACATCATCAGATGGCTTGTGGAGTATGGATGTAGACGTAGATGTAGATATTGAATGGATGGTTTGGACCTGTTCATTGACTTTACATACATCCAGAACTTTCTAGAATTTTCTGATATATCTTTCACCATGATCTTATTGTGAAAATTATTGAAGGGTTCATTTATGGCCCTTCTTATGGATGTTTGATGTAAGCTATGTACGGGAAAAATGAGATGAAAATTACAATGACAAATGGTACAAATACTAATGGTAAAAACAAATTTTCTTGGTAATTTTGAGTTGTTCTTACCAACAACTGTATTTCCCCTATCCTTTCACAAGATATTTTAAACCCTTTAGTGATCCAGGGGCTATTACATGGGTTTTTAATGTCCTTTCTGATTAGCTTATGTGGAAATCTATTTTCAAATAGTGATATGAATTTAACATGGAATAGATTAAATTATATATCAGCATATGGTTAATTACAAATCTCATCCCATGTGTGACTGTACCTGATAGTTACTGCTGAGTAGTTGCCCTTCCAAACAGCAGTCCATATAACCAAACCAGTTGTGTCTTTACCTGTGATTACATATACTTTAGGCACTGGGGCTATGCACGGCTGTGTTTAAAAAGAATAGCTCAAAGTAGTCATGGGGTTGAGCCACGCATGCCTGCTTTCATGCCCTGCAGCAATTTGCTCCGAATAGTAGCCTCTGACTGTGATCCTGCAGTCAGATAGTTAATGCACTGGCTAGTGCTGTGAATTAATAAATTACACAGAAATATAAAATAAAAGATAAATGAATAATTTCATAAAAGGGTTTTGTTTCAATGTCTGCAGTTGATGAAGATGACAGAGACTCAAAACATATCAGAGCTCCACATGATGATTCAAAAATTAACACATATGATGCAAAGAGTGGGAACTCATAGTCTGTCTATTCTCAGCTCCGTAATACAAGCAGAAAAAGTTTAGAGTCCTATTTTGGAATGCACAATCAGACCTCTCAAAATACAGAATCCCGTCAGAAGTTTAGGTATTGTAGCGGCCTACACCGCCCAGAATCAGTCACTTATATGACTGAATCATGCACATTACCATAGGCAGCTCTGCCTCTTCCAACATTTGAGAAAATGTGTCCAGAATCATTCCCTTGAGCTCTTCACTAGAAAAGTCCCAGTTTCCACTTGACACCAGCAGTGTTCCACCACTGTGTGACTCTCATCGGCTGAAGGCCATCCCCACCAATAATAAATCGTTCTCTAGCTCTACAGACATGATTTGATTCAACACATTTCCCAGACTAAATTAATATGTTATAACAATATTTGAATAAAGAAATATCATAAACATTTGCTTACACTCAGCATATTCACAGTACTTATAAATAAAGATTTGTTCATTAATAAGTCTCCCATAAGTCCAACCCCTCGTCCAAGTCGTGGGAGATGGGCAACGGCACAAAGTAGTGGACTGCCTATAGGGGCGATGTACAGCGGGGACTTCGTGTGCCCCAGGACCGCTACGGTAGCTGGGAAGGCCCTATGGGAACCCTGAAACGTGACGGCTAACGGGGCTCTGGTGAAGCTGCGATAGGCCTAGCAAGCCAGTAGTGGATAAATCAACTGCTTTTAAAAAGGGAACATGCCTCGGATCACGGAACGGATTTAAAGGAAACCGACCAAGCAATGGAAAAGGATTACGAGATGGTTTACGACTGGGCATCTTAAACGTAAGGACTCTAACTGGGAAGTTAGAAGAAATTGTAGAAATGATGGAAAGGAGGAAATTGGACATCTTGGGACTTGCTGAGACTAGGTGGAGAGGAGTTGGTGAAAAACCACTAAGTAAAGGATGTAAACTGTGCTGGATAGGGAAAGAGAGGGGAAGAAATGGAGTGGCAATAGTGGTCAGAGAGGGTCTGCAGGAGGAGGTGGAAGGTATCAATGATCGAATGATAAAAGCCAGAGTACGAGTGAAAGGAAAAAGCATTGAAATCATCCAAGCATATGCCCCACAGGTGGGGTGTACAAAAAAGGAGAAGGAGGAATTTGAAGATGACATGCAAAAGCAGCTAAATGGAGGTAATCAGATTATAATAGGGGACCTCAATGCACATGTTGGCACAGACAGGAAAGGATTCGAGGAGATAATGGGACCAGAGGGCTGGGGGAACCGAAATAGAGAAGGAAAATTGTTGCTGGAATTCTGCAAGAGGAATGGGCTGGCGATCGCAAATTCCTGGTACAAGAAGAGAAGTAGCCACAAAATAACTTGGTACAGTGGAGACTGGTCCCAAACTTCAGTAGTAGACTATGTACTAGTGGATAGGCAGATGATGAGCAGCCTCACAGATGTTAAGGTCATTCCATCTGAGGCCTTAGGCAGTGACCATCGGCTGTTGGTAGCCAGCCTGAGAGAGAAAAAAGATAGGATGGCAACACATATACAGGAGAAAAGGTTGAAGACATGGATGCTGAAAGAGGATGAACGGAGGACCCAGTACCAGACACTGATCAGGAAGAAGCTGCCAAAGGAAGATCAGAGAACAGTGGAAGAAGAATGGGGAGATTTTAAGAGGGCTCTAGTTGAGGCAGCTGAGACTGTGTGCGGAAGAACTAGCACAAAGAGGAGAAGTAAGGAAACCCCATGGTGGAACAACATATGTAAAGAGGCAGTACTTCGAAAGAACAAAGCCTTCAGAGAATGGTTCCAGACCCGAACAGAGGAAGCTAGGGTAAAATATAAGGAAAGCAAGAAAGCGGCACAGACCATAGTAAGGGCGGAGAAGAAGAAGTGGATGGAAAAATGGACAAGAATGTTAGAAGAGGACAGTGAAGGGAACAAAAAAGTACTTTACACCATGGTAAGAAATAAGAGGAACGACAGAAGTGAGTGCCTGAGGATCATGGATAATAATGGAAGAGTTGTGGAGGAAATGCATGAGCTCAAAAAGATTTGGAAGGAGTACTTTGAAGATCTGTTGAATGCCGCCAAGCGGGTAACTAACAGCGATGGAGAGCCTAAGGCAGCAGACGATTATAATAGTGGGGAAATTGATGATCTAACTTGGAATGAAGTGGAAGAAGCCATAAAGAGGATGAAAGGGGGCAAGGCACCAGGTTGGGACGAAGTAACAGTGGATATGATACGAGCAGCAGGAGAAGTAGGAACCCAGTGGCTATACAGAGTGCTGAGGGTGGTGTGGAAGGAGAACAGAATTCCTGAGGATTGGAAGAAAGGAATTATAGTCCCGATCTTCAAGAAATGGGATAAAAGGAGATGTGAGAACTACAGAGGAATCACCCTGCTATGCCACTGTGGAAAAATCAATGAAAAGATCCTGGAGAAGAGAATAAGAAGCAGTATTGAAAGTAGACTGCAAGAGGAGCAGTACGGTTTCAGACCGGGAAGATCAACAACGGACCTCATATTTGCGGTAAGGCAACTGCAGGAAAGGCACTATGAGTACGGGAAGGACTTAATCATGGCCTTTTTAGATATTGAGAAGGCGTATGACAGTATCTGTATGGACAAGCTCTGGGATGTGCTGAACGCAAAAGGGATAGATGAAGAGATAACACGAAAAGTCAGAAAAATGTATGAGGGAAGTGAGAGTTGTGTGAAAGTGGGGAGGGAACGTACTGCATGGTTCAAGCTGGAAAATGGGCTGCGACAGGGAAGTGCACTTTCGCCTTTATTGTTTATTATTGTTATGGATGAAATCCTACAGCAAGTATCAGATGCAATTGGAGATCATAAAATGAAAACAGTGCTTTTTGCCCATGACCTGATGTTATGGGGAAATTGCGAGAAGGAGGTGCAAGAGCAGTTAGATGCATGGGAGGCAACGGCAGCACAATATGGAATGCATTTCTCTGCAATGAAAAGTGAAATAATTGTCACAACAAGGAAGAAGAATAGGCCAAATGTGGATATAACTTGTGGAGGGGAAAAACTACAAGTGGTAGAGAACTTCAAGTACCTGGGAAGCATGACTGAAAGTAAGGGGGGAAACGCAATGGAAATAAATGAAAGGTGCAGAAAAGCAGGGCAGTTCTACACATGCATTAGGGGGCTTATTTGGAGCAAGGAGGTGACACAGAAATCCAAGGGAATTATATACCGAACCTACTTTGTCCCCATATTGGCATACAGAAGTGAGACATGGGTAATGCACAAAAGCGACAAAAGTAGAATACAGGCTAGTGAAATGAAGTTCCAGAGGAGCAGGTTGAGTGTAACAAGACGAGACAGATTGCGAAATGTGTATGTGAGGGAAAGACTAAAGGAGGAACCAGTACAGGACAGGATAGAAAAATCAAGACTGCAGTGGTATGGACACATGAAGAGAATGGATGAGGGAAGAATTCCAAAGAGGATGTTTGATCTGCAACTGGAGGGGAAGAGGCCCAGAGGAAGACCAACAGATAGATGGGTGAAGGGAGTGAAGGAATGTGTGACGAGAAGAGGAGAGAACTGGACGAAGGTGGAAGAGGGGGAATGGTGGAAAGACAGAACACGATGGAGAGGCTTGTGTTCCCGACAGACCCAGCCAGTGGCTGGAAACTGTCCAAGATGATGATGATGATGATGTTCATTAATAAATAAGCCAGTGTTCTTATGCAATTGTATTTATGTTAAATGACAACAGATTGTCGCTAAAATTGCTTAAACACTTATTTATGTCTGTTTGACTGAAGCTTCTTCTGGTGCACTTTTCAGTTGTGGTGTCCACTAACATGTGTGACTGACCACTTTTAAATTAGCACAGCTTTTTAATAGCACTTTGCAATCAACATTTAAATAAAGGTACTGGATAAATAGTAAACTGCTCATTACATGTAAAGACAAGTATAACAATATGTGAGGCACTGAAGCTGTGTTCATTTGCTGTGTAAATGTGGAGAATACAATGTTCTGCCAAACATTTACATAATGAAAAAGATATAAAAGAGGCTGTAAATCAATACATTTGTTCTAACTGATTCCCACTGAGGAATATCAATACTGTAAGGCACTAGCCTATTTATCCTAACTGTGCACCATGATCAGAAAGGGCATTTATTACTGGGTGTACAGTTATTTTCTTGCTTTGAATGTCACCAAACAAAATATTGTCAATCAGAGTTCTATTATCTTTATTCACTCATGTTGGAAAGTTAATTACTGGGGATACAAATAAGGTTTCCAGATAATTTTTCATATCAGAATTCTATATAAAAATCTGCACTGAAATCACCACAGACTATTAACTTATTAACTGCTTGCTGCTGTCTGACGGACAACATAGTAAGGAATCCAAATTCCTCATGAATAGTTTGAAATTTCCCATTGAGGATCTATTTAACTTACAATTAAAAGTGAACTGTTTCCATTATTAATTCACAATAACACACTTCTATCTACTTGTCTCAGTGTTTTTGAACTTGTGTTCTGTCTTAGTACATGTAACAACTTCTCCTTTTCCCACATTAATTCTACATGAGTAAGCTGCTAGAGTAAACATTTTTATATGTGACTTATCTAACCCTGTGGTTATGTGGTGCTCAAAGGGGCTCAGGATGTATATTATTTCTGGAGCTGTCTAAATTTTCCAGGCAAGAAGCTCTTCTGCCTTATTACTCAGTTGTCTATTATTCTGATGAAATGTGCTAACCTTATATTTCTGTGCATTCTTAAGTAATTTGTGGGGTCCTTATGTTACTTTAACTACCTTGCTAACACGGTGCCTGAATCTTGATTCTAACCTGACAGCATTAACCAAGGGAATCTTGCTTTGTGTGAGTGTCACCTCCTGTACATTTTCAGCAAGTAGCTCAGCCATCCTATCTCTCTCTCTCTTATTCAGGTGTAGTCTGTGACTAGTATATCTCCATCTCCGAATTGTAGCAAGGGCACTGCACTCATTTGCGATTTCATTTCAGTCAGTAGGAGCCTGATCAATGTAATTTCATTCAGGTTACCCCTAATGCTGTAATTTCTGCCTTTAGTCAGGCTGTTCCCTGCTTCACATACTATGATAATCTGATCCTATTTCCCGAAATTTTTGCACAAATTCCTTACATTCTCTGTCACCTGGATTGCTGCACAATACTTGTGACCTGGTACCCTGTTCCTAATTTGTACTGTACCATCTGGCCCATGCCCCTCCCATGGATACTAACAAGCAGCAAGAGTCTTTTCTTCCCGCTATCTTTTGGTACTGTCCTACACTTAGTTTCTTTGCTAGAGGTCTAGTGCACTCTACTGTGACCAACAGCTGGATGAGGCTCTTCCCCTCCTATGTCCGGTAACGATTCAGATTTATTTGATACTGCAACCTCAGATGTAGATGAACAAGTTGAAGAGCTTTTCCCTTTCTGCCCATTGCTTATTACCTTCACCCAGCTCTCACTGTTTTTCTCCACCTTCAACCTTGCTAGTTCAATTTTTTTAAATCCCTCACCACACTTTACACTATATGAATTTTTGTTATTTGTGAGTCGCAAAAATTATACCTACAGGTTAGTATATAACATAACATAAAAGGTTAAATATTTCTGCTTAAAACAGCAACTCAGCACTCACTTAACAGTCGTATCTGTTAATTAACTTATTCACATTAAAATGTAACTTTTAATGTAAATTCAGTGTACAGAAACAGTAGAGAAACAAACTGTTAGAGTAAAGTTTCTGAATCAAACAAGATTCATGCTACTTTCTAGAAATATGAACTTAACGATGAAGGGATATGCTCTACTTAATTTCTGGAAAAAAAGAGCAATTAAATGGGATTCTATAAGTTTATTGCATCAAAACATAAACAAAAATATGACTTCAACCTGAATTTATGGTCTTTTCAAGTTTTCTGGAATAATATGTAAAAAAAGTGAAAACTTTAATGATAATCTTAAAAACACACTAATAAACCTATCTGATGAGTATCTGTGCCAAACTATTGTTCCAATTTTAGGTTTACGAATCACATTGTATTTTAGGTACTTTCCAAAGTATAGATGCTGAAATTGGTAAATTTAAATATTGCAAAGTATTGTCTGACAGTATTTATATGGAATGCAGTCTCATATGAAACTGTTACATTGATGATAAGTAACATGGACAAGAAGAGAATAAAAGCTTTTGGTTGGTTGGTTGGTTGGTTTGCGGGTGCTAAAGGGACCAGACTACAATGGCCATTGGTCCCTAGAAGCTTTTGAAATGTAGAGTTACAGAAGAATGCAGAAGTTAGATAGGTTGGATAACTAATAAAAATATAATGAACCAACAGTATTATGAAAAGAATAGTTGCTACTCATATGTTGAAGATGATCTGTCACAGATAGGCACAACAAAAAGACTGTGAAACGAAGTTTTTAACCAAATAGGTCTTCATCAGAATTAGACATCATACATATACACACTCATGCAAACACAACTTATGCACACATATGTGTGTGTGTGCTCTAATTCTGATGAAGGCCTGTTTGGTAGAAAGCTTTGTTTGACAATCTTTTTGTTGAGCCTATCTGTGTATTCAGCATTTCTGCTATATGGTGAGTAGCAACTATCCTTTTCGTGATATTGTCATTATTCCATCCTGGATTTTCCTTTGTTTGATTTATTCTGTATTGAGTTTGAGGTAGATGACTTCATGCTATAATTTGGCTAAAAGATGGGATAAGCTGATAGGTACATCCTGAGGCATCAAAAAGTAGTTAAACTGATACTCGATGAAATGTGTAAGGTAAAATTTGTAGAGAGGGACCAAGATCTGACTATGGTAAACAAGTTCAGAAAGAAGCAGGTTGCATTAATCTTGTGGAAGTGAAGACACTTGCAATGGAAGGACTAATGTGAAGAGCTGCAGTAAGGCAGACTTGAGATCAAAGGTTTCAATAACAACAAAAATAATCACAATGCATAGGCTCCTAATGAAGAATGTACCAACAGGAATATCAAGAGTGGTTGCTTTCTATCACCGCCTACACTTAAGAATTTCACCTATGGATATCTGCTCTCAAGGACACATTGGGCTTCAACAATCTTCTACACAGCCACCTGTTTCTCTCTCTCTCTCTCTTTCTCTCTACCTTGTCCTACAGCATCATAAATTTCCAACTCACTCCACTCAAAACTTACCCATCCCAAAAAGGTGGCAGGTTGAGAATAAGCAGGGATAAAAGGAATGTCAACCTCTTCCATTGCACATAGATTAATTATTTAGCTTCCTACACCTCACGATGGAAGCCAGCTTTATGTAACATGTAGTGTGGTGAATAAATTAATTTACAATGACCGAGACTGAACAATCCTTTTCCCTGGTTATTCTCTCCACTTAGTTTCCACACACTTTTTGTCCAAATCAGTTATCTACACCAACCAGTTCTACCTTCTCTCCAGCAATACACAATAAACCTTGAAGGAACTTAGCTATCAGCTTCACTTGTTATTGTCTTGTTTCTAAAATAATCTGTTCTTTTGTACCTCTCCTAACTGGAGAGTATTACTAACTTAACTTTGGTGTAGTACGTAGTCATCTCAATATATCTTTACTTCCTCCTCTTTCTGTGGATCAATAAACAGAAACATTTGATTTCAAAACCTGCATCTTTAGAATACAGGTCGGTTATAATTAAACTTTTGCTACTTGAGAGGGCCTCCATGAAAAACGAGTGATCGTACGACAGTAAAACATTGTGAAAGCATTTGTAAGGACATACGAAGAGAAAAAATGAATAAACCATTGAAAGAAACATATTTTAATTTCTACATGAGGGGGTTAAAATCCACTGATCTTGGTGATTATGCAATTTGGAATGACTGGCCAATGATTTGGTTTACTCCTGGGAGGTGCCGACGGCCAGTTGCACCACAAATTGTTGAAGAAGTTACTGTTGCCATGGCTGAGAAGCTGTTTGCAGTGCACAATCTTCAAGCAGCTTGAGCTGTGTCACAACAGCTGAACATTCCTATGCCCACCATTTGAAAGTGCTGTGAACAATTTTGAAATGGTATCCATAAAAACTCTCGTTACTAACTCATTTTGCCGCGTGATGCAAACATTCAAATAGACTTTGCTCTTACATTTCTTGCAAGGGTTTAAGTTGATGACATGTGGCCTTGTAACATTTTGTAGAGTGATAAAGCACACTTTACTTTCACTGGGCAGTGAACACTCACATCAGTTGCATTTGAGGACTGTCACCACCAATGAAAGTTCATGAAGTTCCTGCAAAGTGAACACGTCACTGTGTGGTGGGGCTCCAAGGAAAAGTTCATGCTTGATCCATTCGTATTTGAGGAACTCAGGCCTCAAGTACCAAGAAAATGCAGTGTGAATGGTACATATTACTGTGATCTGCTTCACTAACATGTGATCCCTGCTCTAAGCAGAGAGGTGCTTTGGACTCAACTGTTTTGATGCACAATGGAGCTCTACTTCACACTGGTTGTGAGGTCAATTGCTTACTCCATAACACATCTGAAGAAATCTGAATCATTGTTCAATTATCCTAAACTGTGCACCCACTAAGATCACCAGATTTGAATCCTCTCATGTGGACACTAAAATGCGTTTCTTTCCACTCTTAATTCGTTACTTATCTTTTGCATGTTCTTACAAATGTTTCCACAAAGTTCCATTTTCATAGGGTTACTCATCTTTCATGGAGTTCCTCTCAGGTAGCAAAAGTTTATTTATAACAACCCTCTACTTTTCAATATTTCTATCTACTTTTATAACACATATTGTGATAGCTGATGTAACCAGTTTTGTGGTACCATTTTTCAACATGACGTTAGCTGTTTAATCAAAAAGTATGGGTATTTGTGGGACAGAAAACTTTATTCTGTAAGAATACAGAAAAAAACAGTATAGATTTAAGAGCTGGTAGTCTGAAATAAAGCAATGTAATGTTGAAATTTTTTAGATATCAACATTTAATACTATCAGTTGAAACATCAACTGGACATATAAATTGTGATGATTGATCACATTTATCATATTATACTTCCCACTGATCATTTTGGAGGGCTATACCTCCACAGTCAGGTGGATTCGTTTCAGTTCATAAGACATGTCTTTTTGGTAACCTGAGACTTGTGTCCACTAAGAATGCATAACAATTTAACCAAAAGTCATAGATTTAATACATCCACGCCTTAATAATTTACATATCTCCACATGATTATGGAGATATAGCCCTCCAAAATGACCAGTGGAAAATATAATAAATGTGACCATGGCACTGTATTTCCAGATGCTATTCATAATGGTTACAGTTAAGCCAAACCTAAAATATCTCAATTAGAAGTTAAGGATATTCAAAATAACTGCTGTATTTTCTGAATATTGTGATCTGCTGAGTTTTTAAGCTAAGAAAATTTCAGCTATTAAAAATACCATACTTAAGTTGTTTTTTTAGGTCAGTTTATACGATTATAATAAAAAATGGGTAAGAGAAGGTAGCTTTCCACATGATCATCAAGTAAAATTACTTCAAAAACCATAACACCCCTTACACATTCTTATAAAAGTCATACACAGAACATTAAAATGATTTGCTTCATAGATATTTACTACTCAATATATTAGAGAGAATAAAGTTAGAAGGAAATAGAGAACTGAAGATTTTGAATACATACGGTCTGGTATTGTGTTAGCAAGCTGCTCCAGAATTGCACTAGGTTTAACAGGGGCTGTTCTAGCAAATGCTCGAAGCATCATTGCTTCAGAAGTGTCAGGATTCTCTGTTATTATAGTGCGCAGTCCATCACTAGCTACCATTCCACGTTTAAAAGCATTCCATTCAACTCTCATGTCTACTAAAAACAACACTGTGAAAAGTTCATGAATTTATGAAACACGTGTAGCATATATTTTTATGGCAATTAAAAATACATTACAAGTAAGAAATCAAAGCAAAACCATTATACTGAAGAATCAGAATAAGCTTTAAAAATGGATGCAAGCACTGGTAGATGTTATTGTCATCCAACCCAGTGATAATCATATACAAAAAGATCAACAGTTATAAGACTCAGTGAATACTTGCCTTATTCTCTTACATTACAGCAATATATGGTGTAAAACATGTTTTAAAAGGAAGAAGAATTAAAAGTTTGAGTTTAATTATAAGACTCAATGAATACCTTATTCTTTTAGTTTACAGCTATACATGGTGATAAAACATGTTTTAAAGCGGAGAAGAATTAAAAGTTTGAGTTTAATACCCCATTAAACACAGCTTAGAGTGGTTTGAACTGCATAAAAAATCAGACATTGGGTTGCCAAAGATATCACTCCTAGTATTTTCCTGAAATTATTTAGGGATATGATGGTGGTTAGCTTTAAGCTTTTGTGCATGTAAATTCTGACAGACTTTACATATAATGGAAAACCAGAAAGGAGTAACAAAAGCAACAGGTATTGGATGGATTTCTACTCACCACATGTAGAAACATTGAGTGGCAGACAGATATATTTAAAAGTAGACTGTTGGATATTATTCAGCCTTTAGACAAAGTCCATGAGATGAAAAAAAAATTGACTATACATACATGACCATTCTTGTCTCCAGGTGACACAGCAACTCTTCCCTGCCCGTCCCCCCACAGGCTGAACCCCAACCCAAGGCACAGCCAGCTGATGCTGCACCTAGCAGCCCACCATTGTATATTGATATATTGTCCCTGACATGCCTCTGCACACTACCACAGGCAGCACTACAGCATCTTTCCCCACCATTACCCTGCTATCCTTCTCTCCCCCTTCTCTCCCCCTGCCAAACGTTTCTTCCGTACCCTCACTATCTGCTCCACCATAGATTTCTGCTAACCGCAGTAGGACCTTTAATGCTCTGAGGTGACAGTGGATATGTGTGTGTGTGTGTGTGTGTGTTTTTCTCCATCTGAAGAAAAGCTCTGGGTGATAACTTATAATATCTAACCATCTTCTTTCAGTGTGCCTGTTTGCTGCTCAATGCTTCCACTAAGTTTCATCTAGATAGTAATAACTAGTTAGTAGTAACTAACATCTATTTGTTAGAATTGTAAATCATTGCTAATGGTTTGAAACTGTGTAAGATACAATTTTAAGGCTGAGAGTAAAAGTTCTTGCTGAGGACCAATAAAAATCTATTCTGTTGTTGAGTGGGCTGCAAGTGATTTGAACATTCTGCTGAATTATTAGTATCATCAGTGAATAATAACATTTATGACATGCATTTTAATGATTCAGGTAGCTCATTTGTGCAGAAAAACTCTGCTAATAGTAGAAAATGTACCAAGCCATGTAAGAAAGCTTTATTTGATATTCCCCGATTCTGAATTTACCTTCGCTACTGTTATTCAGCCTCTGCCCTCTGCTTTATGGTGAGGAGATATGATTCCACCTACACACATGATGTCTAATTAAAAATATTAATTTTGCTAACTGAACATATTGTATTGTCCTCTCAAAGAATTATTGAGTGTTCACACCTTCATGTCAACACATTTACTGAGTACTGTTATTTATGGCAAATAATAAGAGAAGTGAAGTATCATAAACTGAAGAACTCTGCATTCATATTTACCATGTAAAGAATTTTTTAACAAGCTGTGTTATGCTGAATGCTTCACAGGCATTACGTCAGATAGCATCGTGTAAACTGCACAATATTTCCACAAGGCTGATGCTGATTATCTCCAGATGCTTACTGGTGTATTACTGTTGTGCTCAGCATTTTATGCCCAAGTTCACTAGTGCAGACACAAAGAGGTGGAGCTACAATGTCATTGCAATTAATCGTAGTGGACATCAACATCAAGAGCCCCCTGCCAGAGAAAGGGCTGCGGCACCCACATGCACGGCACATGGAAAAGCAACTGCAAGCCATGGGTTTCTTATATGCACGCTGCCAAGGTGTTAATGTACAGCTTAACCATCCTGGCTTCTATTCTGCTATACGTTGAGTCATTGCAATCGTTTGTACATGGCCAACAATGCCATAGAGCCACCAGTGCCAGTTCCCATGCTTCGATGAGTTGAAACCAGGTATCTGTTAATTAAGTCATTAGTTATATGTATTTTAACTGTCACTTTAATTATAGAGTCCTAATATGTGGAGGCAGATGAGATAGTTTTGATCTCTTCATAGTCTGTGCTGTACCTGTGTCAAGATAATGTTCAGCAAGAGCAAATTGTTCTGGCCAACACAATCTGGCCAATCTGGTGTTTTCAACAATGTGACATGTCTGGCCAATGTAAGATTTCCCACACTGTCTTGGGATTTCATACATATTTCTGGTCTCTTTAGACTGGATTGTCTTTAATAAAAGCCACATTGTTTGCACTTACAGTGGAGGGTGGAAGACACACTTTATTCAATGCTTCTTGAATAGCCTACTGAACTTGAAAGACATGCCACCAACTTACGGTATAAGAATCATTCTCATAGAGCTCTCAATTTCTTCTGGTTCCTCTTGAGATTTAGTGCATTTTGGTCAAAACACATTATGAATCTGTTTATCGGAGTACAACAGAGCAGAGATGGCTAAGCTGTGCTGATAAACTCTCTGGGTCTGAAATGGATCTAGCCTTATGAAAGAGAGTCCACAGTGTATCACTGCATTGGGATAAGTGATGACAGCTCACAGATACAGTCAGTAACTGCAGGTTTACAAAACACACTGTTAACCAAGGAGCCATCATCCTTTCTGCAAACCAAACCTCCAGAAACAAGAGGTCTTCATTTTTGTACGCTTCCATGATGAAGCAAATGCTTGGATGAAGGAAGCTAAGCTGTTCTAAAAATGAAGGAAGTATTGTTGTCCCATGTGGATGTACCACAAAGATATCATCAATATATTTCCAAAAACATTTAGATTTCACAACTGTCAACTCAAGTGCTTCATCCTTGAAATCTTTCATAAAAGAATTTAGGTACTATGTGAGATAGAGGGCTACCCATAGCAGTACTATCAGTCTGTCAATTTGCTCAAAATATTGGTTGTTAAATAAAAAGTAAGTCAAGGTGGACACATGTTTAAGAAGACACAAGATCTCCTCTTCCATTTTAGCTCCTACCAGTAAAGTCTAAATTCTTTAAGGAATCGAACTCCCATGTATAAAATATCCTCAAACATCTTACAGAGGCCCAACCGGAGACACATCTGCGCAAAGTGAGGATAGTTGTTGGGTACCTGCAAAGCATCGGTGATGCTAGTAGAACATTATTAGAGTTCAATCAGTTACTCTGAATGTTTAAAAGTCCTCATTCTTCCACACTAGCCTTGGCTGTTGCTCATTCAGCTGGGTGTTGGATTCTAGCTGACAACTGTCCAGTCAGCTCCTCGGTTGCATGCCCATGCAAAGTTAAGAGACACCGGCACTGCAGCAAGTTGCCAGAAAGCAAGTGTGGCCATCGCCCAGTGTGAATTGGTCTCATACTGGCTGCTGGAGAGTCCTCAGTCCCTCTACAAATTCTACAATGACCCTTTATGAATAATCTGTGATGTACCTGGTGTCTTTTGTCATGTGATAGGTTGATCTCCTCCTTATGTCTCATAGGTTTCAGCACCTTGAGCTGCCTGAGTGTTGAACCAGAATAGGGACTCTAAGAGGCCCTGCTGCTGGCTTCCATGTTGCAGTTCAGTGCTGGTAGTATCCTTCAACATAGTTTAGTCAACAGTCAGTTCCTCCAACAGTAGATGGTAAGCATGAAGTTCATCAGGTGAAGGCCATCACCTGGAGTACATCTTTGGATAGTTCATAGATTGTGCTGTAACATGTAGGACACAGATTCACTACAGTATCGTAATCGTGGAATCAAGTGCCATTACTGTGAATGCCATCAATCCCAATTATCAACTCAGGACTGGAAAGCTGGGGTATTTAAAGGGAACTAGCCTGAGGCTATGATGCAAGGCTCCGTTTATAATGATTGTATGTTTCCTCCTTATTCTGCTATATTCACTTAACTGGCTGTTAACTGCTGTGTCAGTGTCTTGCTATGTGCTCTTGTGAAATAGATAGTTTCTTGCAACACGACTTATGAGCTAATGAATATGCTTGTTTCACTTCCTTTGGTTGTCTGCCTCCTTTCCACTGAATGCGTATCATCACATGACAGAGTCGTAATGTGTCTATGACATGACCGTCTTGCAACATACTGGCTTGTTTCTGCCTCTATCTCTGCCATGACATGAGTTTGCTGTGTGGCAGTGAGAGTGAGTTTTAATGAAATTTCCTAATTTCTAGCCCTTACTAGTCTGTGCTGTAACAATCTGATTACTTAACAAATGAGTATTTGGTGTTAAGCATGGAAAAGAGGAAAAGTTTAGAAAAGGTTTGAAATTATGCTTAATGTGTCTTGGAAGTTGCTCAGTGCTCTCTCATTATGCAAAGTAAGTTTTTCATGCATCTCAATATTTGAGATGTCATATCTCCTGAAATATGTGGTGTACAGTGATATAATTTTGCATATAAATTCAGTGATATATTTATATAATATCTGCAAAGTATGGTGTGAATAGAGTTAATAGTTAGGAAGTAATTAATTAAAATGTCATACCTGATGCTGAAGTTTTACTGCACAACATTTTAAGAAGAAGCTAGATTTTCATACTTCTAAAAGTTTACTGAAGTCATATCTCCTGAGCTATGTGTCATACAATGATATAATTTTGCAGGTACATTCAGTAATATATGTCGATACTGTCTGGAAACTGTGTTGCTAATAGACTTGGTAGTAAATAAATAATAAATTAAAACTTCATATCTGATGCTGAAGTTTAATTGCACAAATGGCAAATGTATCGTAAGCAAGAAACTTTTTTCCTTTAATCATTTTTTATGAGATGTGTCAGCAAGAAAAAGTTTTGTAAAGGTCTGCAATTATGTAAAAAGCTTGTTGGAAGTTGCTAAGTGCTCTCTCATTCTCAAATACTGGATGAATAAGTCTGGGTCTTTGCATGTCATCAGTTACATTGCCTAAAGACAAATGCACAGTTTCTAAATGTAATACTTATCTCATTCAGTAAAACTCTGAACATAAGATTATACCTCTCCATGTGTACACAGACAGCATTTTAAATTTAGTCAGTAATTACACGAAATATTGAAAGTCAAATTTTTGTTGCCCTTGGAAGCCATCAAATAGGCAACCTGCAAGTGGTATTGGTTCCCAAGATAGTAGCTTAAAAATACAGATGGGTTATTGTGTGTTCACCAGACACATTTGTATGAACAAGACACCAAATTGAAATTGTCTAATACATTGGTTGGTTTGAGATGCAGGTTCTTAAGTCACCATATAAAATCTTCTGAATTTCAAATATGGTGTTCACATTTCCCTATCAAAAGTCTCAAAAGAGATGCCAGATGTTTTGCAAGGTAGTTTGTTGGGCCTCCTATAACACTCAAATTGTGGTGAATTGGAACTCCTTTGTGTACCTTTGGCAGCCCAGTCGAAGTGAAATTGGCACTTGTACTCTTAAACTATTTTTCATGTGGTCAGTAAACTGGCTGGAAGTAAGGAAAGTGGATGTCTTCTGTTGTACTGCATCCAATGGATCTGTCTGGGATGACAGTATGCTGAATCCAGCAGTAAATCTGTCATATTACCAGAATGTTTCAGGCAGAAGAACAGTAGTGTTTCCCTTGTCAGCAGGTAAAATTAATATCTCTGTGTCTTCTCTTAAAGAATGGAGCGCTTTTCTTTCTGCAGTGGTGATGTTCTTTACGGGTGCAGGCATCCTAGTTATGGTCCTGCAAAGTCCCTCACCTTATTTCTTCGGCAGTCTCACTAAGAAGTTTTAAGACAGCTTGCTCAGTGGCACTGATAAAATCTTGATGGGTGAAGTCCCTGGAATGGGTGTAAAATGGGACCTTTTCCAACACTGATATCACACTGTAACTCAATGATTTACCTGTGAAATTAAATACAGCCCATCTGCATAAGTTATCTTCTTGCAATAATCGGTGAGCACGGCAATGGAACATGAAAGTTTGACATGTCATGACCTGCTGCAGTGTCCAGTCCGAAAGTGACCATGTAGCACTGTCCACCCATTCCCAGGAATCCACTGACAGACATGTAAAGGTATTCAGATGAAGTGATAGATAGATTATGGAGGCTCTGTCTAATTCTCACCTTGGATAACAAATTCTTTTTCTCACTAGTGCCCTGCTAGCTCACTGTTTAAGCCTCGTAGCAGCCGCAGAGTTTATATAAAGTGTAAACTTGACAAAAATCAGTATAGTTTGCTCATCCAAAAATCTTAATGAAATGCGAGAGAGTCTAACAATTTATTTCTCAGGTTATAGAGTTTATAAAACTCTTATATTTCGTTGGCCATCTCCTCCCTGTGGAGAAATGACATGTGCTTTTTGAGGTTTTCCTGGCATAATATCTGCTTGAATGGTTTACAGTGTTGTGTTGGATAGTGTTGTGTGAATGGCACAATATTTCCACGAGGCAGCTTGTCATCAACTTCAGGTGCCACTAGTGGATTTTAGTTGTGTTCACCAATTATGTGCTGGCTCACTAGGAAAGCTCAGGCACTAAGAGGCGAGTCTAAAACATCAATGTAGATGAATCTTAGAGGATGTTTCTCTGGCAGGGATTCTGAATATTGCACATCATCTTCAATGATGTAGTAGCCCCACCACTTTGTGCCTGTGCTTTCCTAGTGATCAAGGTCACAAAATGGTGAGCACAACAGCAATGCATAAGTAGCACCTGAGAAGCAGATTCACAATACATTTCAACCAACATGCATCAAACCTCACGGGCAACCAGAAGAAATGGAGAACTCTATGACGATTGTTCATCTACTTTATGGTGGTGGCATGTCCTTCAAGATTGACAGGCTATTCAAGAAACACTGAATAAAGTTTGTCTTCCACTCTCCAGTGCAAGTGTAAACAACACAGGGTTACGTTAATGATAACCTCAGTCTAAGGAGACCATGAATGTACAAAACCCCGTTTTAGTGTGGGAAATCTTACTTTGTCCAAAAGTGTCGCATGGTTAAGGACAGATGTGATGAACATAAACAAAACACCAGACTGCATCGGCCAGAAAAATTTGATGTTGCTGAATAATGTCTTGACATGGGCATGGCTTCCACATAGTGAGATGCCATTGTTAATGAGGTGGTCAATACATGTAAGTAATGACTTAATTAACACAAACTCAATAAAGCATGGGAACCAGCATTGGTGGCATTAAGGAATCACTGAGTGCAGGCATATGATTGCAAATAGTCAACAAAGATGGGGAATCAATGCCAGGACGGTTAAGGTTACTGCCAATACCTTGCTAGCACAAGTACGCGGGGTCCACAGTTTGCAGCCACTTTCCCCTGCATTGTACACACCAAGACATCAACCTATTTCTTCAGTGGCTGCCTTCCCCAGCATTGTACACACCAAGACATCAATCTATTTGTTCATCAGGGGGCTCTGGATGTTGTTATCTTATAGCAGGTGTGGGTAAATACTCGGCCACCTGCGGTCCTCCTAATGGTTTTGTACAGCTTGCCAAGACAATCAGAATTTTTATGTAACAATTTATATCTTTTCTGAAATGAGAAGTTAACTAACACATGCAGTCATTTTAAAAGGTGCAACTGTCCGCTGACTTATGCTTCCACAAAGTGGCTCCTGAGCCAAAATTATTGCCCACCCCTGTTCCATAGGATTTGTCTTCATTTGCATTATAGCTCTGCCCCTTGATGCCTGTGCTTTTCTAGCAAAGCAGTGTATAAATTGGTGAGCACAACAGCAATGTGTCAATAGCACCAGAAGATAATAAGTAGCTCCTTTGTAAAAACATTGTGTAGTTCACTCAACCCTACCTGATGAAACACCCATGAACTATGATAGCAGCTATTTTGTTGGGAAAGTCTCAAGCAGCTCAAGGTGTATTACACAAAGTGAGAATTTTGTATGGCTGCCAATGTGTCCTATTTCTTAATTTATATCTTCCCTCCAAGAACCAAGGACCCTGCGAAATTGGGGTAGCTTGCTCAACCAGTCCTGAAGAGGGGCAGCAGTCTTTACAGCTGTTTCTAGAAGAACAGTCTGGATGATCAGCTGACTGGTCCTTGTAACATCAACCAACATGACCTTGCTGTTCTGGTACTGTGAATGGCTAAACACAAGGGGAAAGTACGGTTGTTATTTTTTCTGAGCGCATGCAGATCTACTGTCATCTAATATGATAATGGAATCCTCCTGGGTAAAATATTCCAGGGGTAACATAGTCCGCCAACTGGGTCTCTGGGCAGGGATTACTCAGGAGGACGTCGTCACAAGGAAAACTAGCATTCTGCGGGTCAGGGTGGCATGGAATGTTAGTTCCCTTAACCAGACAGGTACATTCGAGAATTGAAAAAGGGAAATTGATATGTTGAATTTAGATAAAGTGGCAATTAGGAAGTGGAGTGGCAAAAAGAACAAGACTTCTTGTGAGGCCAGTACAGGATTATAAACACAAAATCAAACAAGGGCACAGCAGGAGTAGGTCTGATAATGCATTAGAAAATAGGACTATTGATATGAATTGAAGAGACCTAGAGACACTGGAAGGTATCAGATAGGTTATATAATAGTAATATACAGGTATCAAAAGCAGATTTTAAACTGTAGGATATTTTCAGGGGCAGATATGAAATGTACCATTATGAACTGCAGATTAAACTGAAGAAATTGAAAAAAGATGCAAAATTAAGGAGATGGGACATGTACAGATTAAAGGAACCAGAGGATTTTGAGGTTTTCAGTAGGACCAAAAGGTAATGATTGGCTGAAGTGGGGGAAAAAACAATAGAAGACGAATAGGTAGCTTTCAGAGATGAAAAAATAATGACAGCAGAGAATCAGACATGTAAAATAACAAGACCAAGTAGAAATAGTACAAGATATATTGAATTTAATTTAGGAGTTAGGAAGACCCTGCATTGAATACCAGAGTCATTGAGTAATAGACAGATGCTGACAAATTCTGGAAACGAAAGTTAGCAAAGTTTTTATTCTTCTTTGTGTGAGCCTGTCGACAAATTAGTGCCTCTGCTATTCACCTCTGCTGTTCTGTGAGTGATTTGCTTTACTCCTAAATTATTTTGATTCTGCCAGAATGGTCCTTACTGTAGACATATAGATACTGAACTTAACTCATGAAAAGAGAAAATATAAAATGCTGCAAATGAGATTGTCAGAAAATGCAAAATGGCTAAGCAGGAATGGCTAAGGGACAATGCAAGGCTGAAGAAGCATGCATTATTAAGAGAACGAAAGATACCACTCGTAGGAAAATTAAAGAGACCTTTGGAGCCAAGAGACGTAGCTGTATGAATATCAGATGGCAAGTCAGTACCAAGCAAAGAAGGGAAAATTGAAAGATGGATGGAATATATGGAAGAGCTATACAAAGGTAATGAACTGGAAGGCAAGGGAAAAGGAAGTAAATGAAGATGAGGTGAGAGATGTGGTACTGCAGGAAGAATTTGTCAGCGCATTGAAAGAGCTAAGTCAGATCAAGGACCCTAGAGTATATGACATTCCCACAGAATTACTGAGATCTTTGGGAAAGCAAGCAACGGTAAGGAGAGCAGTAGTTGAAAAGAGCATTAGATAGCATTGTTGTCTATCTCCAGTGTTATTAAACCTGAACACTGAGTAAGCAGTACAGGAAACTAAAGGAGAAATTTATGGACGGAGTCAAAGTTCAGGAAGAACACATGGTAATTCTGTCAGAGATAGTAAAGGACTTCGAAGAGCAGTTGAATGGAATGGATAGTACTTTGAAAAGAGATTATAAAATGAACATAAACAAAAATGAAACAAGAGTAATGGAATCCAGTTATATTAAATCAGGTGATGCTGAGGAAATTACATTAGAAAATAATAAACTATAAGTTGCAGATGAGTACTGGTATTTCAGTAGCAAAATAACTGATGATGGCTGACGTAGAGAGAACATTAAATGCAGACTGGCTATACCTTGAAAAGAATTTCTGAAAAAGGTTTTGTATAAACATATAATATAAATTTGAGTGTTACTAAGTCCCTACAGAAGATATTAGTCTGGATTATGTGGACGATAACCACTTCAGACAAGATGAGAATAGAAACTTTCAAAATGTGGTGCTACAGAGGAATGGTGAATATCAGATAGGCAGTGGAGTAACTAATGAGGATGTACTCAACTGAACTGATAAAAAAAGGAATTTATGGCACAACTTGACTAAAAGAAGGAATGTTTTGATACGCCCATCCTGAGTCATGAAGGAATTGTCAATTTGGTAATGGAGGGGAGTTGGTGGGGTGTGGAAATTGTAGATGAAGGCCATAAAATGATTACAGTAAGCAGTTTCAAATGAACTTAGGTTGCAGAAGTTATTCAGAGAAGAAGAGGTTTGCACATGATACAGTAGTGTGGAAAGTTGCATCAAACCAGTCTGCAAACTGAAGACAACATCTACACCAACCTTCCCTCATCTTGTCAATTTCATTGTTAAGAATACTCTTGCAGGGACTGCTTTGGAAGCATCTTTGTATCAGCTTCTAGATAACATAGGAATATATCTAGCAGAGTTGTGTCACACAACCATGTGTCTTCTAACTTGAGATGCATACTTTTGTTGGTGCTTCACTATTTATTTTTATTTAGACTGAATAAACTGACACTGCAGTGTTCATTTTTTGCTGTGTAGAAGATGTAACAAATTGGGGCATTTCACAGATTTATTTATACACATGAGCCAAGTTTAAAATATCCCTTTGTATGAGATCACATGAGCCAGATATATCAAATTTGATATTGTAGCTTCCAATATTTTGCTTTTTGTGTTGTTTCCATACAACCTTGGATTGTGTAAAGATTTGTATGATTAAAGATTTTATAGACTAGTGAAACACTTCCCATCACTTCAGCACAACAAACTATATCAGATATGATGCATTTTGAAGAGATCTTTGATGCAGCATATTGCATATTTTTGCAATACACAAGTATAAATACAAAATCCACCAACTCAGTAGATTTACCAGTGGCTACAACATGGCAGCTGTTCTGTATGCTTTTGTCATCCAATTACATCATTACAGCACAGGGCATGAGCTCCTGTCAGCCAATGACAGCAAAGGACAAGTGACCAAAGTTATGGTTGCTAATTTTAATGTTTGTGAAACTAACATGATGTATTTAGTGGTTTTCATATTTATACTTGTGTACAAAAATATGCTATTCCAATGACACACTGCATTAAATATCTCTCCAAAATGTGTCATTTTTGGTATGGTATGTTGTAATAAGATCTCAGGAAATGTGACACTGGTCTGTACAAGCTATTTTATCAGTCTCCAACTGCATCATTCTTAGACCATTTTGTTGTCTTCGAGTCATGGGAAATGTAACATCAGTCTATGGCACCAGTATACTTGTCTCCATCATTTTGTATTGTGTATTTTTGAATATTTGCAAATGCTGTAATAGATTCATAGTATTATCATCAATAGTAAACAGAAACTTTATGAAATTTTTGGCAGCAGTACACCTGTTAAAAAACAATTATTGTCTATTTCACAGTACATTCACATGGAAAATTAGGTGCATTTCTAAAAATGCTCAGACACTTGTGACTGAGCAAGGTGGCATAGTGGTTAGCACACTGGACTCACATTCAGGAGGATGACGGTTGAAACCCGAGTCCAGCTGTCCTGATTTAGGAGTCCCATGATTTCCGTAAATCGCTTCACGCAAATACCAGGATGGTTCCTTTGAAATGACATGGAAAACTTCCTTCCCCATCCTTCCCTAATCCGATGGAACCAATGACCTTGCTGTTTGGTCCCCTCCCACAAACCAACCAACTAATCAATCACACACCTGTGAGTATTTGAGCTTTACACAATTTTAGCAGTAACAGCGTCATCAAAATAAGAAGAAGAATTGTTTTCTGCATATTTCAGTCCATATTTGCATGAATAAATGTTTATTTTTGAGAATTTATTTATGTTATGAGCGTTTAGCACAACATATTTCATAGTAAATCAGCATTTATGATTTACAGTTACTGTAGTGTAGGGGCCTGTATTTCAACTAACGTATCATCTTGCATATATTTTCCCTTTTAATAGGAATATAAATTGTCTTTATTTAACATAAATTAATGCTATTTTCAAGTTCATTAGTGATCATAACCTCAAAAATGTTTCAGGGAATAGCCAGATTCTATCTCAAGTTTTTCTTTTGTCTTAACAGATATCTCTTTTTGAGTGTTAATTCCTTCAGTTCTTGTAATACTTATAGCATATCAGACTGTGGTCAATTCTGTCCCTCTGTTGTATGATGAAGGAATAGAAATCACCAACTCAATATATGCTGAAGAACCACTTTTATTAAGTAACTTTAGAACACACACACAAAGTACAAACATGAGAGAAAAACCACAGGAAAAAGATGTCAAAGAACAAAGATCAAAGAGTCTGCAAGTCAAAACTCAAAGATGTTGTTTCTGTGGTCAATAGTCGCCACAGAGCCTCCCCCTGAGTTGTGCGGAGCACGGGGGAGGAGGTGGG
This sequence comes from Schistocerca nitens, assembly GCF_023898315.1. Taxonomy (NCBI): domain Eukaryota; kingdom Metazoa; phylum Arthropoda; class Insecta; order Orthoptera; family Acrididae; genus Schistocerca; species Schistocerca nitens. The sequence continues at coordinate 383,031,666 of NC_064617.1, read as the reverse complement.
CTGGATATGTTGCCCACGACAAAATCTTGAAGCCATTTAGGTGACTGAAGGTGCTATCCCATGCAGGGGTGGGGACATTTGTCACCTGAAGGTAGGTCCATGAGCTGTGCATGGATAGGGCCATCAATAGAGAGAATGCTCTCGCCCCTGATTTTGACTGTTATGAGGTCCTGCTCACTCTCTGCGGTAGAAGCTTGAAGGAGTTCAATAACTGTATGTGAGAGGCTGAAGCACTGTATTGTGTAAGTGGAAGGACAGAGAAAACAAAGACAGTGCTGTCTCCAATCTTGATGGCAAGATCATCCAGGTAGATATCAGTGTGGTCAATGGTAAACACTGTATCACATAGGAGTGAAGGAGTTGAGAGGGAGGGTGTCATGCTGAGGGGTAAAATCATCACACACTTCATTCACTTTGCCTCATTGAGTGGCGTCAACTATGGCTTGTGAATCTGTGGGAACAGACAGCTATAGGTCATCTGTTAATGAACAGGCTGACTTTAACCTATTCATCAAGACTGTATGGCTGTTGCTATTTAGTTGTGTGTCCAATGTGCTCTGTCCACAGTTGTGGACCTTGTGAGAGCCTGAATATGGGGGCTGGAGAGATTCACAGACTGAGTCTTCATGGAGCATAACACAATTGCAGAGAGTGAGATTTTTGGGAATGAACACTCGTGGTACAGAATGGAGTTTTGGTGGAGGAGTACTGATGTGTGAAATATGTTCATGTACTCTATCAACTAGGGTGGGAAGCTCATCATTATTCTGGAGGCGAGAGTGTTCCACTAACTCAACAGCAAGGCTGTGCGGTTTGCCATAGTGGATGCCAGGTAGAGACACTTGTAAGTCCACTTTGTGAGTGGCATGTGTGCCAAGAGGATATATGATAGTGCCTCTGACCAGGAACTGCCATGGCACATAAGTGCCTCCTTAATGGTGCAGTGTCAATACTCCATGAGGCCATTGCTCTGAAGGTGGTGATGTGGGACTTGTCAACACCCTACAGCTCACTTAGTCTGGTGAATAGCAATGATTCAAATTGGTGGCCCTGGTCAGTGGTTAGAGATAAAGGCCAACTGTAGTGAGAAGTCCAGGAGTTAATGACTGCATGGGCAACCAAATCAGCTGTAACTTTAAATAGAGGGATGGCTTTGACCCACTTCACGGCTCGGTTGTTGATTGACAGTACGTATCTACCCACATTCAGTCATGACAATTGTTCTTAATTCCTGGCCAGACAAATCATTTAGTAATCAGTTTCATAGGGGCATTGATGCCTGGGTGACTGATTGTACAGCAATTTGAACACCTCTTCTCAGAGAGGGGGAGGTAGAACAGGTTGAAGAGTACCTGCTGAGGTGTCGCAGACGATGGGAGTGACTGAGACCAGCAGCAGGTGCCACTTGAGACTCAGTGTGCATTTTGTATCATTTAACATATCAACAAGCTTGATGCCATTAGTTTGCAGGTGGATCAACTCATCCATCTTAAAGGGGACGTGATAATGTTCACCTGAGACAGGTAGTCAACAATAACATTGTCAGTGCCATGTATACAGTATACATCTGTAGAATACTTGCTGAATAGGCCCATCTGCTGCAGATGTCAGGGAGGAACATCTTTGCCAGGATTGCAGATGGTGTCTGCAAGTGGATGGTGATTGGTAAAGATGGTGAACTCATGCTCCTTGATATCATCACAGAAGGATCTCACTGCCTCACAGACTGCAAAAAGTTTGCAACCGAATGTAGACCTCTTGCGATGGGCAGACAAAAGTTTATTGGAGAAAAATCTGAGAGGCTCAGTGGTATTGTTCATGTGCTGTTACAAAACTGTGACTACAGAAGTATCACTCACATCAGCAATGACCAAGATGCAGGCATCAGGCACAGGGTGTGCCAGTGTGCACAAGGCAGGCTTGAGGGCCTAGAACATTTGAATGATGTCGTCAGTCCATAGAACTTTCCTTGTGCAAAAGGCGTTTTCTATAATCAATGTGTTGGCACATGGTGCCTGGGAGGAGGCAGTGTAAAGCAGATGGCAACAATAGATATTTATAATGTCCAGGAATCTTGGAAATTCACAGTATTCCATGATTAGAAGAAGGTTATGGATAAACTCAATGCCGTTGGATGTCCGTCAGATGACCTCAGCCAACACAGTATAGCTTAGGAACGTTACATTGTCATGAGTTAGTTGTAACTTCTTGTGGTTGATTTCAACACCATTGTTATGAAGTGTAGCCTGGACTTGAGCCAGATACTGTTCGTGCTCCTAATGGGTCAATGAAAATATCAGGATGTCATCCAAATAAGCAAACGCGAACAGGAGGTTGAATAATAAAGAGTCACTAAGCTGCTGCCACGCTGAGTCACATTTTTGAGGCCTAATGGCATGAAAGAGTACTCAAGAGTCCAAAACAGTTGAGTAAAGAAGTCTTGGGAATGTTGTGCTTGAACATGGGAATTTGGTAGCAAGCTTTGCGGCAATCAAGTACACTGAACACTCACGCACCATTGAGAAGTTGGGCATAGTCCTAAATATGTGGGATTGGATAATTGTCTATAATAGAGTGAGAGTTCAGAACTTTGTAACCACAGCACAGACAAAATGAACCATCTTTTTTCTGGACAAGATGCATGGAAGGAGATCAATTTCAATCTGATGGTTGTATATTGACTGCATCAATTAGCTCACCGACAGGTGTTTTAGCGTGGCACAGTTTTTTGGAATTGAGGCGGCGAGCCTTATGTCGCACAAGCCGTCCCTTTGTAGTGTTGATTCTGTGACAACAAGGTTGCTACAAGTTTCCCCAAGTTAAATTCCCTTATATTCCCTTGATTTCCAGACAAGTTTTAGCATAAATTTTGAGATCTGAAAGGTAATTAAAGATGTAAGTAGACAAAAAATGTAAAGGATTTCTGTAATTTCCAAACAGATCAACCCTCTAGTTTTGAATGAACAGCAAGTTTTCTCCTTTATAGGATTTATCATCTGAAGGGTAAGTAAACAGGTAACTTGTAAACAAAAGCCATTTTTAGATGAAGAATTTCTGCTTTTATTAACGAGTTAACTATTAATTTGAATCAACAGCAACTCCTAATTGCTGACACTAAATCAGAAAAACTTGAGACAAAAAACATGTTATTCAAGAATTTTCCTTCTGTTACTGTTAGCTTACTTTTTTAGTTGCTGTATTCAATTTTTAAATACATACATGGTGAACATTACATTGTAAAAGACTCAGGTAAAAATGCTACAAAAATATCAGTCCTCTTCAAATGCAGAACAAATATTGACACACATCTGTATGTGTATGATATATCCTTAAAAACACAAATTTATCAAAGCACAGAATTAGGGTGTGCACAGAAAATTTTACTTGGCTAAAACTGTTTTTCATCTAATAGCTATGACAGTGACATATTATGAAATCATAATTTAAAAGAAACATTTATGGCAGAACACAGTATTAATTTATAATTTATCACTCCAAAAACTCCTACATTATGTTGAATACTTCAATTTTAAGGTGTTTATGTTAAGACTATGTGATAGCTTCTGTCAATGTTTTTAAAGATAGAATATATTTTCCATGGAATCAAACCTTGTGACATCATCAAATCATCATACAAACTGTTTGAATCACAGTGCAAGAATTTAATATGACCAGAAAACTGTTCATCAGATTAAAATCAATAACAAATTTGAAGTTGGTCAAAAAACTGCTTTTATATCTAAAGTGCTGACAATCTTATGATTAAATGAAAAATAAACAGAAACTTTGCCTTTTCACTAAGTTTTACAACATGTGAAAATTCAGTAATTTTCAGCAAATCAAGTGACACTTTCAGTTCTTTCACGTAAAATTAAAAAAAAAAAAAATTAAGCCGTGAGAAAACACACTGCATGTATACAATGAGCAGTCAAAGGATTCAGGCATTATATTCAGTCTCAAATGATAAGAATTGCATTTTTACACAGCTGCAGTCCCAATGATTACCAGCAGCCCCAATAACTACCATCTAGTACTGGAGGACTAAGCAAATGGAACAACTTTATACAAGTGCTAAAGTAACATGACAAGATATTCACACAAAAATAATAATAGTACATTTCTTCATCCTATGTATACAATGGTTATCATATGCTTTATTAGATACAGGCATAGGAAATTTAAAATTTGTACTTGAAATTACCTTTCATCAAATACTGAATGTTTACTTGCCCAATGTCAAACACAATTTATCTGAAGAGTTGTTAAGGAAGAAAATAATAATTTTTAACAACAATTTAAATCATAACTATAACCTTGAAATACATTGCTGGAAATGAAATTCACCTGTGCATTAACAGTACTGATTTACTACTATCTCATTTTTAAGTTCTGCTCAAACCAAATAAGTCATTTTTCAAATGATGGGCTGAGGGCAAATACTGAAGCAGAGTTGACATCAAAAACTACTCTTCAGAATACATCATTCTTTCCACAGGGGATTATCAATTGTCACACACTCTCCTGACAGATTAGTAGTGAAACTTCCTGGCAGATTAAAACTGTGTGCTGGACTGAGACTTGAACTCGGGAACTTTGCCTTTCGCAGGCAAGTGCTCTACCAACTGAGCTACCCATCCTCACAGCTTTACTTCTGCCAGTATCTCGTCTCCTACCTTCCAAACTTCACAGAAGCTCTCCTGCAACCCTTGCAGAACTAGCACCCCCAAAAGAAAGGATATTGCAGAGACATGTCTTAGCCACAGCCTGGGGGATGTTTCCAGAATGAGATTTTCACTCTGCAGCAGAGTGTGCGCTGATATGAAACTTCCTGGCAGATTAAAACTGTGTGCCGGACCAAGACTCGAACTTGGGACCTTTGCCTTTCGTGGGCAAGTGCTCTACCAACTGAGCTACCCAAACACAACTCACGCCCCATCCTCACAGCTTTACTTCTGCCAGTACCTCATCTCCTACCTTCCAAACTTTACTGAAGCTCTCTTGCAAACCTTGCAGAACTAGCACTCCTGAAAGAAAGGATTAATCTGCCAGGAAGTTTCATATCAGGGCACACTCCGTTGCAGAGTAAAAATCTCATTCTGCAAACATCCCCCAGGCTGTGGCTAAGCCATGTCTCCGCAATATCCTTTCTTTCAGGAGTAGTTGCTTAACTGGTAACTCCATGCAAGACTCTACGAGTATTAAGTGATGTACTCTGTAAGTTGATAAAAGAAGATATGTTGACTTCTGGCTGTTATCCCCCAGAGGGAAGTGAAGTTTTGTTGGTATGAAGATATGTATAAAGTTGTTTTATTTAGGTTATTTGTGAGCAGGCAAGAAGTTCTGTGGTTAATGTAGTTGAAGGTAATTATGTGCAGGCTAGAGTTCCTGTGTCAATTGTTTTACGTGATGTTGTTTCCATTCTTTTGTTGTGGAAGCTGTGGAGGGCACAGTGAATGCTAATTATATTGTTAATTGTATGAGAGATGACTGAGTGATGTTAAAAGATCTATTTTATGCTGTCATCCCCAGAAGTCAAAGCAGAACTGTTAACCATGATTCATTTTACCAAGCAGTGAGTTTTCAGTTGAGGCAATGTTTTTGGAGCCATTTAAATTGTAGGTTACATTACCAGTGAATGCTTACTATAAGCAAAGACTGCATGGTGCAAACATGTGGACTGGCATAGCTGTCCCCCTTGCGATAAGCTAGCCTCAATCCCCACACACTACCAATGCTCTTCCCCTTCTTTATCTTGTCTGCTGTAATTAAGACAATTTTCATATGATTTGTAAGTCATTTATGGCATAGGTTTTGAGTGACAATGTACTGAGAGGGTTATGTGGATTATAAATATTAAGCAGTTGTAAGCACACATTAATAGTTTTGTGAGAAAGATGACTCAAGTTATTACCTGTTTATATTTTATGGAGAGTTTAAATATTTCTGAAGATTTTGAGTGTTTAAAGGTACCCTCTCTCATCTGCTGTATAGGTATTTGTCATGTGATGAATTAAGCTATTTGCATTATTCAGCTTTGTTGTAGAATTTTGATGTCATACTATATTTCACTTGTACATCTCTTTCCTTCCCCCACGAACCATGGACCTTGCCGTTGGTGGGGAGGCTTGCGTGCCTCAGCGATACAGATGGCCGTACCGTAGGTGCAACCACAACGGAGGGGTATCTGTTGAGAGGCCAGACAAACATGTGGTTCCTGAAGAGGGGCAGCAGCCTTTTCAGTAGTTGCAGGGGCAACAGTCTGGATGATTGACTGATCTGGCCTTGTAACATTAACCAAAACGGCCTTGCTGTGCTGGTACTGCGAACGGCTGAAAGCAAGGGGAAACTACAGCCGTAATTTTTCCGAGGACATGCAGCTTTACTGTATGATTAAATGATGATGGCATCCTCTTGGGTAAAATATTCCGGAGGTAAAATAGTCCCCCATTCAGATCTCCGGGCGGGGACTACTCAAGAGGACGTCGTTATCAGGAGAAAGAAAACTGGCATTCTATGGATCGGAGCGTGGAATGTCAGATCCCTTAATCGGGCAGGTAGGTTAGAAAATTTAAAAAGGGAAATGGCTAGGTTAAAGTTAGATATAGTGGGAATTAGTGAAGTTTGGTGACAGGAGGAACAAGACTTTTGGTCAGGTGATTACAGGGTTATAAATACAAAATCAAATAGGGGTAATGCAGGAGTAGGTTTAATAATGAATAAAAAAATAGGAGTGAGAGTTAGCTACTACAAACAGCATAGTGAACGCATTATTGTGGCCAAGATAGACACAAAGCCCATGCCTACTACAGTAGTACAAGTTTATATGCCAACTAGCTCTGCAGATGATGAAGAAATTGATGAAATGTATGACGAGATAAAAGAAATTATTCAGGTAGTGAAGGGAGACGAAAATTTAATAGTCATGGGTGACTGGAATTCGTCAGTAGGAAAATGGAGAGAAGGAAACATAGTAGCTGAATATGGATTGGGGGGAAGAAATGAAAGAGGAAGCCGCCTTGTAGAATTTTGCACAGAGCATAACTTAATCATAGCTAACACTTGGTTCAAGAATCATAAAAGATCTATTTTATGCTGTCATCCCCAGAAGTCAAAGCAGAACTGTTAACCATGATTCATTTTACCAAGCAGTGAGTTTTCAGTAGATGGAAGAATCCTGGAGATACTAATAGGTATCAGATAGATTATATAATGGTAAGACATAGATTTAGGAACCAGGTTTTAAATTGTAAGACATTTCCAGGGGCAGATGTGGATTCTGACCACAATCTATTGGTTATGAACTGCAGATTGAAACTGAAGAAACTGCAAAAAGGTGGGAATTTAAGGAGATGGGACCTCGATAAACTGAAAGAACCAGAGGTTGTAGAGTTTCAGGGAGAGCATAAGGGAACAATTGACAGGAATGGGGGAAAGAAATACAGTAGAAGAAGAATGGGTAGCTCTGAGGGATGAAGTAGTGAAGGCAGCAGAGGATCAAGTAGGTAAAAAGACGAGGGCTAATAGAAATCCTTGGGTAACAGAAGAAATATTGAATTTAATTGATGAAAGGAGAAAATATAAAAATGCAGTAAATGAAGCAGGCAAAAGGGAATACAAACATCTCAAAAATGAGATCGACAGAAAGTGCAAAATGGCTAAGCAGGGATGGCTAGAGGACAAATGTAAGGATGTAGAGGCTTGTCTCACTAGGGGTAAAATAGATACTGCCTACAGGAAACTTAAAGAGACCTTTGGAGAGAAGAGAACCACTTGTATGAATACCAAGAGCTCAGATGACAACCCAGTTCTAAGCAAAGAAGGAAAGGCAGAAAGGTGGAAGTAGTATATAGAGCGTCTATAGAAGGGCGATGTACTTGAGGACAATATTATGGAAATGGAAGAGGATGTAGATGAAGATGAAATGGGAGATAAGATACTGCGTGAAGAGTTTGACAGAGCACTGAAAGACCTGAGTCGAAACAAGGCCCCGGGAGTAGACAACATTCCATTAGAACTACTGATGGCCTTGGGAGAGCCAGTCATGACAAAACTCTACCATCTGGTGAGCAAGATGTATGAGACAGGCGAAATACCCACAGACTTCAAGAAGAATATAATAATTCCAATCCCAAAGAAAGCAGGTGTTGACAGATGTGAAAATTACCGAACTATCAGTTTAATAAGTCACAGCTGCAAAATACTAATACGAATTCTTTACAGACGAATGGAAAAACTGGTAGAAGCGGACCTCGGGGAAGATCAGTTTGGATCCCGTAGAAATGTTGGAACACGTGAGGCAATACTAACCTTACGACTTATCTTAGAAGAAAGATTAAGAAAAGACAAACCTACGTTTCTAGCATTTGTAGACTTAGAGAAAGCTTTTGATAACGTTAACTGGAATACTCTCTTTCAAATTCTAAAGGTGGCAGGGGTAAAATACAGGGAGCGAAAGGCTATTTACAATTTGTACAGAAACCAGATGGCAGTTATAAGAGTCGAGGGGCATGAAAGGGAAGCAGTGATTGGGAAAGGAGTGAGACAGGATTGTAGCCTCTCTCCGATGTTATTTAATCTGTATATTGAGCAAGCAGTAAAGGAAACAAAAGAAAAATTCGGAGTAGGTATTAAAATTCATGGAGAAGAAGTAAAAACTTTGAGGTTCGCCGATGACATTGTAATTCTGTCAGAGACAGCAAAGGACTTGGAAGAGCAGTTGAACGGAATGGACAGTGTCTTGAAAGGAGGATATAAGATGAACATCAACAAAAGCAAAACGAGGATAATGGAATGTAGTCAAATTAAATCGGGTGATGCTGTGGGGATTAGATTAGGAAATGAGACACTTAAAGTAGTAAAGGAGTTTTGCTATTTAGGGAGTAAAATAACTGATGATGGTCGAAGTAGAGAGGATATAAAATGTAGACTGGCAATGGCAAGGAAATCGTTTCTGAAGAAGAGAAATTTGTTAACATCGAGTATAGATTTAAGTGTCAGGATGTCGTTTCTGAAAGTATTTGTATGGAGTGTAGCCATGTATGGAAGTGAAACATGGACGATAACCAGTTTGGACAAGAAGAGAATAGAAGCTTTCGAAATGTGGTGCTACAGAAGAATGCTGAAGATAAGGTGGGTAGATCACGTAACTAATGAGGAGGTATTGAATAGGATTGGGGAGAAGAGAAGTTTGTGGCACAACTTGAGTAGAAGAAGGGATCGGTTGGTAGGACATGTTTTGAGGCATGAAGGGATCACAAATTTAGCATTGGAGGGCAGCGTGGAGGGTAAAAATCGTAGAGGGAGACCAAGAGATCAATACACTAAGCAGATTCAGAAGGATGTAGGTTGCAGTAGGTACTGGGAGATGAAGAAGCTTGCACAGGATAGAGTAGCATGGAGAGCTGCATCAAACCAGTCTTAGGACTGAAGACCACAACAACAACAACAACAACATCTCTTTCTTTGACAAGGTTTTCGTTTTGTCTTTCAAAAGAGGATGCATCAAGTTTACCTACCTACAGTTTTTCCACAATGCTACTTATTACAAGTCTGCTTCATTGAATGTTTCATTTTGTTGTCAAACCTAGAATGCACAGCCCCTCTTTGTGGTGTCTTTTCTGTTTGCCTTTTATTGTTCAATGGTTTGTGATGCTTCAAATTTTCATCTAACCTTTTTAACCAATGTTTCACTGTTCCACTGCTTTGCAGATGAGATAACTTCATTGTCGGTTCTGAGCATTCATTTCCCTGTTTTCTTTCCAGGTGTGACTATAAGTTAAAAATAATTGTGCATTTTTAATTATGATATGCACTGAACTGCCGTTTCCCTTCAGTCTCTCTTTATAAAACTTTCCTGTCCTGTGTCCAGTGAAATCAACATTTACTTTTTTCTTACCTATTTGTTTTACTAAGTAAACTCCTGCAGTACTCTGCCACACTCTGACCCTTAATTATCGAAGTTTTTGTTGTCTTGAGACAACTCTGTTGCAGTTTTTATGCAGACAACAAATTCCTAAAATGACTGGCCAGCACTTTCTACATTTTATGCTTGCTGAAATTCAACACAGAGATGCACTCTGTCATCCTATTTCCGTTTGTAAATTAAATCAAGTATTGTACCAACATACTGAACTGAGCCTTCTTAAACATTGTTTATTGTGCTGCCTTGCATTTGGTTTTGTCCTACAAAACTTAAGAAACTTGCATGTACAAATTTAGCATAACTCTGTGCAAATTATTGCTGGTGTTTGTCCGTCTGTTGGACAGCATTGCCTTCCTCTGTTTTTTTTGCATACTTACCATTATACTGCTGCTGTGCTTCAAAAAATGTTTTCTTCAATATCACTTTATCAGTCTCACATGTGTTGTGCTGCACGCTGAAAGTGCTACCCTCATCTCACTCCTCTAGCCATTCCTCCACCCTTGCGTCTACCTCTCCGCTCTGTCCCCTTATGCCAAGATGTGCGTTACGCCACTAAGAATCCCCTCTCCATAATCCTCCTAGAGAGAAGCACCATTAAAGTTTGTAGGCATCACACAAGCATGTATCTTCTTCCATGCCTTGCAAGTCATGTAGCCATGTACACTTCTCCCATCAGCTGGGCATTTGTTTGCAAATGGTATGTGTGCTTCTGTCATGCAAAACCACATTCTAGCTGTGAATATTTTCGTATCTCATGAGCTGATTATAAACTCACTGCATTCTTTCCCTCCTTCATGTGATGTTTCATGAACAGGACAAGGATAATGTTCACCATTTTGTCACTGTGTACACATTTTAATTATCTTTTCTAGAGTTTTTCTTGTGTGTTTCTCCATGTCTATAACTTTATTTAAAGAGAAATACTGTTCTGCCAGTGCTCAAGAAAAGTTAACATGGGACCCAAGCGGAGTTATATATTCCCCCAGGGATGTTAACTTCCTGAGTTAACAGGCAGAGTGATGACTGTTGGATCCCGAGTTGTTTTCAGTGTTTCTTCCAAAACAGTTTTCCTGCACCGAATTCTTTTAAAATCTTAAACTATTCTGTCATCTATTCCTAACATCTTAAACTATCCTATAATCATAGTGCTTAGAAAACTGGATGTGACTACAAGATGAAGAAAATCCGTTTGACCTATGGCAGCGCCATCTAGCGGGCTAACCATAGCGCCATGGTTTCCCCCTTCAAGCTAGACGAATTTCGTTCTTTGGAGTTTTTTCATTTGATGCTTATTTCGTGAGATATTTGGCCCGGTCACTATCAACAGACCAGCCTGTATAGGGCAGGCATACCTACATGGAGATAGGACAACCTGTGGCCTAAGAAATAGTAATGTTTTAAAAGGGGTGTACCTAGATGAAAAGCTCTCATAAGGTCAACCAAGAAGTAAGTCACAAATTTTATAGGGATTATTCTGGAAAGTTTGAATTCTCTGCACAACTAGCTTTGTTACGTTTCATGTAAGTTTACGAATGTCAAAAAGAAGACTTTCATTTTGCCCAGAGTTCCTCCAAAGTACAAAAAAATAGTATATACTTAAAAACGAGAACGGAAAGTAGATTACTCATGTGTCATGAACACATGAAGTTTACGATTGAAAATAAGGAAAGAGTCCTTATAATTCCAACATACTAGGGACTAGGGAAGCTGACAGAACCCTGAATAAATGCTCATGTCTGGATATCAAAGTAAAGTAAGAACAGAATAAAGAAGTGCTCAGCTAAAGATTGTTCTAGAGAAAAACAATATTGTTGTTGAAGTGAAGGATGTATGTATAAACATGTATAAGAAATGTATATTGTTATGATATGAAATGTTGTTATGAGTGATATTATTTACATAATGATTGTGTATAAAATATCGTGTGTCTGATCTGAAGGAGCGAGGGGGGTGGAGGGTGGGGGATATGTAGTGTTTCGAGAATTTCTGCGTAAATTCTAGAACCACTCAGCCTTCTGCCATCTCGAACACACAATATTTTAGAAGTGAGTGTGGGATGATAGAATCCTACCTACTGCACCTCACATGTTTGTGTATGCAGGTTTGAAATTCAGTCGCGAGAAGAATGCAAATGCAGTGGTCAAACGGCAACAACAAGTACTTGTTGGGCAAATCCATGGAAGTTTTAGTGAAAGTGTACAGAAGAACCATGGAGCTTCTATGTTATTCTGTGCTAATTGTGTCAGTGACCATTGTTATAACAACGAGAACAATTGAGAAGGTACTCTTGAGGAAAACTAGTATCTTAGCCTTTTTGAAGGGAAGATGTGTATTAAGATTCATGTTGAGAATGGGTATGGTGTTAAGCCAACTTTCTCTTATATGTAAATTGCTTTGTTTCTGATGTTTGGAGACATGAGAGACTTACTAAACAGTATATATTTATGTGAAGAGGGGAATTTGTAAAATGTCTGAAGTTCAAATATACATCATCAGTTGAAGCAAATGAAACTTTGTATGTCTACTTATTTTTATAAGTAGAAAGAGTCTTAAGAGATTCCTGTACCTAGCAGCATACTTTGGAGAAGAAGTGAAAGAGAGTTTGCAGCAGCAGACTAACCAGCAAGAAAAGTCGCCCGAGCATGTCAAGTAAGTCATCTCGTAAAAGAAGTGGAAGTTAATATATTTACTTTGCACTTAAATTGTCATCCAAAGCTGTTAGAACATGAGTACTAAAAGAGATCTGTCAAATTTCAGTTAGAAGATAAATTGCATGAATCTCAAGGCTGCCAATTCAACTAAATACCAAGGAATTACAGTTATGAACAACTTTAATTGGAAAGATTATATAGATAATGTGTGGGAAAGGTGAACCAAAGACTGTCCACAGAGAACATTGAAAAAGTCCAAAGAAGGGCAGCTCGTTTTGTATTATTGCGATATAGCAGAGAGAATGTCATGTAAATGATACGCGAGTTGGGGTGGCAATCATTAAAACAAAGGCCTTCTTTTGTTGCAATGAGAATTATTTATGAAGTTTCAATCACCAACTTTCTCATCAGAATGTGGAAATATTTTGTTGACCTCCACTTACATACAGAGAAAATTTCATCATAACAAAATAAATCAGAGGGTGAATGGAAAAAAAAAATTGTCTTTTTCCTGCAGAATGATAAAGAAATAATCTGAAAATGGTACAATGAATCCTCTGACAGGAACTTAAGTGTGAATTGCAGGCTAGTCATATAGATAAAAATTACAAAATACAAACAATGAATCTCTCCTTGACACAATAAAGCATGGAAACTGTTGCAGTATTGCTATGAGAAAACATAATGTAAATGTTTGGGGTTGGCTGATTTCAAAAATGTTGAAATGATTGCATTGGTTGCTGCACTGTAATATATTGTTGTTATCCCTAAAAAATTAATCACGCTAATGTTTGTTGATTCATCAATTACAATGCTGTCACTGACATCGTGCCGCACATTTTCCACAAAAAAAGGGCCTTAGTAAATTTTTATGACTGCACTACACTTCATTCTACTTCATTCTATGTATTTGAAGTTTTCTGGCTACATCATTGACTTTACTCAAGTACAACTCACTTAAGTGACCACATGATATGATTGCACAATGGCAAAAAATGCAAGGGAATCCTCAGCTTGAATCACTTCTAAAGATTCTTTCATGGTTTTGAAAGGTTTTTTTTTTTTTTTTTTTTTTTTTTTTGGGTGTTGCGGCTGTCTTGTGTGTTTTTGTACCACTATGGCTTATATGTTGGTATAAGGTGCTAACAAAGTACTATGACAAAATTTGCAAGATATTCTTGTGTCATCGCCAAAAATTCTTTCTAACCAATCTGTAAATTTACTATTGTGTAGCCATTCAGCATGATATTCCTGGGCATACTGTGCCTATACTTTACTCATTTTTGTGCTGAAACAGTAACCAGTGATGTAAAAAATGCCACATTAATACCGGCACTATAGGTATGCACAATGCATGCAGTTGCAGATTTATTAATACTAGAATGCGTACAATACAGGAAAGAAGACAGAATACCATGTTAAGTGATATAAATTCAAGAACTAGTGGATGTTAATAACTTAAATAGTGCTATTTTCTGTATGTTGAATGGATCAAGTGATCTTTAATAGTAATTTTACTGTAAAACTTCCCTAATTTGTTTAAAATCTCTCTAATTCCTACTAGTCACTAGATTAGTACTCAAAACCACCAGATTTAGTGGGAAAAGCAGTAACTTGGCTGTGCAGGCATAGTGACAACACACAAATGCAAGTCCAAACAGAGCAGAAAGCTGAGCAATATGAGTATACATTCTACAAAATGCACAGGAAAGAGGAAAAAGTACAATCTATAACATGTCACATCTTGAGAAGAACAATGATTAAAAATGCTACTGAGAAAAAAAGGACCTTCCACAATTGCCCAAGAACCAAAATCATGGGTTTTCAAAACAGCCTTCTTAGCTTTGGTGATCATTAGCTAAAAATCTGGAGAAATAATAGAATAATTGGAAGGCACAAGAAAAAGCTGTAAATTGGGAGTCTGCCGCCTACATCAGGAGAGTTGGCAGGTATGTATTATCAGCAAAAGAATAATGCTTATCAATAGATGGGTATGTCCAGTTTCAGGATGCTCATGCGATGACTAAGGGATTAATGAAATCAACCCCTTTGTCTAAAGAGGAAGCAAGAAGAACAGAAACATCAGGAAAGCAGTGGTGATGAGGCGTGCATTGCCAGTCCTCCCTCTTCCCTGAAAAACCAGTGGCAAGTTTCCAAGATGAATGCCAAAACTTGACAGAAAAGGATAGGTTACATCAACCTGCACAAGGGTATCCTGAAAATGCCAAAGTCTGTCAGTCACTTTTGAGTTCCACTCTGTTGGCAAGGTTTCCCAGCTTGCCCAACATTCCTGTTCTCCTTACTTTTGTTTTAAAGCATTATTGGAATACCTTTTTAATGGCCTAATGCATCACCAAAAGGTAGGCTAAAAAAAAAATGCAGCCATTGAAAATAAAATCCAATTAAGGTCAGTAAGATGTTGCAAAGCCATCACTTAACAGTCGTAGCACTTCACTTACCGAGGACTGATGAAAAAGATGAATGTCCACTGTCTTCTGCTTTGGAGTGCTTAGCTCCTTCCACATGGCTGATTATGTCCATCTTCCTCATGCTGCTGAGAGCAAAAGACTCGCTGCATACTGTGCAATACGCCTGGAATTCTGACGACTTGTGCGTCTTGACACAATCAAACCTCCAGCTACTCTGCACTGAATTTCACCTTGCTTGTTTTCACAATGAGATCCTACTAGAACACTGCGAGAGATGCCACTTGACGGAGGACAGAAAGTTGTTTGTTGACAAAGTCCTGCAACAATCAAAAGCTGCTGCGCCTTTGAAGGCAGGATGCCACACAAACAAGGATGCCTGACAAGCCACAAACATTTTCGAAGGATTCTTTGATACCTACAGCCCCTGCCTGTGTGTTTGTGGATGTGTGACCTTGAGACTATACCTGCAGAATGCAAGAATAAAATATTCATAACATCCCTCATGCGTCATAAACAGCCCGAGTTATAGAAACAAGATTTTGGCAAATGACCGCATGATAATATTTGAGTATTTGTCTACATGATAAGCATGTGGAATTTTTCTACCATGTTATATTGGTAACTGTAGTCTTCGATAGCTGCTGAAATGTGGCTTTGCAACAAGATAATTTAAATTATACATGTTTGTTTTGATACTGAAAATGTGGTTTTCCATAATCTTTTGACCTGAATTGACCACATTTCCTCGTTTAATAAACCACTGTTTCAGGATGTTAGCGAGGTGACATTGTGCAAATCCGCTTTCCTTTGTAATAGAAGTAAATTTTAACAAGGAAACAAAAGAAATGTAGGTGTTACTCAAAATTCGCAACTTCTGAGTGAGTAGTTTTCAAGAGACAGCAGGTTTTAGTTGCTACAAATATAAAGAATGGGCTGGACCAATGAGTATTTCAAAAAACATATAATTGTACCATGAAACACCTTGTTTGTGAGAATTGACAAATGAACATTACACAAACAAGAATGCAAAAAATAGGGTGGTACAAAGAGATGGCTGAAAACTTTCTACACAATATTCCAACTGTAGACCACAGTGATGTTATAAAAACTAAGCTACAAAATTTGAAATAGAGTTTCAGAGAAAAATTCTTCACTTGTGCGACCATATAGCACATAGCCGCTTTATAATAACTGAAGCTATTTTAAGTCCGTCTTAGCAGCTACACTGTTAGAAGCAATAGTGCCAAATGAGGAAATATCTAAAAAGGAATTGCAAGCAGATGGCGTTTACAGATGCAAGCAAAAATCTTAAGTACAAACGTCACCATCATTTGTAACAATCTGTTTTTAGATGGAGAAAGCAAGCCAAATGGCACATGTGTTTCAGTAAGATAATAACTGATGTTATTTTATTTCAATACGCCAATAAAATGTTGGTTCTACTATGTTCATTATTGTCAGTTATTACCCTTTGTGTTATGTCCATTATTTTACAGGTATTGTGTGTTTTTTCTTTCAAGAAATATATGAGTATGTTGTGTACAAACTGCCAGTGACTACCATAATTTTCTTCTTCTTATCATTCATACTTTCTAACATATAAACTACTTTTGAAGTGCCAAAATGGACTAGAATAAATCAAATGTCTATAAAATGCCACACTGTACAATGTAAATGCGGTGAGACATTTGCAGTTCCTAAAATCCATTGCCCATGGTCTCTGGCCTGTCGAGAAGTACCACAGCCCAGAGTCCATGGATAAGCCATGAAAATCTGCTGCATTACGCCACATACAAACAGACCCGACCTGTGGGCAGATTGCCGAGACCAGATCTGATGGGCTGGGCCTGCACATTAGTGGGAAATGATGGGCTTCAGATTGGCAACCCTGATCTGTTCAATCAATTCATGTGGCCAACGGTTCACGAATTGCAGACAGTATATTGGTGACATGAGACCATGGTGGGTGATCAATCCATGCAACAGGCAAGTTATGTGTATACTCTGAGAATCAACAGTAATGAGGATAGGTGGCAGCTCACTATAAGATGATTGGTGAGCCACAGACAGGCACAAAGAAAAGACAATCACACTATCACAACTAAATTTTCGATCACAGCCTTTGTCAGAAAATGAGAGAATTCTTACATTCAGACACAACTCATGCACGCAAGACAAGTGTCTCTGGCCACTGCACCTACAGTCCTTGAGAATCAGATCCAAACAAAACACTCCTCACGTCTCCTTGCCTCTTGTCGGCAGCTGCTAGGCTAGCAGCAAGAAGTGGTATTGGCATTGACTGCAAGCTGAAGGGAGTGGTAGGAAGGGAAGAAACACTAGGAATGGGGGAGTTGGGAAGTGGCACATGCACTCAGCTGTGCCCAGTCAGCGATGATGCATGACTTCTCAATAAACAAGCCATTTCATCCTCTGAGACAAAAATGAGATTTTTCCAGCATTTTTTCCAAATTTCCCTGATACATTTGAAATTCCCTGATTTCCAGAACTTCTTGCAACCCTGGACAAGTACCATTAGTAATCACACCTATGCGCATATTGTTTGAACTTGTGAGAGAATCGTTACTGTAGGTCTGCGACATGTGGGTGCACCAGGAGGAATCACTGGGGAGCAAAGTGTCACTACCTTAGAGTCCTGTGGATAAGGTAGTGCCAGTGTGAGCATGGGCTTTGCTGTCAGGGTGTCATCAGAGCACGATGAGTTCACAGTGGTGAGCTGACATAGGGTCTGATGAGCTTGCACCAGTTGCATGGAAGCTGCATCAATCAGCTGACAGAGCACAGCATTGTGAACTCTTAGGGTGATAGAAGCAGAGCACTTGAGCATAAGCTTGTCCAATGATGCAGTGAGCTGAACCGTTAAAGTGGAGCAATCAGAGAGAGAGCTAAGGAACAGGTCCTTTGTCAGTAATAAATGAGAAGACCTGAACAAACCCGAGGTATAAGGGAGCCAAAGGCATGGTGGAGCAGTGAGGCACATTGGATAATTGGAGATATAAGAAAGTCTATGCCAAACACACATTCATTGACATCTGTTACGTGGGAGGTACAGTGAAAATTTAGATCAGGAGTGAGGTGCACCTGAAGATTTGCTATTCCATGGACATTGAAACTAGAGTTGTTGGTGGCACTTAAGGTTAGAGAAGTGTGAGTGGGGGCTAACACCGTAGGTATGATGCTAGCCTCCATGCCTGCATCGACTAGAAATCTTAAGCCCAATGTATGGTCCACCACATAGGCATGACTACCTGAAGTAGAGGTGGTGTTCACCGATGATTGTTCCATAAGGCACAATATGGGAGCAGTGCGGACCAGGGCACCTAAACCGGTCCACGAGCAAAGTTTGGAAATACACATGGAGGTTGGCAGTTCCAGGTGGCAGTGCTGAATCTAGTGTGGAACCAACAGAGGTGGTGCACAGCATGGGGGGTACTCTATGCCACTTGCACGACATCTATTGTGCTCCATGTGGAGTTTGTTGTGTGATTGGAAGAACCTTTGGCAGTGATAGGGAATGGTCAGGGTCCAGCACAGGTAGTATGTGGAGGTTGCCACTAGGTGGCAGTGTGTCCTCTTGAAATACTGTGTGTGTTCTCGTGCAGCCTCTGCCAACTGGGTGAATTGGTGGGGGGCAGGGGTGAGCTTGACAGTAGTACCGTTCTTTTATCTGAATGACCGTCAGGGTTGCCAGGAAGATAACTGTGTCAGAGAATGCTGCAGGCCTGATCTGCGAGGCAGGACTTGGTTTCCAAAGAATCTGAAACATGAGTTGCAGCTCATATGGGAGCTTAATGAGCCACAAAGTCCATAATGCAATTTTAGGCAAAAATTCCATATCAACCAGTTCCTGTAGGTGACTTGTGTTGTATTAAAAATATATATAATACACATATGAATGGAAAAAAAATAAATTTAAAGTATATTACAATTGCATTATTAGAAATGTTGTGCTTGTACGATGTTTGGCTAATTGGACTTCCTCTCTTACATTTCAATTTTAGATGCAAGCAGCAGACTTCAAGTACACCAGTGCGTGTCAAAAATAAGAAAATCCTCCTTTCTTTGGTCCACTTCACTTCAATAAAAAATACTTAATGCCAATATCAAATCTTCTCTTATTTTGCAACATATATGATACAAAATACTCGTAGCCTGTTATACTCCGAACCGCACATCTTAACAGAAACTTCTACATATGAGAGAGTCAAAAACAAAATCATGTACACAGAAAAATGAATGATGATTTTTTTTTATTTGTCTGCACCTTACCACACATTCATAATTAATGTCTTTGCCAACACTTATGGTCAATCAGTGTTTCATTTTTTTGTTTTTAATAAATTTTAACTTTACAATATCCTGGGGGTCTTTCACCATGTACCTATACAGGCTCCAGAGTTGGGATGGAGTCAGTGATTCCAAACTTTGTTCATGTATGATGTGATGAATAACTTCAGGTGGAGGGTGGACAAATGCTCAATTATTGTGGCTGTGGTTACAGATTACTTGAGTGAGTAGGTGGGCGGAGAACTGCATAAAGCATGAGTCATCTCCATGATGCTTTGGAGATCAAAGAAGTCATTGGCAAAGGCAAAGCAGGTCCAGGGATTGTCTATCAACAGGAGGGGTGGGGCAGGTGGGGGGGGGGGGGGAGGGGATGGCGTTTAGGAAACCTAACTTTCAGAAAATGCTATGTAGGTGAAAGTTGAATCAGAGGACCCTGCGATGTTGAGACTGATGAGGCACTATGAGTGGGATGGGGGGCCAGGATGGGGGTGGCGGGGTGGGAGGGAGGAGCGAGATGGTGACCACACATGGTACACAATGCAGTAAACACAAGAGTGCGGTTGATATCAATGTGACTGGGTCAGCAGTGATTGTCATGCAGCAGCGGTGTGCTTTTGTGCATAGTGAGAACATAATACGATGTGTTGCCCAAGATTTCATGATGTGGGAGATGGGGAGGTACGGTACGCTGAGATGAGAGAACATGGAGTGCAATGTGTTGTACAGCTGTGAAAGGTGATAGCAGAAGATGCGTTACGTGCAGAATCGGAAAATGTACACTACCTCGAGTGACATGTTGAGTGAAGTAGTTCACAGTTTGTTGGCCACTAAGCGTTGATGGCAACGTATGTAGCACATTATCCCATTGATCGATGATATCAGATCTGAAACACAAGTGCTCATGAGTCTGCAAAACTTGTGGAGAGCTGAGATTGGTGTGACCTCGTGTAAACACCGAAGACAACACACTTGGTTTGTGGCACTATGAACTCGGATAGGTTAGAGAACTCACTTGTGTCGTGTGAGGAAGGATTTGTTCCTGTTCCAATTTGAGAATGGTGTGAAGTATGTAGTACAACTGAGTTCACAATCTAAATTTGAAATGTAATGAGAGAACATGGAGTGCAGTGTGTCGTAAAGCAAATGGCTTGCAGTTTGTAATGTGCACACAAAACAGTCACCAGAATAAAGTCTGAGAAAGCAAAAACAAGTCCAGGGTCACCAATGTGGTAAATTCTGTCCCTTTGTTGTATGATGAAAGAACAGAAATAAGCAACTCATTACACACTGAAGAACCACGTTTAGTACAGAAATGTAGAACACAGCACAAAGTACGAACACAAGAGAAAAACTATAGAAAAACAAAGATGTCAAAGAACATACATGAAAGTCTGCAAGTCTGCAAGTTGAAACTCAAAGTTGCTTTTTTGATGGTTGATATCTGCCAGAAGACCCATAAATTAAAAGACAACCAGCAAGTTTCACATTATTTGTTTAATTTTTTTACCAGCCACAACGCAGCCCACAGATATGCTGTTCTCAGGCACGCAATAAGTTAGTTGATGTTCATAAGCGGCTGGAAATCATCCTGACTACTGTCAAGCCAATGGAAGCTGCTTTGAAAGAGTGTTGGGAGGCCCTGACAGGAATCATGTACCAGAGATATCACAGATACCGCAAGTGCTATAGTCTCCTGTGGATGTTTTCTCCACTGTAGGATGTAAGGGATGTACCACGACTCATCCGCTTCACCGTAAGTGGTGGGTCAGTGGTAGGTATAGGTATAGGTACAGGTATACGTATAGGTATAGGGAAGACAGGGATCAGGGGGAACTCACGGTGTTACACTTACTCAGAACCAACACTTTTGAGGTCCTGCCATCCACTGAAAAGGAAACTGAGGCAATAAGACTCACTCTACTTGTTGGAAAATGTACTGTGCCCTAGTCAGTGGGACACAGAGACAATAGGGTGAGGATCTATTAATTGTTGGATGGTCAAATGTGCAATGAATAATAGTACTCTTAGAGAAATGGCAGAAAATGATGGGGACGAACACACAGAGTTTCAGCGAAACTCATTATCTGCGAAACTGTCCAAAAACTGACAATGGTCCTCTGGTTCTGAACCAAGAGGAAGTCTTGAACCAGAGACTTCAAAGATTCTGTGACTTCCTCAACTTCCATCACAGGGCTGAGAACTGTGGAGACCCCATAAATTAGTCGGATGTGCACTACATATCAGAGAATGCTACCCAGATAGCTGACTGTATGTGGGGCACACAAATGGGGTTTCTTGATTTCTATATTAGGCGACTCCATATCCATACCAGACAGCAATAGCTGTGAGAGACCATGAAGTATTAGTATAAGATCCAAAGAAATGCCTCCCATGGGTAAGAGTATTAAAATCTTTAAGGATAACTGCCAAAACATTTAAACATTTTATGTATAGATAACAGAGGGCAAAGCTTTCTCTTTTTAACTCCTAGCCTTATCTAGCTAATCAGCAGTTACTGATGGATACCACTTGGTAATAAAACAGTGGCTTTGTACGCTGATTATGTGGACTTGTTACTTCAAGCTTGTACTAAGGTTGTTAAGTCTCATACACACCCAGCAACAATGTAGCGAGACATTGTATAATGACAGTCCCAATACACTGTATTGACAACAGTCCTTATACAAAGTCACATGTCCATACCTCTGGAGTCACCTGCAATACAGAATTCAGCATATGTTATAAGAAACAGCTTGTAATTGGGGTCAAGGGGCAAAGATCAGATAAACTACAACAATGATGGTACAAAATTATCTATTATAAAATGTGGTGTTAATATGTGGATGAGTTAATTTAATTTATTGTGTACGTATAAATATAATTTTTAAGTTGGAATTAGAAATAATACTTACATATGTCTTCTTCAGTAGTGCTACAGCCCTTGGTGAGCCTTGACTTCTTCAACAATCTTCCTCCACACTTCTCGGTTATTTGCTGCTCTTTTCCACCCCCGGACTCCCATATTGGTGATATCCATTATTAACTCGTCGATCCATCTTCTTCTAGGTATCCCTTTTCACCTAACTGAATGGATAATACCTTTCATCAGTTTCTTTGGAATTCTATCCCCTGTCATTCTCTCCAAGTGTCCTAGCCATCGTATTCTCTGTGATTTCACAAAATTTACTATGTCCCTGCCTTGTATTAACTCTTGTAATTTGGCATTGTAGCGTATTCTCCAGCTTTCTTCCTCCCTTATTGGCCCATAGATTTTGCGTAGTATTTGCTGCTTAATGGTTCTTAGTGCATTTTTATCTTGTTCTGTCAACGTCCATACCTCTAAGCCGTATGTGATAACTGGGCGGACTAGGGAATCATATATTAGCAGTTTAGTTTTTCTTGTAACAAGGCTATTTTTGAAAATCTGCATATTTACAAAGTAAGCTCTGTTTCCTGCTTGTATTCTTGCCCTTATAGTCTTTCCAATACTGTTGTCATTTGTTATTAGGGCTCCCAAGTAGTTAAAAGAGGACACTCCATTGAAGCATTTCCCATTGATGTTTAGGTTTTTAGGGGTTCTTCTGGCCTCAGATTGTGACATTACCATATATTTTGTTTTGTTTTCATTTACTATGAGGCCACTTTTTAAGGTTTCTGTTTCCATTGTCCGGTGGAGTGTATTGGTGTTTCTTCCTACTATAGCAACGTCATCAGCGTATGCACATGTCTGGCTAGTTTTCATAAATATGGTGCCTCTTTTGTTGATTTTATTTACTACACTATGCAGGGCTATATTGAATAGGGCAGTGGAGAGACTATCCCCTTGCTTCACACCTTTATTAAAGTCACAGCTTTCACTTGTTCTGCTAAGGACTTTACTTTTGCCCTTGTCTCTGTCATTGTCATTCTGATTAGTCTTTTTAATTTAGCACATATACCAACTTCTTTCAGTACTCTGTATAGTTCTTGCCGATTTATGCTGTCAAAGGCTTGTTTGAAATCGATGAATAGGAAATGTAGATCTATATCATATTCATAGAACTTTTCCATCATTTGTCTTATCACAAATATTTGATTAGTTGTTCCTCTGTCTGGTCGAAAGCCATACTGATATTCCCCTAGTATGCCTTCTGCACACTTCTGTATCCTTTCATTTAATATACTTGTGAAGATCTTATAAGTTGTACTTAGGAGTGTTACACCTCTATAGTTTTCACATGCTGTACTGTCCCCTTTATTATAAATGGGGACTATTATTCCAATTTTCCAATTATCTGGCATAGTTTCTATTTCCCATATATCTGATATTAATGTGTGCAGTGCCTTTATTACAGCCTTACCACCAGTTTTTATTAATTCAGCAATTATGCTGTCTTCCCCAGGGGCACAATTGTTTTTGACTTGTGCACAGCCTAGGAGACCTCTTGTAGTGTTGGCTTTCTTGTCTAATTGGTTCCATTGTCTACTTCCAGCTCCACTCTTCCCTCCTGTGTGGCTGTCTCTTCATCTTCTAGGCTGGTGCTTAGTGTATCTTTGAAATACTCTGCCCATCTTCCCACTATCTGCTCTTCCTCCCTTACATATGTATACATATATGTACTAACTGCAGGGATTGATCGATGAGAGGATATGGAACAAAAATGTCTAATGATCTTATGTCCAAAAATGCATGGTTTCCATGCTAAGAGGCCATTTATTCAATCATATATTGTTACAGACACTGAGGTCTAATATGAGCTGTACTATGCAGCCACAGTTACAGTAAGTGCTGAAAATGGTTTCCATATGCCTCAACGCATGTGGTTTCTCACATGTTTACATCAGCCAGGCTGCATCCGAACAGTGTCAGATGCAGCATGAATACATTGCTCCAGTTCTCCTCATCTGGAATGGGCTCTGCCACACAATGCTTTTAAGAAGGCTCCATAACCAGAAATCGCAGAGTTGAGATCCGGTGAACAAGCAGGCCATGCAACAGGACACCCTCGTCTAATCCATCGACCAGAGAGGACATGGCTGAGATGCGTCTTATGTTAACAGTAAAGTGGGCTGGAGCACCATGATGTACCACCACATAACACTTTCAATCATCAGTGTCACTTCTTCTAACAGGGGAAGCAAAGTCATCAGCAAGAAATGCTGACAGTTCCGGCCTGTTATGTGACATTGAAGGAAGACTGGTCCCAAAATACGGTTGCCAACTAACTCAGCCGACACATTCCAGCTGCACCGATGCTGATGATTCACTGTCACCATACCTTTACTATCCCACAGATGACTGTTATGGAAGTTGAAGATATCACTCCACGTAAAGTGAGCTAATATGCTGAAAGTCAGCTAATATGTACGCCCAGAATAATGAGAGCGGCGTATCATTATCATCTGTATTTTTTTCTATAGAAGAATGGGCGCTTGTCTTTTTTTTTCTCTTCTTTAATCGCGCGCCTTTCTGACAGCATCTTATGGTGACTCCTATTTTCTTCCATTTTGTTCGAATAAATAAACTTGTACTCCTGCTGGGAATTTATTTAATCATTCAATTATTATCGCCAATTGCGAGTACTAATATGACCTTATTATGAATGTTTTATTCTTTCGCTCCAAGGTTGAGCTAAGATTACTGTAATTTCCAAGCATTTCGCCGAAATATGGCAAATTCTTTGTTATGTTCCAAACTGTGAGAATTCTTCACAAAATGTTAGATTTCTGTACAAATTGTTTACTTCGTTAAATAATAATTGTTTAATTTAACATTTCTGCTTTCATTTCGTAACAGCAGTCCCAAATTTCCAATTTATAAATGTGTAGATATTTCTTTACTACATCTTTTTCTTATGGTGCCAATGCGATAATCATGAGATTAAATCAAATTATTCTGAATTTCTCACGAGGCAAGAAGACAGTTAGAAATTTCCCTGAGATTACAAAAAACACAAATTAGGCCTAACTGGTTTTCAGCACGCTGCCTGCCTACTGATTTTCACTTCAAGCAAAAAAGGTAAAAAGAGTAAAATAAATTGAGAAGTGAAGTGATAATATTGTGCGTTCAATAGTATTGTGTGCATTTTCTGATAAAATAATTTTTATTATAAAGTCAAAAAAAGTGGCGTGTGTGTGAAATATCTAATTCATTTATTTTTAATTAAGGATAAGGAGTGATATCTCTAATTATTCCACGCACTAATATTTGTGTGTGAATATTTAAATAGGTAAGTAGTCTCATGCATATAGTTAAATAGTCCTAATAGTAGAACAGAAAATTTAATTGGGATCCACTAAGTTTGAAGACATTTGTTTAACAGTCATTCAATTTCTGAACTATTGCCAATATATGAATATACTATAACCTAGGTTACATCTATAGTAATTTACGCTAGCCGTAGCATAAATTTCCACAATTCCATAATAATATTCATCCATATTTATAAAATATACCAAGTCAGAAAGATTCAGTATATCTTTTAAACAAAACAGTTGAAAATTAAAATAAAAAAGTTGTCTTATGATCTAAAAATTGAAGCGAACGTGTCATACATTAGAAATCAATACGTACTTTTACAGAGACGCGTTCAAAATTAAAATTAAACTGTCGTTTTACTATCTAATAACTTGAATGTGTAACAGGTAAAAAAAAAACATGTTCAGTATTAATACATCACTCTATAGGAAAGCGTAAGAAAATGAAATAGAGAGTTCGGTGCACAAAATAATAACTAAATACAGACGAACAAACACAGAACTGGATTTGCTATTACACAATTTTACAGATGAGTGAGGAAAAATCACTTTTGTTTTATAGTCTAATATGAGGGCGGTTCAGAAAGTAACCTCCGATTGGTCACAGTGCGGGTTGTGGGGGGAGTAGCGACGCCATCTGTGCGTTCACCCACTCAACAGGTCAGTCGGCATCAAGCCGTGGTCGAGTGAATGTCGTACCTGCGCTAGTTTAGTTTTTGTGGCAGTTTGAAATGTGTGCTGCAATAGAAAACCCCGCCAAATGTGAAGTGCGTGCTGTCATAAGGTTTTTTACAGCCAAAGGATATTCTGCAGCAGCTATTCATCGTGAGCTTTGTGCCGTGTACGGACCAAGAGTTATGAGTGAAGGAGTTGTCCGTGAATGGGTACATTTATTTAAAAGTGAACGAGAAAACGTTCATGATGAAGAGAGGAGTGGTAGACCATCATTGGTGACTGAAGAACTCGTTCAGACAGTTGATGCAAAAGTTCGTGAAAATCGACGTTTCTCAATGTCGGAGTTGTCTACTGGTTTTCCACAGATTTCTAAGACTCTCTTGTACGAGATAGTGACAGCAAGATTGGGTTACCGTAAGTTCTGTGCACGATGGGTGCCCAAAATTCTTACCGACCACCACAAAACTCAAAGAATGGCCTCTGCATTAGACTTTCTGTCACGTTATGAGGACGAAGGAGAACCATTGTTAAACAGAATTGTGACCGGTGACGAAACCTGGATTAAGTACGTGAACCCTGAGACAAAAGAACAATCAAAGATGTGGGCACATTCAAATTCGCCTACCAAATCAAGAAAAGCCTCACAAGATTTTTCTGCCAGAAAACTGATGGCAACGGTGTTTTGGGATGCCAAAGGGGTGTTGTTGGTTGAATTCATGGAACGTGGTACGACCATTAATCAAGACGTGTACTGTGAAACAATAAAAAAGTTACGACGGGCTATACAGAACAAACGCCGTGGTATGCTGACTTCCGGTATCGTTTTTTTGCACGATAACGCCCGTCCTCACTCTGCTCGCAGAACAACGGCCCTTCTTGAGTCCTTCAAGTGGGACGTTATCAACCATCCACCTTACAGCCCAGACCTGGCGCCAAGTGATTATCACCTCTTCATGCATTTGAAGAAATGGCTCGGGTCACAGCGGTTTGATGACGACGAAGAGCTCAAAGATGCGGTCACAGGCTGGCTCCAGGCACAAGTGGGTGATTTTTATGCAGAAGGAATTTCAAAGCTTGTGAAGAGATACGATAAGTGCCTCAATCGCTATGGAGACTATGTAGAAAAATAGTGCAAAGATGTAGTTGTAAGATGTATATATTAAAATATTTTTATTTAACTTGGTGTATTTTTTTAAATCAACCGGAGGTTACTTTCTGAATGGCCCTCGTAGTTAGCGTGTACCGAAAAGCATTAGAGTCTGTGTAGCTATATGCTGCATAATAAGTGTACACAATACCTTTAATCCATATAAGGGCTGAATAGTTTTGTACTGAAGCTACTGCTCTCACCATAGCTCTTTCTAACAGTATTACTAAAGCTTTTACATATTTATTGACAGAATGAACTATGTTATTTATTAACACTTTTTCATCTAAGTGTACTCTCCGATAACGTATATTTCCACGATAACTATACATTTCACCAGACGCTAAGAATACGCATCAGCTGTAAAATACGGGGTGTTCAAAAAGTCTATCCGCAGTGCCGTATGATTGTTAGCCACGCGTCCCTTATGATTAGATGAATTGAATTGTGTGTTCAACAACAGGGGTGACACTTTCAACATTTAATGTGAAAATTTGTAAGTAAAAATGAATATTCAATAAGTTAACAACCTGTATTTCACTGAATTTCATTTCGGTATATTCACTGCGGCATACGGCACTGCAGAGAGACTTTTTGAACACCCTGTACTACAGTATCAGTATGACGACTGTACAGCGTCGAGCGGCCAGGGTCCTTCGGGTATTGTTTAGTTCCGCATTCTGCCATCGGCAATTGTAAAATAAACATGTAATACTTAGTTTGTAAATCCAATGAATGTGCTCTAAGTTATAATAAAAATTACATTATAATCTTAAATTTTTAAAACTAATATGAATAAATAAACAAACTCACCAGTCAGCAAAGTTTATATCTGGCTTTGACGGAAAAAAAACTCGTTGGTCATATCTTCATAGTTCAGACGGTTATCAGTTAAGACTCTTAACTGATAACCATCTGAACTATGAAGATATGACCAACGAGTTTTTTAAGAGGTCGGCTTCGATGTGAAGAATGGACAAGGCGTTCAAACTCTCCACAGACAACATAGAACGTAGGTACGATAACAGTCTTTTAAAAGCCAAAAACGAGCGTTCTGCTGAACAATTTGTAAGTTCCATACATAGAAATATTCTAAGAGCAATGTCAACATTCGGAAACACGGACTGTAACCTCTCTTTTCATAAAAATTTACTCATTTCAACTGGTATATCACTAATCTCAGAAGATTTCAAAAGTTCCGCGAAATGTACACGTTCACTAAAGAAGGAAGGCTCTAAATCTGTGTCATATGATGCTTGGAGTTTTGTTGCACATTCAGCAATATTGTCAGGTAAACTGTTCTTAATGTTACTGAAAACTGTGAAGGAGTCCAACAGTGTTCTATAGCTTTCCTTCCTCCTCACTAATTTGGTATACAAGTTGTCGAGTACTGGGAGAAATGTATCAACTTTAAATTTTTCCCTTCCAGTCAGAAAAACTTCTTCACAGTCCACTTCTTCATCATCATGAAGTTTGCGTTTTCATGATCTTTTATAGGTGCATTCATAATCGATATCAGTCACAGTCTTCATGGTTTTATTTTTATAACGGTCGAACATGCCACAAATAGATGCAATAAATCCTAGTGATTCATATAATTCATGCACTATTTTAGTAGCAATATTTACACTTTGCAATTTCAGATATACACTATTAAATCTCTGGTGTATGTCCTTCCAAATTGTCATCATGAATACTTTTTCTAGCCTGCTGAGTTGATTCAATGAAGCTGGAGCCCCATTTCGTACAAGTGGTTTTTCAAACATATTCTTGGCAATATGTGTGAGGACATTGATATCGCCCTCTCAGTTTTCATATAGACTTACACACGCTTCCTCTCTTGCTGACCAATGTGGGCCTCCCAGTTTTCATATAGACTTCCACACGCTTCCTCTCTTGCTGACCAACGTGTTTTTGATGAACTTTTTACCATTTTGCTTCTTGGTTTCATGAAAGAAAGAAGTTTATCCCAGCGCTGTGTAGAAGCAGAGAAAAAATTATGAAGATTTTGCACTACATTGAAAAATGAACATCTTCCTGACAACAGCTTGCAGCACTAGTGCGGACTAAATGTGCTGCACAAGGCACATAATACAGTTTCCAATTTCGTTCTTTAATGCGTGCCTGAAAACCAGTGTAGGTTCCTGACATATTGCTTGTGTTGTCATATGACTGGCCTCTAAGATCAGTAATATCAATGGAATTTCCATACAGGACTTTTAGTATGGTCTCAGCTATGTTTTTGGACTAGTGTCCCGGATTTTGTAAAAACAGAAGGAAACGTTCAACAGGTTCACCATTTTTGTTCAGATATCTTAATACAAAAGATAATTGATCAATATGTGAAATGTCCACAGTAGAATCTACTACTACAGTATTATTTCATCACAGATTGTTGAAGAAATATAACTCGTATGTCCCTGCCCTGGATTTCCATATCGTTCACAGTGCTCTGCGAGAAAAGGATCAAACTCGGCTATAAGTTCAAGAGATATCATAAATGACCATTATGTAATGAATGGAATCTTTCGACTTGTCCATGTGGGAGAAGTCCACGACTTGTCAGCTTCTTCACTACTTAATAACCCTTTTCAACACACTGTGCTAGAACATTATGACTCGAAACGGTTATTTATTGTTCCAAGTGACTTTTTTCTTGTTAAGAGTGATAACTAAGAATTTTTGTGTTCATGTGAATTCTCATGTTGAGATAAATTATTAAAAATATTTTTACAATCTACAATACCATTAGTAGCAATTGTGGCCTTACCTCTGAACAATTCACGTGGTGCACAAACCACAGCACCGGTGCTACAGGAGTAATACTAGAAAATCACGCAAAGTTGATTCACCATTTAAAAGTTCATGGTAAAATATATTGTTGTTCAAATATATGGTTTTATCACCTATTGGTCTTCTTGAATTAGAAAAATCACCGTTCAATCTTGATTAAGGGGAGACGGTGGCAGAAATAATGACAAATTTACAAATTATTTTTATTTGCTTATTTGATAGTAAATATAATTGAGATTATTATCCCAAATTTTTTCCTTGAAATTTGAACTACAAATGGCATAAAAAATTAAAACACTAAGCAGTGTAATGCGCCAAGCCTGCTTTTCAATGTACCAAATGGAGGAAAAATTTTATTGCAGAATTTGGCCTGTGAACTTAGAAAATATAGCTTTAGAAGGCTGTGATTTTTTTGTATACATGACAGCAGTGTTGTAAAGAAGGCTGTGGAGCCATTTTCTGGTTCAATCAGTGTGGTATATAGAGATGGGCCAAACAGTTATTCAGGAGTAACCGTTATCACAGTTCCAGTTATTCTTTGATAACTGTTATTTTTAACGGTTATTAATAAGTGCCAATTATTTTTTGCTAGCGAATACCGAATACTCCGAGGGGCTACAGTTAAATAACGACATAGTTGGAATCCATCAGCTTAGTTATCAGTATGACTGTGAGTAGTGTGAAATGGCAGGAATGTTGTATGAATCGGGTCATAACCTTAGCTTATTAACTCTGGGTACATTTTAGTTGATGTTAGAACGCTTATTAGTGTTTCATATTATATGTTTGTAAGTTATCGGTCGCTATTAGAAATATTATCTTCGCAGCTGCAACAGAAAGTACGCGGAACTTCGCCACAGCACTGTTTAAGTAAAATGTTAACAACGTGCATTTTTAAGTATGAAGTAATATGTAAACTGAATACTGTAGGTTAAATTCAAAGTTTAATTTCTTGTGCTGCTCACATAATAGAATAAAGTGTACAGCCTTGTAATACAACAAAAAATATACGTAATGTGACAGATTCGTTTACTCCTGTGCTGTAAAAGATAGTCCTATTGGGGAAAGTGTGAGTACGCTAGTCCAAGTTTTATATGAGATTTGGAAACTGCTCAATTTCTCCAGCTACAGCATGTTTATAACATATGAAGACATGCAGATCAAAAAGGTTGACAGTGTTACATTTCTGGGACTACAACTCGATAATAAATTCAGTTGGGAAGGGCATACCACATTTTTCCCTCTATTATTTCATAAGGGAGCATATTCTATGGTAACTCATCAAACGTAGCAAAAGTTTTTTGCATGTAAAAGCGTGTAATAAAAATCGTTTGTGGTATAAATTCAAGAACATCATGTAGGAACCTGTTCAAGGAACTTTGTATTCTAACCACTGCTTCCTAGTATATTTATTCCTTAATGAAATTTGTTACAAGTATTTCCAACCAATAGCTCAATACATAATATCAGTACTAGAAATAGGAACAGCAATCTACATAAAAACCTAAAATCACTTACCTTGGTCCAAAAGGGGTCCAATATTCAGGAACATGAATTTTCAATAAACTGCCAGCAAATCAGCAACCATTAAAAACTTGGTTTCAGATAAAGCACGGTTTACAATGTGTTTGAAAGACTTTTTGAAGTGTCTGATTCCACCCGCCATCAATATGCCGGAAATGGCTGTTTTAAGTGTGTCTATGATGTCACTACAAACACATGGCAACAAACACGAAGATACATATAAATAATACAATAACATCTCCCACCAAAAATACAATCAAACCAACGGGACAACTGCGGGAAGTTTGGGGTTTTAGGGTGAGGACAAGCTAGTAAACAAAACACACCATGATCCCAAAACACAAAATGAAGAACAAAAAGAAAAAAAATACAGCATTCTGCTACACCAACAAAAAACAGCAAGAATCGGACACTTCCCTTGAACAATATAGGTCAACCATACATGACCATACCAAAACACCAATACCCAAAACTAGAAGTACGAAAATCTGAATCGGACATTTACCTTGACCTACATAGGTCAACCTCAGATGATGATACCAAAACATCAACATGTACAACTATGAAAATGGGAATCGGCCATTTCCGGTGACCTATACAGGTCCACCACAGCCGCTACTGATGCCAAAAGACCAAAACCTACAACTGCGAAAAATAAAACCACAATCTCAAAAGTCCACAAATCAATCATCCCTACATAGATTAAATCACATTCAATACTCCATAAATACACAAAACATCACAGCTAGGAAAAAAAAAATTAATCACCACCAGAAAATTCCGGCACTGCAAACTAGATCTCCTGACAAATGATGAGGATAATAATTATTATATTCAACTGTATTATGTTATCCTTTCTGACATGTTATTTGTCATTCACGATGGCCAGCGGCTATTTCCGAAGAAGTACGTAAATATTTGTTCGCTCCAGTAACTATCGTCTCTGAAATATCACCGGGGTTTAAGACTGGAGTCACTGTGTCAGGAACACAATTCCGTTACCAACTTCCAGGTTACCTGTAATGGTAGCCCGATAACTGCCAGAGAGCGAGAACTGTGAGCCAATAACGACAACTGCCAGAGGAAAATACTGATCTCTGACAGTTATTTCCATATTCGCTCGAATTCCATATGGTACCTCTCTTTATACTACCAGTCCAAGCTAAATTGACATATGAGGCGGTGGCTCAAGGGAACGACCATACTTGTTAATGCCTGTACTGCAGCTCCTATCAGCCACCGCTCGGACATTAACTTTATTTAATTGTTTGTGCTAAAAGTAATGAAGGAGCACGATATAGTACACAGTTCTTATCAACAGATGGCGCGCAGTCTCACAGCTATTCCCATGGCCTATAGAACGCCTTCCAAATGGTCTACCCTCTCCTTCGTTCCTAGCCAGATCTCCGATGAGTTGACAGGAAAGCGTAGTACGATCTTCGGTCAACAGATGGCGCGAGGCACTGTTGACACTAGACAGTTATTGAAATAACTGCCTGTATCAGAGTAACAGTTATCACAGTAACCGTTACTTCTCAGTAACCGGTTATTTCTATCAGTTACGTTATTTTTTGCCACCTCTAGCGGTGTAGAAGGCTGTGGAGTGTTGTAAACAAGTTTTGTGGTGTTCAGTGGAATTCGAGTGATGCTTGATTTATTGTGCCATTCTTTGTGCAAGGTTGAATCTGTTGATCCCTTTTTACAATTCCTAGGCCTGGTAAAGTATTTAAAAAATATAGTAAGTCCCATATTTCCAATATAATGCGAAAAACTGACATTGAGGTTAGAGTCGGGCCTGCAGATGCAAACATTAGCTTGTCTCCAAGTGCATCTAAAATAAAACTTGGGACAGGGATTGTGTCAGAAGAAACAAATCATGACAGAAATACAGGTTTCAGAATTGTGGATCTGGGAATGGTGGCAGAAGCACTTAGAAAAGCCTGCAAGTGCTCTGCTTGTGGAGGAAATGTGGATTTGGTTGATGATGGAAAGAGAGAAGGTTTGGTTTGCACGTTGCACATTTTGTGTCAAAACTGTGATGCTGACAGACCATTCAAGACATCAAAGGTCAGTAATAGAACCTATGAAGCCAATATGAGATTTGCTTATGGACTAAGATGTATAGGGATTGGAAGAGATGGTGGAAACCTTTTATGTGGTATTATGAACATGCCTGGTCCTCCCCTAAAATTTCCTGCAATGAATACTGCTCTCCTCAATGCCGTTGCAGAAGTAAGTGAAGAGAGCATGAAAATGGCAGTCCTGGGGGCAATTCAAGAAAATTGTGAAGCAACTAATAGCAACGATATAGCAGTTTCCTGTGACAGTTCCTGTATGAAGAGGGGGCGTACTTCACTGCATGGAGTTTCAACAATCATTAGTGTCGACACTGGAAAAGTATTAGACTTAGAGGTGATGTCTAAATATTGTTCTGCATGTTCCTTGCACAAGAAATATATTGATGCAAGTAAAGAAACAGAATGGCAAGAAGCCCATCAAGCTGTTTGTAGCAGAAAGTATGCAGGCTCCAGTGGTGGGATGGAAGCTGCAGGTATGAAATTCATTTTCCATAGATCTTTGCAAAAGTATGGAGGTTTATACGTACAGTATTTAGGAGATGGAGACTCTAGTGATTTCAAGAATGTAGTTGAAAGTCAGCCCTATGGAAAAGATTGCACTATTGAGAAACTGGAGTGCTTAGGCCATATTCATAAGAGGATAGGTGGATGACTCCGAAGACTTGTTGCAGACCATAAAGGCAAACTACTAGAGGATGAGATGCCACTGGGGGGGTAAAAACAGACTAACAAAGAAGAGAATTGACAGCCTACAAGTCTATTAAGGTGCTGCAATCCTCTCTGGGGGACACCACCTTGATGAAGCACTGTCCGTGCGGGTGGAGAGGCTTGCGTATCCACGGGAAGCTGAGGCTATGTCGAAGGTAAGTCCTTTCTTCCCTATGCACTCCTAGTCCTACCCTATTCCCTGACCCAACCCAAGGTGTGATGCGATCCGTGCCAAGGGGTGCGTGGCACATGGGAAGATTTGTCACAAACAGAGCCTCAGGGATACCGGGCGACCTCCCTGAGTAATTAGCCTTACACCGTGCGAGGTATTCATGGTGTGGACCTTCTAGATCCCCAAATCTTGTGGGACCGACATGGACACAATTACAGAAAAAGAAACTGAGGGGCAAATTGAGACCTCAGATACCCAAACATCGGGGAGTGAACTGATGGAAGGCACTTCCACTACTGAATCAGGGTCTAGACCTGAGCCAGAAGTGGGAACTGTAACCGAGAAGCTAGACCAGATTAAGATCAAAGGCTTGTCTGGGGCCCAAAGGTGGAAGCTACTCAGGGAACAGAGGGAAAAGGAAGGAAAAGAATGGCTTCCTAAACACAAATGGAGGGAAGTAAAGGGACTAGAACCCAAGACTCCCAGGAAAAACTGTCTCAGGTTGAAGGGGACACGCAGACCCCCACAACGTCAAAGACAGGTAGATAAGGGAGGAATCAAAGACTCCCTCCTCCCTGGATAAGCGAGTCCAGAAAAAACCGAGGCAAGAAACAGGGAAAAAGACCTATAGTACTGCAGTCTCAGTTTTTAGGATGGCAGTTATCGAGGAAGGTTATCCACTGGTAGCCATTACCTCACAGTAGGAGGAACTAGTACAGATGGCCCTCTTTGAAAACATTGGGGGGGGGGGGGGGACGCTGGCCCAGGTCCCAACTTCAGGAGGGTCTATCTAGACCATGGTGCACTCATTTTTGTCTGTGAGGGGGTGCACACATTAGAATGGCTTAAGAACAAGGTGCTCATGATGTCCCCGTGGGAAGATGCAAAGCTGCTGGTCAAGATGGAATAGGAGCTTCTTAAGACCACAAAGATATCAGTATGGGTACCCAAGATGCTTAAGGAAGTCTCTCCCAAGACTCTGTTCGGAAAAATAGGGGCCCAGAACCCAAAAGTCCCGACAGAAGACTGGAAAGTGATTAACCGGAAGGTTGCTCCGGAAGGACGAACCCTGGTGGTGGAGGTTGCTGAGAAGTCCCTGAAGGCAACGCGGGAGCAGGACCTGAAACTGTTTTTAGGGTTCTCGCAGGTCACCGTCAGGGTTCTCAAAGACCTCAAAGATGGCAGTAAGATGGAGCCTGGAGGTGCCTCAGATTAATCTGCAGCACAGTAAAGGGGTCTCTGCTGCCCTGAGCCGCTGCCTGGGGAGACAGGAAGTGGAGGTGGCCCTGATACAAGAACCCTATTCATACAAAGGGGGTGTGACCAACTGCTGGTGGGGTGTGACGCCAATGCGGCAGCAAGGACACCAACAGTAGAGGTGAATACCTTCTTGAATTCCTCTTAGCTAACAACTTAGAGGTCCTGAATAGGGACAATGAACCTACATTCAGCAATAGCAGAAGGGAAGAAGTAATTGACATAATATTTGGTTCCATGACGATGGGTAGCTATGTCAAACAATGGCATGTGGTGTTGGAGCCATCCTCATTGGACCACATGTACATTAAATTCAAGGTTGAAATGAGAATCAGACAGACCATGACTTATAGAAATCCCAGGAAAACAGACTGGGAGACATATAGGAGGAACCTTGACTTAGGCTTATCGGAAATTAAAACCACGATAAGGAAGCCAGTAGAATTTGAGGAAGTAGCAGAGGCTGTTACCTCTGCCATAGTGGCCTCATATCAGGATAACTGCACAATCACCAGGAATTGCACAAATAGGAGTGTTCCTTGGTGGAATAATAAACTGGAAACACAAAG
Organism: Schistocerca nitens; assembly: GCF_023898315.1. Classification (NCBI taxonomy): domain Eukaryota; kingdom Metazoa; phylum Arthropoda; class Insecta; order Orthoptera; family Acrididae; genus Schistocerca; species Schistocerca nitens. The sequence goes on along the minus strand of NC_064617.1, from coordinate 382,995,199 downwards.
AAAACAGGTATGGAGACTGTTTAATATTGTGAGACGCAAAGGACAATGGGCTAAATATCATGAGGCCCTTGTCAGTTACAACCTTGTAATAAGACAAGCAAAGGAGGCATCCTGGAAGGCATTCTGTGAGGAAGTGGAAGGCATGGCTGCACAAGCCAGACTTCACAAGATTCTCTCTAGAGTACCAACTAACCCAGGAGGTATGTTGAGGAAGGAGGATGGGGAATATACAAAGACAGCACATGAGACGCTGGAATTGCTCCTCAAAACTCACTTTCCTCAATATGCTCTGCCGGTTAACACAGACCAGTATGTGACCCCAGAGAGACAATGGTTCTCAGACACTCGAAGAGAGGACTGGGAATCGGCCAAGGAGTGTGTGAACTTCAACAAAATCCAGTGGGCAGTGGGAACATTCCAGCCGTTCAAGTCACCTGGCCCAGATGGAATTTTTCCAGCTCTCCTGCAACAGGCAGGAGGAAAGCTTATAAGAATCCTATGCAGGCTATTTAGGGTTAGCTTAGCAGTAGGAATCATTCCCAATGTTTGGAGGACAGTGAAGGTTGTCTTCATTCCAAAGCCAGGGAGAATTGATCATACCAAGGCCAGGGATATGAGACCAATCAGTCTGTCCTCCTTCATTCACAAAACATTGGAAAAACTGGTTAATGTATACGTTGGGGAGAGGGGGCTATGTAGGGTCCCTCTACACCTGAACCAACACACATACCAACCAGGTAAATCATGTGAAACAGCTCTCCACCAACTCGTCGGGAAGGTGGAAAAAGCACTTCACTTCCAAGAAATAGCCCTCTGCATCTTCCTGGATATCAAGGGGGCCTTTAGCAACACGACCTTCGATTCCATGGTAAAGGCAGCAGAGGTGCATGATCTGGGGACCACTATATGTAGGTGGACCAGAGCCATGCTTAGTGGAAGGAAGGTAGAGGCTACCATGATGAATGAAAAGATAGTAATTAAGACCACTAGAGGCTGCCCACAAGGAGGAGTTTTGTCCCCTCTATTATGGAATCTAGTGGTGAATGAACTCATTGAGGAACTAAATTCCAGACAATGCTTCTGCAAAGGATATGCAGATGACCTTGTCATAGTAATACTGACACAGTTAGGAATATGGCACAAGGAGGGTTGGACATTGTGCAAAAATGGTGCATTAAACAGGATCTCAGAGTTAATCCTAAGAAGACTGTTGTGGTGCCATTTATGAAGAGACATATTCAGCATGCAAGTTGGAATCTAAAGCTCTTCAATGAAACTCTACCTGTGAAGGGGACAGTGAAATATCTATGGGTAACCTTGGATGAGAAGCTAACTTGGACCCCTCATATTAAGAGCATCTGCTCCAAGGCAAAAAGCACTTTAGTGAGTACTAGGAGGGCTTGTGGCAAAAACTGGGGCTTAATCCCCAGGAGTATGCACTGGATATACACCACAGTGGTTAGACCTAGGATTTCCTATGGGGCCGTAGTGTGGTGGAAGAAAGTAGAACAGCAGGTTGCTGCTAAAGAGCTTGCTAAGGTGCAGAGATTGGCCTGCTTAGCCATAATGGGCGGAATTAGCAGCACACCAACAGCTGGAATGGAAGCCATGCTGGACATGCCTCCACTTCACCTTTGGGTTAAGATGGAGGCAGCAGCTAGGGCATACAGACTTAAAACTGGCCAAAACTGGGTCTCATTTGGATATCCAGAATCACACACTAACACAGTGAGTGAGGTAAATATAGGTATGGCTGGGGAAATGCCCGCTGACTATACAATAACTCCTAACTGCTTCGACAAGCCTTACAATATAATAATTGGGGGAGCAGTGGGAGAAAACAGTTCGACACCATACGGGCGACATCGTTTGGTTCACCGATGGGTCGAAAACAGATCAAGGTGATGGGGCAGGGTTGTATGGGTTCAGCCAAGACTGGAGAGCAGCATCTCTCTAAGGAAACTGGCCTCTGTATTCCAAGCCGAAATTACTGCAATCAGGGCATGTGTGGAGGAGAATATGAGTAGGTGCTACAATGATTGTGGCATCTACATCTATTCAGGCAGCCCTGAAATCATTGGCAGCTCCTGCAACAAGATCTAAGATTGTTGCAGATTGCCACAGGGCTCTGGTGGAGCTGGGGGGAAGCAATAGGGTGTACCTAGTGTGGGTCCCTGGCTACTCAGGGATCTGTGGCAATGAACAAGCCGATAGATTGGCTAGGATGGGGGCAACAACTCCATTTATTGGACCAGAACCTGTCTTGACAATCACCAAGGCTATGATCAAATTAGAACTATGGCACTGGCTTAGGAAACAGCACACAGGATATTGGACCAAGGTCCATAAACAAAAACATAGTAAGGTAATGATGCCCCAAGCCATGTTTTAAGAGAAGCTCTGTAATCCCGGGATTGAACAGGAAAGAGATCAAACTCATGACTGGACTGATGACCGGCCATGGGAACTTCAAAAAACACCTACACACAATGGGTATAATGGAAAAGGACCCTAAATGTAGGATCTGTGATGAAGGTGAAGAAACTGCATCGCACCTAATCTTTGAATGCATGGCATTGGAGAGTAAAAGATACAGAATCTTCGGGCAACTAGACCTGAAGAAATTGCGTCTAACAAAAAACTGGTAGAGGGACTCCTTGCACTATTTAAGGGCACTGGTTGGCTTTACTAGATATACAGGGAGCGATACCGCACAATAAACCTAGTTTCGATGCGGGCAGTGGCGGGTTAGACCTAAGCTGTTTTAGCTCTCCTGTTAAAATCAAATCAAATCAAATCAATGGTGGTGCAATTAGAAGTAACCTCACAAGCTTGGACAGTATGAGGAAAGCAGTATGGGCCATTTGGTTTCATTACTTGTTGACAGACACTACATCTCAACATGGCCTCTGTTCTAATGAATGGTGCAAATTTTTGAAAAGTAAAGAAAGTGGGGAAGCTTATACTCATAAAAATAACCTTCCTTATGAGGCTTCAATGGCCATTAAGCCAACTTCTGGAGCACTGGCTTCACCAGAACTGCTAGAAAAATGTCTGCATGGGAAAACACAGAACCCAAATGAAAGTTTCAATGCTCTTATTTGGAAAAGATGTCCAAAGACTGTGTTTGTTTCCAATTTGGTGGTGAAGATTTCTGCTTTTGAAGCTGCAGCAGTGTTTAATGATGGGAATGTGGCAAGACTCCACATCCTCAGCAAGTTGGGCTTTACACCTGGAGTCTTCACTGAGCAGATACTGCAGATCATCGATAAGCAAAGAATCACGAAGGCGGAGACTTCAGTCCAGAACATAATAAAAATTGCTAGGCAAAGGAGCAGAGAAGCTAAAAGAGCTGTAGAGGATGATGAGGAAGAAATGGAATATGGATATGGGCAGTTTTTTTTTTTACATATCATCCAAACTTTAAAATGATTTTTCCGCGACTCAAGGTTTTCTGCTTTCAGGAACACATATATTCAGAAACTACTGGAAGGATTGCAATGCAATTTGGCACACCTATTCTTTTACTTTGAAGCAATATTTAAGTGGAACAAAATTTTAATCGAGATAATATACACAGTTGTGTGGCTGTGCGGGATTAGCCGAGTGGTCTAAGGCCTTACAGTCATGGACTACGCGGCTGGTCCCGGTGGAGGTTCGAGTCCTCCCTCGGGCATGGGTGTGTGTGTTTGTCCTTAGGATAATTTAGGTTAACTAGTGTGTCAGCTTAGGGACTGATGACCTCAGCAGTTAAGTCCCATCAGACTTCACACGCATTTGAACATTTGAACAATTTTGTGGTTGATAATATATTGAAAAGTTTGCTTTCAAAAAATGTTCGAATCCAAAATATCACAGAAAATAATAGCATTAATTTACCAAAAAGTTACTGCACTTAATTGTACACCTATTAGTGTAGATTATTTTACCATTAAAAAAACAGCCAAATTTGCTTCAAAATTATGAAAAAGTGTACCTTAAAATAGTAATGCAATAAAAAATTCAAAATTATCTCACTGCATTAGATTGTTATGAAAAATTCTGAATTTTTTTTTTTTTTTAAATCATATTAGATCTCTATACATAAGTGTGCAAAATTTCAATGAGATTGAACAAAAAATGGCAAAGATATGTATTACAAAAATATCAGTGCAAGACTGCCACCATCTCCCCTTACTGCCATGTTGTAAGAGAATGTTGATTGTTGATTCATTGACAAACCATTCTGCAGGATCATCACTAACGAGGTTATTTCTTTTTGTAATGTCTGACTCGACAATTATTTATTCGTGAAACTTGAAATCAGAAACAATTTGCTTTCCTTCATTTTTAATTTTTGTTTCGCCTATATTTACTTCTTTTACAACAGTTACAGTGCCAGAAATACCATACGTACTCCTTGAACTCGAAGTCGAACCAGTCAAGCGTTTTTAGAACATTGGCTTCTCATTCTCGCCTTTCCTTCGATAATTTCAGAAATGCCACCGCCCACTTAATTTTGCACGTTTGCTTTTTTTTTTCACTGTTATTCATGTTAAGGCCCTTACAAAATTGTCAACCAACAGTCAAAACAAAAGGAAAAAATTGTAAAAGGAAAGAAAGACTGTATCCAGTTCCAATTGTAGTACACCATACATGAACACAAAGCTTTTTACTTTAAACACAGCACAGGGCACAAAGATTTTTCCTTTAAACACGGAGTGATAAACTGACCAACTCGGATTACTCGGTGTAACTGTGCTCTGAAAGAATGACAATGCAGAATAATTTAATTGCATTGTTGCCTGTTTCTCTGTTGTCAGTGAACACTACAAGCACACCTGCTGGCTGGAATTTGTCTCGTAAAGAAAACTGGACAGTCCCTGTTTTGGTTTCTGTTTCCCGCGTCACCGGAATTTTAGCTGGGATGCAAATATGTTCTGAATATTCTTGACACTATCTTTCTAATTTAAAAAGCAAATAATTTTTGCAGTAAATTTCTTGCAGTGAGGTATGCTGGATCGATTCTTATAACATTTTAGCGATTTCTGTGGGCAGAGAAGACAGACTGCCAAGTTTAAGTAATTTTGTTGGCAGTTGTGGTGTGGTGTCATTTGTGTGAACACTGCTGTTATGTCTACATGCAAATGCACCTTCTGTTCAAACATATAATAAAAATAACCTATCCTCGAAGAAAAAAAGCTTAGTTAAGAAGTTTAATACAAAATTTCCGATGCCACGTACTATTAGATTGCACAGAGTGGGAACCTTGATATCGTGCAGGCTGCAGCACAATAAATGAGAGAAACAAAAGTTGGTTTCTTCTTCTTTTTTTGCCAAAAAAGTAACTAAATAAATAAATAAAATTTTTAAAGTGTTGTGAAGTGTATTTCACACATTATTAGATATTCTGCTTATGTTCTTTTTGTATAAACATGTGTTTAAAAATGTAAAACATTCCAACTATCATCATGTATTGTTAAATGGGTGCCATTGAATCAAAGCTCAGATACTGAAGATCACAGAGCTTTCAAATTAATTACTGTAATGGAGGGCTGACTTGATACTTCCCTGTAATTTCTACAAGAAATTTAAGTAGTGTCGGGTTTTACATACTGAGGCCCACAAATGTTACAGTATTTAAGAAACTGCTGATTGGTTTATCACAGCTTGTCAGGAGTCCCAGGACTTTCACGGAGAAAATATGGTAGGGTTAAGTAGAAGCCGACAACATTCTCAGAATAATGTTTCAAAAATTGTATTGTAGTGCGTCCCTGGTAGCTGAATGGTCAGCGCGACAGAATGTCAATCCTAAGGGCCCTGGTTCGATTTCTGGCTGGGTTGGAGATTTTTCTGTGCACAGGTACTGAGTGTCATGTTGTCCTAATAATCATCATTTTATCCCCATCGACACGCAAGTCGCCCAAGTGGCATCAAATCAAAAGACTTGCACCCAGCGAACGGTCTACCTGATGGGAGGCCCCAGTCACACTACATTCACATTTATTTATTGTACTGTAGATTGCCGTCCTGACAGCTTATTTCAGAATATTTTTGAACAATCATGAAGATGATACCAGACAGAAACACAATGTTAAATTTTCATTCAGTCACCAAGTAAACTTGTATATTTCCAAGCTTGTATTGTTGAATTTCGTTCTTAAGGCTTATTTAAACTAGCAAGTTGTTTAACAATATTAAAAAAATTTGTCATTTGTAAGCGCAGTTATTTTAAAATGTAAAAGGTTAAAACGAGTATAGAGCAAAAAATTCAGCCTCCCTTAAGGTGCCGCCTCTAGGCGCATGCCTAGTGGGCCTATATGTAAATCCGCCACTGCACAGTGTTAATCATGTTTTCCTCCAAGTCTGATGTCCGAACATTTCGGATATGTCCTTCATGATTTCCTGCTTCCTGAAATGACCCTGTGTCAGACAAATGGCAAAACACTGTTGCGAACATTGAATGCTGTGGTTGTTGATGGGGATAAGTCTCCTGATACAACCTTGCTGCCTGCAACCCATTGCCATTTCCTTTCCGTAAGTAAACACCATGTCGGCAACCTCTCGATTCAAATACAGAACCATTGTGTACAACACTGTATCACATCCATTACAAGATGAGTCAGCAAGACAAGTGAATCGGACACAACATTATCAATTACTACAGCAGAAGAGAGTCCTAGGGCATGATGTATGAGGAAGAGTACCACTGTCTAGGAGGAAACTATGCATACTGTAACTGTAGCTGCATGGTACAGTGCGTATTACACCACAGTCATTGTAACAAAGTATGAGTGAATAAATGGTCCCTAGCATGGAAACTATGCATTTCCAGACATAAGTTGATTAGACCTTTTTGTTCTGTATCCTCTCATCGATAAATCCCTAGAATTTGTACACCATTAAAAAAAATCACACTGTATGCAGAACAGCCTTGAAACTTGTCCCCTGGCTCATTTTCTGTGACTTTGTCACCTGGTGTGTGGGAGGAATTATGATTCCATGCTGCATTTAGGCAGGCTTGCAAGGGCAGGGGAGGGGGGGGGGGGGTCCATACCGCAGCCCAGAATGTTTGGGACTATACTAGATACAATAGAAATTTTTAGTCTCAAAATGCTTTCTTAATACACTCTCAACAAAAGTTTGAAATACTATTGTAAAATATAGTTACCGTAGTAGAAGGCTCACTGACCTAGTCACTTCATGCTTTATCCAGTTAGAGCCCATATACTGGATAGTGTTTACGACTGGTATGCTATGTGGCCATTTCCCAGTCATTTAAAAATACCACTGCTGCAGCGGTACACCATGAGCAGTCCAGTATCAACAAACATTTCATTCAGTTTGTGTTCAGTACTGCAATAATACGCCACATAGAGGCACACAACACTTTGATAGAGCAAGATAGTTGCTTTACTTTCAGCAAGTCATATATAGCAAGATTTTGCCGATCGGTTACATGTCACTCAAAGTCCTGTGTCTAAGATGTGGAAAGAGTACGAGGATATGGGAAATGTGAACGATAGTGGTTGCTCTTATATGACAATACCAATGCAGATCGTTTCCTCCAATTGTTGGCTCGCTGATGCCCAACTTCAAGTGACAAAAATATTGGAAATGACTTCTCTTGGGCAACAGGGATTCATATCTCCAACCAAACAGTGCATAGAAGATTGCATCAAGGTGGTCTTCATTCCAGAAGACCAATGAGAAGTTTTGAACTGCACCAATGGAACCAAAGAAATTGAAAGACCTGGGCTCTTGCACATCAATATTGGGCCATTGCAGAATCGAGTAATGTCATTTTTGAAACTTCCTGGCAGATTAAAACTGTGTGCCCGACTGAGACTCGAACTCGGGACCTTTGCCTTTCGCGGGCAAGTGCTCTACCAACTGAGCTACCGAAGCACGACTCACGCCCGGTACTCACAGCTTTACTTTACCGCGAAAGGCAAAGGTCCCGAGTTCGAGTCTCGGTCGGGCACACAGTTTTAATCTGCCAGGAAGTTTCATATCAGTGCACACTCCGCTGCAGAGTGAAAATCTCATTCTGCAATGTCATCTTTGTTGACAAGACCCGGTTTGGTTTGTGACCAGACACTAGATGTGTCAGGATTTGGGGAAGTGCTAGACAACACTAGGAACACAGATACATTCAGGTAGTCCATCCGTTTGCAGGTGGAATTGTAATGTTCTGGGCAGCAATAACAATTAGACGGCAGACCTCTCTAATTCCCATCTATTGCAACTTGACTGGTTGCCGATACCTCAAAGAGGTTCTACAAATGATATTAAGGGCGTACAGATGTAAAGTTGGTGACAACTTCATCCTAGTTGATGATAATGCAAGACCACACCATACCTGTAGCACTGTCTCAGTATCTTCAAAGATACAACACTAACCAAATGCATTGGCCAGCACAGCCCGAGACATGAATGCAATTGAGTATGAATGGGACCTGTCAAAAATGGCTATGGCTCAGTATCCAAATCCACTTGTCTATTTTCAGGAGCTCACTGAAGCTGCCATTGAGGAGTGGGACCTCACAACCCAAAATAAACTTGATGGTCTCATTCAGAGCATGTCTCATAGAGTGGAAGCACTCATCCATAATTGGGGAGGACATACTAGTAAAGACTAATAATCATCACTGTGAGATAAAGATTTTCACTGTTTTTGTCCTCAAGATGTACACTCAGGAGACAGCCTGCTTTGTTTTGTAACGATTTTTTGTACCTAACCAAAATCATCCTTGTTTTCAGAAGGATTTCTGTTTATTTTGTGAATAAGGTATTGTACAAACCTCAATGTGTGTACTACAAGAAGACATTGTAGTAAAGTCTGATATTTAAAACTTTTGGTTATGTGTATATTATTCATTCTTGATTATGGCTGAAAGTCAAGTGAAAGGACTTTCAGATGTAAAGGAATTGACAAAAAATAATAGAGGAAGATTCACGAAACTATATGCGGCTTCAGCTCTTGTAAAGCAGAGTAGATGGTGAACAGTGACATAATATTACTAAATCCAAAAATTCTGGTTTGAGGGCCTGGCTGCTGTTATAGTTTTGACTCGTTTTGTGTTATGAATTTTAAAAACTGGCCTGATGATGTTTGTAGATAATTAAAACCAGCAACCAGCAATAAAATTAAAATTAATGTAATTTGGACTGATACTTTTTGGAAACAAATATTACAATCCTATAATGTAATGTAAGTCTAAATAATAATAGGTTTCATTTGACTTCACATGTATTGTTATTTACAATCCAAAGTTGATATGTTAAAACAAGTTCTCTACACAGAAGAACAGGCACCTACCTGTGTTGCGAGGCTCCCAAGAATCTGCACGATGTGCAGTTGCAGCATTCCATAATTGCACTGGCAGTCCAGAACTGGTTTGATCCATTATTGTTATATCCCGGCATATAATGCTTCTTCCATCTTTTGTTTTTATTGTTCTGATAGGACCAATCTATAAATTAAAAATTTATAGTGAAAAAGCATGGTTTTGATAGTTATATACATTATACGACACAAACTCAGAGTATAATCTTAAGATGTTACACAACAGTAACTTGTTTCATTATATAAATTATCTTTTTCCATTAGTTACCACAACTTTAATTAGAAATTATATTGTAAGAGAACGTGGTGAAATTACCAATATCCACCAGTTACAGTTTATTGGAACATGTATACATAAAATGTCTCTCAATGGCTCAGTGGTTTCAGAGTCCGTTCTTGGTGTGCAGTAACACACTGGGCCATTGTGAAGGATCAGTTATGTTTACAGTGTGCACACTTGTCACTTACCCTTGTTATGTAGCTTCATAATTCTAAGTTGACGAGGAGCTTTTAGGTGTTCAAGTTGACAACGTTACAAAAAGGCAGGTTTGTCAGATACATCAAAATTAAAGTTTAGTTAGTTGTTTACATCTTCCATGGATCACTTTGCATGATGGATCATAATGATAAGGAATGAGCCATTTTACATTCACGTTGCAAATTAATTTGTACATACGGTTGCATTCTCAACATTTCCAAGTTTTTCTTTATTACAATGAGAAAAAAATATAGAGATATGAGTTGGTAATTGCTATCCACCACCGTTTATGTGATAGAGTAATAAAAATTCTCTTATGGAACAGATGGAGCTGTGAAGTGAAACTTTCTCAGTTTGTTTTCAAATTTTACTTTGCTATCTGCCACAATTTTATATCAGTGGGTAAGTAATAAAATTAAGGAAAGACAATCACTAACCTATAGTAGATCGACACATGGAACACATAAGCATATAACAGAAAACACAATTGACACAAGTTTATGAAAGAATATGACTATGTTTATGAAAGAATAGAACAAAATACTGATGATGATTGTATATTTAAACATGATTATGGTTTGGTAAGCATTGTTGCAATTACTTAAGTCAGTTTAGCTTTATGATCTATCAGAATTCATGATCTGCCCTTTCAAGTTCCACCTGATGAAATATGAAACAGTCTGAAGATTTAGGGCACTGTCTACGAGGTTAGGTGGATATATGGTCAGATAAATATATGTATAATAAACTCGCTAGAGTGAATTTGCAGAAGCATATCACATCTTATTTGCTGACTGTGGCCATCGAGCATATGTAACATATGAAAATCGCACTTCTACTTGTTATGTTTTCAATTCTGTTGGAGCGTTTGTGGGATTATTGGGATCATAGGTCTATACAACTTCCTAGTGACATAGAATATTAGTGGATAAACAGGTACCCAACTATTTTGTCAAATCGAAATGAAGTCAGTGCATTGCAATCCATTAAAAACAATCAATTGAATGACAATAATAATAACAATAATAATTGTTACTGTTGTGGTCTTCAGTCCTGAGACTGGTTTGATGCAGCTCTCCATGCTACTCTATCCTGTGCAAGCTTCTTCATCTCCCAGTACCTATTGCACCCTACATCCTTATGAATCTGTTTAGTGTATTCATCTCTTGGTCTCCCTCTACGATTTTTACCCTCCACGCTGCCCTCCAATACTAAATTGGTGATCCCTTGATGCCTCAGAACATGTCCCACCAAACGATCCCTTCTTCTAGTCAAGTTGTGCCACAAACTTCTCTTCTCCCAAATCCTATTCAATACCTCCTCATTAGTTATATGATCTACCCATCTAATCTTCAGCATTCTTCTGTAGCACCACATTTCGAAAGCTTCTATTGTCTTCTTGTCCAAACTAGTTATCATCCATGTTTCACTACCATACATGGCTACACTCAATACAAATACTTTCAGAAATGACTTCCTGACACTTAGATCTATACTCGATGTTAACAAATTTCTCTTCTTCAGAAACGCTTTCCTTGCCATTGCCAGTCTACATTTGATATCCTCTCTACTTCGACCATCATCAGTTATTTTGCTCCCCAAATAGCAAAACTCCTTTACTACTTTAAGTGTCTCATTTCCTAATCTGATTCCCTCAGCATCACCCGATTTTCTTTGACTACATTCCATTATCCTCATTTTGCTTTTGTTGATGTTCATCTTATATCCTCCTTTCAAGACACTATCCATTCCGTTCAACTGCTCTTCCAAGTCCTTTGCTGTCTCTGACAGAATTACAATGTCATCAGCGAACCTCGAAGTTTTTGTTTCTTCTCCATGGATTTTAATACCTACTCTGAATTTTTCTTTTGTTTCCTTCACTGCTTGTTCAATATACAGACTGAATAACATCGGGGATAGGCTACTACCCTGTCTCACTCCCTTCCCAGCCACTGCTTCCCTTTCATGCCCCTCGACTCTTATAACTGCCATCTGGTTTCTGTACAAATTGTAAATAGCATTTTGCTCCCTGTATTTTACCCCTGCCACCTTCAGAATTTCTTTCAGTATTCCAGTCAACATTGTCAAAGGCTTTTTCTATGTCTACAAATGCTAGAAACGTAGGTTTGCCTTTCCTTAACCTAGCTTCTAAGATAAGTTGTAGGGTCAGTATTGCCTCATGTGTTCCAATATTTCTACAGAATCCAAACTGATCTTCAACGAGGTCGGCTTCTATTAGTTTTCCCATTCGTCTGTAAAGAATTCGTGTTAGTATTTTGCACCTGTGACTTATTAAACTGATTGTTTGGTAATTTTCACATCTGTCAGCACCTGCTTTCTTTGGGATTGGAATGATTATATTCTTCTTGAAGTCTGAGGGTATTTCGCTTGTCTCATACATCTTGCTCACCAGATGTTAGAGATTTGTCAGGATTGGCTCTCCTGAGGCTGTCAGTAGTTGTAATGGACACAATAATAATAATAATAATAATAATAATAATAATACAAATTATGGATACAATATTACTGGAACATACCCACACAAAATCACACATTTGCTATACATGGATGATCTAAAACTACTGGCAGCAACAAATCAACAACTCAACCAATTACTAAAGAGAACAGAAGTATTCAGCAATGATATAAATATGGCTTTTGGAACAGACAAATGTAAGAAAAATAGCATAGTCAAGTGAAAACACACTAAACAAGAAGATTACATATTGGATAACCACAGCGACTGCATAGAAGCGATGGAAAAAACATATGCCTATAAATATCTAGGATACAGACAAAAAATAGGAATAGATAATACAAATATTAAAGAAGAACTAAAAAAAATTATATACAAAGACTAACAAAAATACTGAAAACAGAATTGACAGCAAGAAACAAGACAAAAGCTATAAATACTCATGCTATACCAATATTGACCTACTCATTTGGAGTAGTGAAATGGAGTAACACAGACCTAGAAGCACTCAATACACTTACACGATCACAATGCCACAAATATAGAATACATCACATACATTCAGCAACAGAAAGATTCACATTAAGCAGAAAGGAAGGAGGAAGGGGATTTATCGACATAAAAAACCTACATTATGGACAGGTAGACAATTTAAGAAAATTCTTTGTAGAACGAGCAGAAACTAGCAAAATACACAAAGCAATCACTCATATAAATACATCGGCTACACCACTACAATTTCATAACCACCTCTACAACCCTTTAGATCACATAACATCAACAGATACGAAGAAAGTAAATTGGAAAAAGAAAACACTACATGGCAAGCACCCGTATCATCTAACACAGCCACACACCAATCAAGACGCATCCAACACATGGCTAAGAAAAGGCAATATATACAGTGAGACAGAAGGATTCATGATTGCAATACAGGATCAAACAATAAACACCAGATACTACAGCAAGCATATTATTAAAGATCCCAATACCACAACAGATAAATGCAGACTTTGCAAACTACAAATAGAAACAGTAGATAACATCACAAGCGGATGTACAATACTAGCAAATACAGAATACCCCAGAAGACATGACAATGTAGCAAAAATAATACATCAACAGCTTGCCTTACAACATAAACTTATAAAACAACACGTTCCCACATACAAGTATGCACCACAAAATGTACTGGAGAATGATGAATACAAATTATACTGGAACAGAACCATTATAACAGATAAAACAACACCACATAACAAACCTGACATCATACTCACCAATAAAAAGAAGAAATTAACACAACTAATCGAAATATCCATACCCAATACAACAAATATACAAAAGAAAACAGGAGAAAAAATTGAAAAATACATCCAACTGGCTGAGGAAGTGAAGGACATGTGGCATCAGGATAAAGTTGACATTATACCAATTATACTATCAACTACAGGAGTCATACCACACAATATCCACCAGTACATCAATGCAATACAGCCACATCCAAACTTATATACACAACTACAGAAATCCGTAATTATTGATACATGTTCAATTACCCGAAAGTTCCTAAATGCAATATAACATATACCGTACAGTTAAAAGGAAGTCACGCTTGATCAAGGTCCACGTCACTTTCCATTTTTGACCAGACATAACGTCTGAGAAAAGAAAGAAATACAGGGTTATTACAAATGATTGAAGCGATTTCACAGCTCTACAATAACTTTATTATTTGAGATATTTTCACAATGCTTTTCACACACATACAAAAACTCAAAAAGTTTTTTTAGGCATTCACAAATGTTCGATATGTGCCCCTTTAGTGATTCGGCAGACATCAACCCGATAATCAAGCTCCTCCCACACTCGGCGTAGCATGTCCCCATCAATGAGTTCGAAAGCATCGTTGATGCGAGCTCGCAGTTCTGGCACGTTTCTTGGTAGAGGAGGTTTAAACACTGAATCTTTCACATAACCCCACAGAAAGAAATCACATGGGGTTAAGTCGGGAGAGCATGGAGGCTATGACATGAATTGCTGATCATGATCTCCACCACGAATGATCCATCGGTTTCCCAATCTCCTGTTTAAGAAATGCCGAACATCATGAAGTGCGGTGGAGCACCATCCTGTTGAAAGATGAAGTCGGCGCTGTCGGTCTCCAGTTGTGGCATGAGCCAATTTTCCAGCATGTCCAGATACACGTGTCCTGTAACGTTTTTTTTGCAGAAGAAAAAGGGGCTGTAAACTTTAAACCGTGAGATTCCACAAAACACGTTAACTTTTGGTGAATTGAGAATTTTCTGCACGAATGCATTAGGATTCTCTACCGCCCAGATTCGCACATTGTGTCTGTTCACTTCACCATTAAGAAAAAATGTTGCTTCATCAGTGAAAACAAGTTTCGCACTGAACGCATCCTCTTCCATGAGCTGTTGCAACCGCCCCGAAAATTCAAAGCGTTTGACTTTGTCATCGGGTGTCAGGGCTTGTAGCAATTGTAAACGGTAAGGCTTCTGCTTTAGCCTTTTCCGTAAGATTTTCCAAACCATCGGCTGTGGTACGTTTAGCTCCGTGCTTGCTTTATTCATCGACTTCCGCAGGCTAAACGTGAAACTTGCCCGCACGCGTTCAACCGTTTCTTCACTCACTGCAGGCCGACCCATTGATTTCCCCTTACAGAGGCATCCAGAAGCTTTAAACTGCGCATACCATCGCCGAATGGAGTTAGCAGTTGGTGGATCTTTGTTGAACTTCGTCCTGAAGTGTCGTTGCACTGTTATGACTGACTGATGTGAGTGCATTTCAAGCACGACATACGCTTTCTCGGCTCCTGTCGCCATTTTGTCTCACTGCGCTCTCGAGCACTCTGGTGGCAGAAACCTGAAGTGCGGCTTCAGCCGAACACAACTTTATGAGTTTTTCTACGTATCTGTAGTGTGTCGTGACCATATGTCAATGAATAGAGCTACAGTGAATTTATGAAATCGCTTCAATCATTTGTAATAGCCCTGCAATAATAATAATTGTATGTGTGTCAGTGGCTGAGTGCAAGTCTTTCAACTGGATGCCACTTTGGTGACTTGCATATTCAATTCAATTCAATTCAATCTCTTTATTCATCTGTTAACAATATACATAGTATGGATGTAGTCAATTACAATATAGTTTCTTATCTTTAATTTGTTTCAAACACTTGGATAATAAATACAAATATTTTACATCAGTATATATAAATAATATTACTTTTCCATATTCAGATATTCTTCAATGCTATAAAAAGTATGTGTTAGTAAAATTTGTTTAAGATCTACCTTGAATTTATGGAATTCTTTAATTATCTTTATTGTAGAAGGCAATGCACTAAAAAGTATATTGGGCTGATAGTTTACACTTTTTTGGTAAAGTGCTCCTTTGTGGGTGTGTCTGTGAAAATCATCCCTGTTCCTTGTTTCATGGTTATGAACCTGATTATTTAATGCTGAAAATTCCTGGTGAGTTTCAGAAAGCATACACCTTCATAGATGTATAAGCTAGGAAGAGTCTTTATTTTAAATTCTTTAAATATTCCCCTGCATGACACTCTGCCGGGAACCCCTTTCATTATTCTAATAGCCCTTTTTTGAAGTTTGAAAACTTGTTTTGCCGTAGCTGTTTTTCCCCAGAAGATCACACCACATCTAAGCAAATTGTTCATGTAAGCACAATAATGATTCAGTGTTGCAGCATTCCCAATGCATTCGTAGCACATAGCAGCATTTACTTAATTTTTTACTCAAAACTTCTAGATGCTTTTCCCATCTCAAGTGCTCATCCACTCATATACCAAGGAATTTTGTGTATGGAGCTCGTTCAATAACATAGTTCCCTAACTCAGCTTTTACTCTTCTTCCTACTTTACCTTTAATATTACTGAAATTCATCAGTACCGTTTTATCCTTATTTATGATCAAAGCATTATCACTGAACCATTTTCCTGTCTCATTTATTGTCCTAAAGATGGTCTGCTGTAGACCATCCTCATTGTATCCTTTTATAGAAATGCTAGTGTCATCAGCGAACATCACTGTTTCTGCAACTGTCAGATGGTTTGGCAAATCGTTTATGTACACCAAGAACAACAAAGGGCCTAACACGGAACCCTGGGGCACTCCATAGCTAGTTTTTTTGAAATGTGAAAGATACTCTTTGCCTTCATGACATACTTGTACTTTCTGTTGTCTATCAGAGAGATAAGACTTGAACCATTTGAAGGCAAGTCCCTGGACCGCATAACATTCTAGTTTCATAAGCAATAAGTCATGGCTGATTAAATCAAATGCTTTAGATAAATCTAAGAATATTCCACAGCTTAATTCTTTCTTGTCCAAGGCATTTAGAACCATTTTCATGAATTGGAAGACTGCCATTTCTGTGGATCTGTTCTTTCTAAACCCATTTTGGGCATTAGTCAGTATTTTATTTTTATTCACAAAGTCAGCTACTCTTTCATACATTACTCTTTCAATTACTTTAGAGAAACCTGACAATAATGACACTGGCATATAATTATTTATGTCAGCTGTACTATCCTTTTAGTGAAGTGTCTTTATTATAGAGAGTTTCAGTTTTGATGGGAGCACCCCCTGTCCTGAAAGAAGTATTAATGTCAGTTAGGTGAGTATCTATACTGGTAAAACTATGTTTGATTACCTAACATACCCAAGTTATCCAGCCATGGGAAGGGGCCTACAGTTTATGTGGAATCTGAACCATGTGTCGTTCTTGGTGACTCCCAATGTCGTTCAAAGGGGGAGGTTGGATTAAAGGGAACTTAGAAATTTCCATGGTCTAAATGAATCCCATCCCATCCATTCTCGGTTTCCTGGCAGGCACTTTACCACTGACAAATCAAGTAGAGAGAGTAGAAGAAACAAATAATGTTATAAAAACAAATGAAGTAGAAATAGCAAGCTATCTGAGACAGCTATACCAATAATTAACATGCATACTCATAGTATGGGGTAACAGAATCAAGGAAATGCAAATGAATAGACAGAAATAAAAAAGAAAGTTTGCAGAATAGAATAAACTACAGCAGTTCAGCAAGGATTTTATGAAATGGAAATATACCCTTGATCATGAAACAAGTAGCACATCAGTAAGTATGGAAAAGAAGAAGGAAATGATAGAAACCACAAGTGAGGAACAAATTATTAACAAGCAAATAAGATACAATGAAATTGGAATGAACAGAGATAAGCATGTAATTCAGTCTGAGGACTGTGAAATGGAGAAGTTCTCTGTGGCTAGCAACAAAGAAAACATCAATGTGATACAAGTAAAATGGCTAGCCTCACCAGTCATTTACAGAGAAAGACACAGACTAAAATATGTAGCTTCATCACAAGAACAGGGAAAAACAGTGAGGAAGA
Source organism: Schistocerca nitens (assembly GCF_023898315.1). NCBI lineage: Eukaryota > Metazoa > Arthropoda > Insecta > Orthoptera > Acrididae > Schistocerca > Schistocerca nitens. The sequence goes on along the minus strand of NC_064617.1, from coordinate 382,977,500 downwards.
CTACTGAGATTCTGAGTGTCACCGACAAGAATCATAAGGTTGAAAACAAAGATAAACTAGGTATATCACTCGAAGTTCTGCACACATAGGAATATGAGGATATGAGATTAGCGGCATTCATAAATGGGGGCAGATGAACTTCTATACTCATTGGGAGGTTTTTAATATTTTTTATCCCAAAATACACTACAATTTAATGTAGCCAATCTATAAATTTACAACAATAGAGGTAAACAAACTAAAAAGGAAATTTAAAATAGGATTCCTTGATGATTTTCCTTATTTCTTGACTTGCATTAAGCTCATCTACAAGAAGTTTATGTAGAGGAAGGTCAGGTATTCTAGTGAGAGAAGGAATTTCATTTCCTGAGTTAGAACAGGCGGATTCAGACCATGAAATGGTCGGATTTCTTTTGACACTTATACTGAATATATATGGTTCTTGTGGGCATAGAGAGCTAAACTATTGTGTAAAAACCCACAAAAAATTACTTTAGGTGGTGATTTCAACCATGTGTTAAATGTTACTGACCAACATGCTAACTTCAACAGAACTGAAGACACTCAATGAAAGCCTTCATTTCCATGACACATGGAAACCAACAAATGCTTCAGTATCGACTTACATCTACATTATGAAGGTATCACGCTGGTTAGAAATTATGTATCAGGTGTCATCAAAAACAAATGCAGTTAATTTGGAAATAGCTACTTATGCCTTCTCTGACCATTGCTGTCACATGATCTATATGAAGCAAATCAAAAGAGAAAGAGGAATAATAAGCAGAGTGTCAGGAAATCTCTGAACAGATAATTAGAATATGAGTTTAATAGTTTATGGCACACCTGTATAAAAGAAATGCACAAATGCCCTAATGCTATGGACTTCTGGGCAGAACTGGCAAAGTCAACAATTAGGATATTTTTAACATGCTTTTAAAATGCAAAAGAGGGGAACAAGATGACACCTTAGACTTCTACTATTCATGTCACGCCAGATTAAAAAATACAATGATTCATTTTCAAAATGGCATCACAAGAAAACATTGTTTGATACACTGTAATCATTGTTGGTATATGATAATTTAAGTAATGTGTGGATAAACTACATTATTACATTGTGGAGAACAGAATAGCTGGATTAGGAACTTATCATGCTAACAGTAATAGTGCTAACAATAATCAACTTGGCTCAGTAAATAAAAGTATAAAAACTGTTAAGCATAAATGGATGTCAAAGTAGTATGACTGTTTGAAAATTTAAACAATGGAAATAAAAAACTAAAAAGGAGATGTAAAATAAAATTGAGGAACTAAAAAATTGTAACAAAAAGTTAAATAATGAAACATCTTATTTTATCATGTGGAAAGCACTGATTAGACCTTAACATATGAGATACCACCTAACTTTAGAATGAAAAAGGATCAGCTACAAAGAGACCTAAAATGAATAACAGAAACTTAATTAAATTAAAAGTAAACTTTTATAGACATTTTTATCCAAGGGCATGGTGAAAAGTATTGCTTCTGGATTTTTTTATAAAAACTCTTAAAGCTTTTTAAATAAAACAAACATTATTAACATTCTACATTTTTATTCTTCATATCTACGTACTTATTTATTAACATAGTAACCCTGGCAATGAAAATATTTCTCCCAATGAGAGACCATTTTGTTGACAGTGTCACCATAGAATGTTTGACTTTGTCGACAGAGCCACAACCTCACCTCTGCTTGCACCGCTTCATCACTATCAAAGTGAAGCCCTTGAAGGGGCTCTTTAAATTTTGTAAAAAGATGAAAATTGGTGGAGCCAAGTTGGGACTGTATGAAGGATGACTGACGATAGTGAACCTAAGGGGTCAGGTTACTGTGTATGTTGCAGCACTCATGTGTGGTCTGGAATTGTCATGCTAAAGATGAGGGTGCTCCATGCGTAGATGAACTCTTCAAAATCAAAACTTTATTACAGCATGCTGATTTTCATGCAGCGACGTAGTTACGTTACACAGTGCCAGGTTACATGCTACAATTTGGAGCCCTCTAGCAGCAGAGACTTGCAAATATGTACACATAAAGAACAAGATGTAGAACATGTAATGGGCCACCCTCCTCTAACATTACCTTTGTTTTATAGAAACAGTTGATACCAGGAATATTTTTGAATCTTGTATAGGTGAACATTATCTCAGCTGCTTAACTAAATTAATTTCATGTGATTTTGTATATGATATATTATATTTCAGGCTAAATTGCATAAAAAGAAATTAATCTGTTTCAGTCAATATGTACTAATTCTGTATGCAAGGTCAAAATTACTCTTCTTTTAGAAATATTTGAAATTATGAAATATCTAGCACACTTAACATCCCTATTATTATTTATGCAATCTGATGCTAATTATTAAATTTATTTCTGGACTCATTTATAGAATAATGATATAACTTGGTGACGATCCTTCTTTTGTCAAGAAAGTTTGTAAACACTTTTGTTTTGGAAATTCTTTGCAATATTGTTAGTACCACAGGATGAGTTGAGAGTAGTGGGCATGCCCTGATGGTATCGGTCATGTTTTTATGTTTGGCAATAACAATGTGAATTTGTGTTCTAAAGTGGAGACTGTAAAGTCAGTGTGGTATAGAAGAATGGCATAAAATAAAAAAGTCATAGAAACAGAAATTACTTCATCAGTTATCATGTCAACTGGAACCCACAGGGTTAAAAAATTTCAGCCTGAAGAATCTACCCCCAGACATGATGAATTGCAGCCAACAATGAGAAAATGAAGATAAGTAACAAAAATATTTGTACATCTTACTCCTCTCGAAGCATTTGAAACAAAGCAATTAATCTTTTTACTGAAAGCTACAGGTGATGTGTGGGAGGTTAAGATTACAATTATGGGCATCACCCAGGTTCAGTTGACTGATAATGAAGTTTTGTCTGTTGCAGAAGAAGTAAGGACAGTGATTTGTGAGATTTGCAGTTTATATATAAATGAAGTCCTCATCACGTGAAGAAGGAAGACCTGAGAACTGCCCAACAAAGTCGTATCAACAGTGGCGAGATACTATCAGTAACGACGGACCAGATGAACTGAAAGAGGACTTTACAACTACGACAAGGGATGTCAAAAAGAAAAACATAAACTATTTGCAAAATTAATTAACTTTTTATTTTCTTTTTTCTGTGGACTCGTGTGATTGCTAGGAAAATGAACAGAGACGAGAGTAGTGGTGATGAAGTGAAAGCTGTAGGACCCACCCAGGACATGTGTGAACCAAGTAAAAGTGTAGGCAGCAAAGAAACAGTTAAAACTGATATTATGCTGTTGATTTTGGCAAAATTAGAGGAAATGAAGACTGATAACAATAGAACATTTAGTGCAGTTAATGATCAGTTAACCGAAAAATTTACTTCAATTAAATGACCTGAAAACTGAAAACAATGGGAAAATGGACAGGGTACAATACCAAATAGACCAACTTAGTAATCAGGTTTTGGAGCTAAAAAATGGGTTGTCAGAAGGATTAAAAAGTGTGAATAAAAAACCTAATGTCTTAGAGAATAAATTTATGGTTTTGGAAAATGAGCTGGTAAGTGCATCTGCAAGACAGACGAAGAATGTTTATTACATCAGAGTTGAACAGAAGACTGTTGTGGAAAAATGGAACAGAACTTTATTAGTTTAGATCAAAAAATTTTTAATGTTGAAAACAGTATGCAAACTAATTTAGATAAAAAAATTTCAGCAGTTCAGGATAATAGTATTCACAAAAATATGTATTCAAACAATTGTATTGCATGGTCAAACACTCCAATCAAAAGTTTACCATCAGACAATTTACACCTAGTGGATTTTATGCACCACTGTAGAGACAGTTTTGTGTCAGGCATGAGTGACAGTCACAAAATTAAATTTGTTAAAAGATGTCATGTAGGCGAAGCTCTGTCGTGGGTAAATCTAAATTTAAGTCAATGGGAGATATACCAAAGTTTCAAAAAAAGTTTTTTAAATAAATTTTGGTCGGAAGCTGAACAGGGGAGAGTTAAAAGTGAATTTTTGAATGGTCCTAATTATAGGAATAGGGATGGTACTCTGAAAGAGTTTTGTAAGAATCAACTCAAGAAATTAACACACCTTGACAAACCATTTGACAAAATGACATTGATTGACTCACTAAAAAGGATATTACCAGAAAGGTTGCAGTGGGATTGTTTTGAACAATTTTTACAATATGTAACAGGCTGGATAGGGCAGTCGAAAGAAGAATGTACCATAACAATTGGAATGATAGAGATCACAATGGTAGTAACTACAGAAACAGAGATAATGGTAATTTCTATCTGTGTTAAAATGGTAATACAGACAGAAACTTTGAGCATCAGCAGAACAGGAATGGGGATAATCATGGGCAATTTTATAGGAGAAACAATCATAGAAGTTACTACTCGGGAAATGGTAATCCGCCACAATGAAGATCCACAGTTTTGGGTCGTGGAAACACAACTAGTATAGGACCCCTAATTTACACTTGCTGTTAGACAATAATAACAGTGTTAATAATGTGACATAGCTAGCTGAAGTTGAACAGAAGGAACATCAGATTTCTCATTATGTTTTCATCAAAAGTTTTGGGATACTATGTTTGATTATAGTTATGTAGGTGTTAATCACAAACCATAATATGAGAGTAATGAGAATTTTGATGTAGTGTGTACTAATGATTTCTTCTCTTGGTCAGAAGATAGTGTTATTGATGTATGTAAAACAAGTGATGACTGTACTGGATCTGAATTAGGTAGTATTTTTAATATAGATATGAATGAGAGCTGTGAAATAACTGAGGTTAATGTCTTAGGCTGGTAGTTTACTGCATATGAATCGAGGTGTTGATGGAGATGAGACTTGTGTTGTTAATGATGCTGTTGATGAAGTAATTTTGGGAGAGTATGATGATGATGAGTATCAGGTATCTATGGAGTTTAAGAATAATGAAGTTTCAGAGTTATTTGTGAATACAGGTACGGTAAGTGATGTATGTGATGATGTAAGTGAGAGTCATGGAATACCAGTCCAGTCAAAGCAGTTTCTCATTAATGTCATGCAGAGTAATGATCCAAACAGTAAATGTGAGTTATCTGTAAGCCTAGAGAATAAAGGTGAAAACTTTTTGGAAGTTTGTTTGGGTCCAGATTGATGATAACATAGATAAATATGCATTCTGGAATAAGTTAGCTGAGGTTAGTCAAAATGTGTATCCAAATTGGTGGAATGAAGTGAAAGAAGACCTAAGCAGGAAGTGTAATTTTGATAGTAATATACTTTGTGTTCCTTCAGTAATAAGTGATGTTAGTTGTGCTATGGAACCCATTCAATGTGTTCAGTCTTTACCTGACAACATGAGTAACCAAAGTAATGCTACGATACCAATAAAATTGATAAAACCCTGCAGAAACAGTGTGGATGTAGCGTTTGCAACTGAAAGTGATCTTTTACATGAAGTGTCTAATAACAGAGTTGGTGATTCGGTTTTTGGGGGAAGTTACCACTTTTAATGACCTACAAAAGGGACAACTTAGGAATTTGTTATTGGAGTTTAGAAATGTGTTTAGTGAAAAACCAGGAAATGCGAAAGGCTATCAGTGCATACTTTACCTTAAATATTATCAACCTTTCTTTCTCAAGCCATATAACATACCATTTTCAAAAACGAAAGTTGTAGAGAAAGAAATTCAGAAAATGGAAACATGGGGTGTAATTAAGAGAAGTAGGAGTGCTTACAATAATCCTTTAGTTGTGGTAAGTAAGAGAAATGGTGGAGTGAAAATTGTTTTGAACTCAAGACATCTTAAAAAATTTCTTATCATAGAAATGACCATCTCGAGAACATGGAGGAGCTGTTACACAAATTTGATTATGTAAAATACTTGAGTAGTTTGGACTTGACCTCCAGATTTCACCAGATCCCACTTGAAATTAATTCTAGAAAGTATACAGCATTTTTTGTGTGGAGGTGCCATTTGGGCTAGATGTATCTGTAGCTGAATTCATAAGAGCTCTGGATTCTGTCTTGGGAAGTAAACTGAGTTCAAAATTAATTGTGTATGTTGATGACATTCTGGACACTGAAAAGACTTGGGAACAACATTTGGACTTTTTAAGAGATGTGCTTTCAAAATTGGAATCATGAGGCATGACTTTGAAAACAGGTAAGTCTAAATCTGTTGTGGAAGAAGTTAAACTTTTAGGACAAGTTATATCTGAAAAAGGAATTGCACCCGATAAAGATAAACTTGATGCTATCTCTAAACCATTTGGGATTGGAATCAGGAGTGTCAGGATGCTTTCGATGAGATCAAAGGACAATTGTGTCAGTCAGATATTGTTCAGACCACATTTGTCTCTTCCTTTTTGTATTATGACAGTAGTGATGTTGGTTTTGGTGCTAATTTATTTCAGGAGGTTGAAGTTGATGGTGTTACTGAACACAGATCTCTTGCATTTGCTAGTAGAGCATTGCAGAAATGTGAAAAGACATACACTCTAACAGAGAAAGAACTTTTGGTTGTACATTGGGCATTAAACAAACTTAAAAATTATTGACTAGGTCACAAAGTCATCATCTGTACTAATCACAAAGCATCATACTATCCTCAGGTGTGTAAGCTGTACCATAACAGAATTACTCGTTGGGCAATGTTTTTAGAGCAGCTCAATTATGAAATCAGATTCATTAAGGGCACAGACAATGTAGTGCCGATGCTTTGTCTAGGCTACCTTTAGGGAGTGAATCATCTAATAGCCTTGGAGAAGGAGAGAAAGAGTTTAAAATTATGTACTTCAGAGGTGTGAAAGAGGAAAAAGAGATTTTGAAAATTTGCGAAGACATCAGCAGGTATCAAAATCATGATCGAAATTGGTTAAGAGCATGTTGGGTAAGAAAGGAGGAGAAAAGACACAACAGTATTATGAGGTACACAAGGGTATTTTATTCAGGATATATAAGACTGAATCAGAGGATTGGAATTATGTTGGCCGGAACAGTGTATTGATACTTTAATTACTTATACACATGAGAGTTTTGGTCATTGTGGATCAACCAAATGCACATGAAAGATTCAGGAAAACATCTATTTTTATAACATAGGAAGGAGAGTCAAGAAGAAGATCACCAGCTGTGACAGATGTCAAAGAGTGAAGGTACATAACCAAACAAGTAGAGACCAAATGCAAAACATACTGCCCTATAGTAGCCTTGATCTCATGACTGTGGATGTTTATGGACCTTTACCTAAGTCTAAGAATAGATTTTGTTCTGTTTTTGTGGTGGCTGATGTATTTTCAAATTTCATAAAGTTGTTTCCTCTTAAGAAAGCTACCAGTAAGCAAATTATCTCTAAGTTTGAAAAAACATATTTTTATCAGATGGGTATTCTTAAAACAATTTTGTCTGATAATGGTTATCAGTTTACATCACAAGCTTGGAAAGATTTTGTTGATCATGCAAAAATAAGGCATTTTCTAACCTCGGTGTACCGTCGTTCAAGTAACCCTGCAGAAAGAAATATGAGAGAGACTGGAAGCCTGTTTAGTATGTATTGTAGTAAGAATCATATCAGTTGGATGGATTATGTCAGTTATTTTGAGATCTTATGAACAGCTTACAACATTCTTCAATAGGTTTTTCACCATTTGAAATAATTTTTAATTGCAGACCAGCTAACCTTATTTCTGAAAATGTTGAGTATCCACCATGTACAATTCTGTCACCATGAGAGAGGGAAGAATGTGTTAGGGAGATGACGAAAAAAGAGGGGGATAGGAGAAAGCAGAGACATGATGGTAAAGCCAGATTCTCTAAGTTTAAAGTGGGAGATCTTGTGTTGGTGAAAGCCAAAGAGAAATCTCAAGTGTTGACAACTGAGATAAAGAAATTTTTCAATATTTATATTCGACCATTCAAAATCCTTGAAAATCCATATCCTAATGCATACAATCTTGTGTGTCCTAAATCTAAGTAGTTTTTTTGGATTACGCAATATCACTGAACTGACAGCATATAGACATGATCCACGAGTATTTAATTTTTGTTTGTTTGTTCTTTTTCCATTGTCATGAATTTAGTATGTAAGAAGATGTGATTTTTAAAGTCCTGTCTTATCTATTAACTGAGTTAAAATCTATGATACACTACATAATTATGTTTTATAATAAATTTTTGCTTTAGAATTTGACTCATATATTCCATGAGTCTAAATGAGTAGATCCTTGTACAATTTTGAAGTGGGACAAAGTTCATAATTTGTAATGTAATGGTTAGGGATATTATCTATATCTGTGTGTATCAACTTTTTAGTTCATTTTTCGTTTTTACTGCATTTAACTCTGTTTATTAATGTTTCATATGTGAACACTTTTAAATCGCACCTGACATAAATCTCATATAACTGACTATGAAAAATGAACATGAAGAGCATATATTTTGTGAGATATGAAGAAGGTATTGAACAACATATTTAGTACACAAAACAATGTTTGAGGATTTGATGTGAATGCTATACAGGAAGTTATCTATTGGTGCAGCATGTGATGAGAACTCTAGGGAGGAAACTGAGAGATGTGGGTGGATCCATTCCTCAGACTGCTGTATGGCTGTACCCTGCTGGACCAGTCAACTTACACGAGATCATAGGTGCTGGGTGATGTACTCAAGCATCTGTCTACTACATCAGTGTTGTAACTGATATTTGTGAATTGTTAGCCAAGATTGCTAAAGACAGTGTTATTTCACATAAATGTGTGTTTTTTTTCAAGTAGGGAGATTGATTTTCCAATACATTATGTATCCTTAAATCAGTATGTATTTCTTTTATCATCTGTGTATGAATCTTCTAGGTCTTTATGTATGTAGGTTACTTGTATGGACAATTAGCAAATAGTGTGGAAGACATTTACTAGTATAGACAATATAACAAGATGTATACACGTCTGCTTTCATACACTGATTTGGTCCGCAAGCTACCTGATTATGTCATCATTCAAAGCTGCCTATGTCTCTGTTTACCTGTATTTATCCTGTGTTTTCCAATATTGTAACTGAATGGATCTTGAGTTGTGGACAGACTCATGCTTAACTCTCTTTTGGGTACCACCGGTCGTCGCTGTAGTGATTCGAGAATTTCTGCGTAAATTTTAGAACCACTCAGTCTTCTACCGTCTCAAACACACGATGTTCTAGATATGAGTGCGGGATGGTAGAATCATACCTACTGTGCGTCACATGTTTGTCTATGCAGGTTTAAAATCAGTCGCGGGAAGAAAGTAGACGCGGCGCTCGAGCAAACTGACAAGTACCCGTCGGGCAATCCATAGAGGTTTTAGTGCGTGTGTAAGGAAGAACCATGGAGTTTTTATGCCACTCTGTGCTTATTGACTATTGTTAGGTAAAACAAGAACAGTTGAAAAAGTACTCTTCTAGACTCTTCACTCAGCCTTGGTAGAGGCAAGACATATTTTCTGATTCATTTTAAGAAAGTCATGGTAGTCAACCCAACTTTCTTTTAACTGTAACTCATTTTGCTTCTAATGTTCGACGGTATGAGGTACTTACAGAAAGTTGCAAATGTATGTTGAAAGTGTGAATTATGTTGTGCATGAAAGTCAAATACATTGTTAACTGACGAAAACGAAAGTGATTTTTAGATGAAATAAATTGAATAGAGCATTATATTTGTGGAAAATGTAATACGATGTGACTAACTGAAAATTGTTATACCAAATTGTATGGCTTTTCTATTTTGTATAAAGTATTTTATACCTTTTATGACGTGTAACCCCCCATGAACCATGGACCTTGCCGTCGGTGGGGAGGCTTGCGTGCCTCAGCGATACAGATGGCCGTACCGTAGGTGCAACCACAACGGAGGGGTATCTGTTGAGAGGCCAGACAAACATGTGGTTCCTGAAGAGGGGCAGCAGCCTTTTCAGTAGTTGCAGGGGCAACAGTCTGGATGATTGACTGATCTGGCCTTGTAACATTAACCAAAACGGCCTTGCTGTGCAGGTACTGGGAACGGCTGAAAGCAAGGAGAAACTACAGCCGTAATTTTTCCCGAGGACATGCAGCTCTACTGTATGATTAAATGATGATGGTGTCCTCTTGGGTAAAATATTCCGGAGGTAAAATAGTCCCCCATTCGGATCTCCGGGCGGGGACTACTCAAGGGGACGTCATTATCAGGAGAAAGAAAACTGGCGTTCTACGGATCGGAGCGTGGAATGTCAGATCCCTTAATCGGGCAGGTAGGTTAGAAAATTTAGAAAGGGAAATGGATAGGTTAAAGTTAGATATAGTGGGAATTAGTGAAGTTCGGTGGCAGGAGGAACAAGACTTTTGGTCAGGTGAATACAGGGTTATACATACAAAATCAAATAGGGGTAATGCAGGAGTAGGTTTCATAATGAATAAAAAAATAGGAGTGCGGGTTACCTACAACAAGCAGCATAGTGAACGCATTATTGTGGCCAAGATAGACACAAAGCCCATGCCTACTACAGTAGTACAAGTTTATATGCCAACTAGCTCTGCAGATGATGAAGAAATAGATGAAATGTATGACGAGATAAAAGAAATTATTCAGGTGGTGCAGGGAGACGAAAATTTAATAGTCATGGGTGACTGGAATTCGTCAGTAGGAAAAGGGAGAGAAGGAAACATAGTAGGTGAATATGGATTGGGGGGAAGAAATGGAAGAGGAAGCCGCCTTGTAGAATTTTGCACAGAGCATAACTTAATCATAGCTAACACTTGGTTCAAGAATCATAAAAGAAGGTTGTATACCTGGAAGAATCCTGGAGATACTAAAAGGTATCAGATAGATTATATAATGGTAAGACAGAGATTTAGGAACCAGGTTTTAAATTGTAAGACATTTCCAGGGGCAGATGTGGATTCTGACCACAATCTGTTGGTTATGAACTGCAGATTTAAACTGAAGAAACTGCAAAAAGGTGGGAATTTAAGGAGATTGGACCTGGATAAACTGAAAGAACCAGAGGTTGTATAGAGTTTCAGGGAGAGCATAAGGGAACAATTGACAGGAATGGGGGAAAGAAATACAGTAGAAGAAGAATGGGTAGCTCTGAGGGATGAAGTAGTGAAGGCAGCAGCCGATCAAGTAGGTAAAAAGGCGAGGGCTAATAGAAATCCTTGGGTAACAGAAGAAATATTGAATTTAATTGATGAAAGGAGAAAATATAAAAATGCAGTGAATGAAGCAGGCAAAAGGGAATACAAACGTCTCAAAAATGAGATCGACAGGAAGTGCAAAATGGCTAAGCAGGGATGGCTAGAGGACAAATGTAAGGATATAGAGGCTTGTCTCACTAGGGGTAAGATAGATACTGCCTACAGGAAAGTTAAAGAGACCTTTGGAGAGAAGAGAACCACTTGTACGAATATCAAGAGCTCAGATGGCAACCCAGTTCTAAGCAAAGAAGGGAAGGCAGAAAGGTGGAAGGAGTATATAGAGGGTTTATACAAGGGCGATGTACTTGAGGACAATATTATGGAAATGGAAGAGGATGTAGACGAAGACGAAATGGCAGATAAGATACTGCGTGAAGAGTTTGACAGAGCACTGAAAGACATGAGTCGAAACAAGGCCCCGGGAGTAGACAACATTCCATTAGAACTACTGATGGCCTTGGGAGAGCCAGTCATGACAAAACTCTACCATCTGGTGAGCAAGATGTATGAGACAGGCGAAATACCCTCAGACTTCAAGAAGAATATAATAATTCCAATCCCAAAGAAAGCAGGTGTTGACAGATGTGAAAATTACTGAACTATCAGTTTAATAAGTCACAGCTGCAAAATACTAACGCGAATTCTTTACAGACGAATGGAAAAATTGGTAGAAGCGGACCTCGGGGAAGATCAGTTTGGATTCCGTAGAAATGTTGGAACACGTGAGGCAATACTAACCTTACGACTTATCTTAGAAGAAAGATTAAGAAAAGGCAAACCTACGTTTCTAGCATTTGTAGACTTAGAGAAAGCTTTTGACAATGTTAACTGGAATACTCTCTTTCAAATTCTGAAGGTGGCAGGGGTAAAATACAGGGAGCGAAAGGCTATTTACAATTTGTACAGAAACCAGATGGCAGTTATAAGAGTCGAGGGGCATGAAAGGGAAGCAGTGGTTGTGAAAGGAGTGAGACAGGGTTGTGCCTCTCCCCGATGTTATTCAATCTGTATATTGAGCAAGCAGTAAAGGAAACAAAAGAAAAATTCGGAGTAGGTATTAAAATTCATGGAGAAGAAGTAAAAACTTTGAGGTTTGCCGATGACATTGTAATTCTGTCAGAGACAGCAAAGGACTTGGAAGAGCAGTTGAACGGAATGGACAGGGTCTTGAAAGAAGGATATAAGATGAACATCAACAAAAGCAAAACGAGGATAATGGAATGTAGCCAAAGAAAATCGGGTGATGCTGAGGGAATTAGATTAGGAAATGAGACACTTAAAGTAGTAAAGGAGTTTTGCTATTTGGGGAGTAAAATAACTGATGATGGTCGAAGTAGAGAGGATATAAAATGTAGACTGGCAATGGCAAGGAAATCGTTTCTGAAGAAGAGAAATTTGTTAACATCGGGTATAGATTTAAGTGTAAGGAAGTCGTTTCTGAAAGTATTTGTATGGAGTGTAGCCATGTATGGAAGTGAAACATGGACGATAAATAGTTTGGACAAGAAGAGAAAAGAAGCTTTCGAAATATGGTGCTACAGAAGAATGCTGAAGATAAGGTGGGTAGATCACGTAACTAATGAGGAGGTATTGAATAGGATTGGGGAGAAGAGGAGTTTGTGGCACAACTTGACTAGAAGAAGGGATCGGTTGGTAGGACATGTTTTGAGGCATCAAGGGATCACAAATTTAGCATTGGAGGGCAGTGTGGAGGGTAAAAATCGTAGAGGTAGACCAAGAGATGAATACACTAAGCAGATTCAGAAGGATGTAGGCTGCAGTAGGTACTGGGAGATGAAGAAGATTGCACAGGATAGAGTAGCATGGAGAGCTGCATCAAACCAGTCTCAGGACTGAAGACCACAACAACAACAACATGACGTGTAATATATATATGGCAGGGTTTGTATAAATTTTGAAAGGAGAGGGTATTGCAGCTAAATGCTTGATTTACAAGAACAGATAAATCATGACTAACACAAAACATATGTCACACCTTTCAAAGAACCCTCAAAAACAAGTGTGCCTGATGCTTCATCATTTGTTGTTTCCATAGGGTTGCTAGGATTTCCTTTGGGGACCTCGAAGGTGAAGGTGAGACATGTCCATTCTGTAGGAGATGATTTAACACCAAACCTCCTCCGGCGTCTCACTCTAGTACCTGGGAGGTAGGGATCCAGGGGAAGAGGGGTGCGAAGGGTTTCCTGTCTTTGATGCTATCTTCTTTCTCTTCTTCGATCCTAGCAACCACATCTATTTTTTCCTTTCTTACTTCTCATCTTGAGGACCTGTCTATCTTTTCCTTCTTTCCATATTCATAAACTTCTATCACTGAAGTCCATACTTATTTTTGTGGTTACTAATAACCTGCATCTTGTCTTTAGATAAGAAGGCCGAAGAATCAGACTACATGAACACACATCCGCTTATACACAAATATACTCTTCTACACAAACATTAAATTATATAAGACAAATCCTGTCATGATGTGAGAACACCAGGTGTTATAGGGGAAAAAGTGTGTACATAAGGAATTATGCGCATATATCTGAGGAGTTATGATGGTTCTACATCGAATATACTTAAGGAGAGGTGCCCATACATAATGAACAACTATAAAATAGTAATGTGTAATGGATAAATAAGAAAAAGGTATGAGCAACATCAGTGCAATAAAAACTCTGATGAATTGAAGGATAGTGAGACTTAAGTAGTATATATAGACATAATAACTGTTGAAAGTATAAAAGTTGATAAGTAGAGGAGAACTGTAGGGAGTGAATGATATATTAAAGAATGAGTGAGAAGTTTAAAATAGATTTATATCTTTACCAGAAGACACTTAATTATGGTATACACAGAAATGTATATTAGGGTAATGAACCGTGAGGCCTACTCAGACAGGGTAAGGGGGGCGTACCTGGCATTCACAAAGTATAAAAGGCAGACATACTTATCGTGGAGGTAGGACGATCTGTGGCCTACAAAACTGAGATGTTTTGTAAGGGGCATACCTACCAGAATGGAAAGAGGAAGTGCTCTCATTAGGTCAACCCCAAGCAAGGAATAGGTGATGATCCTAGGAGAAGTGACAGTATGGTGACAAAAGTCACAAATTTTATAGGAATTATTTTGGAAAGTGTAAATTCTATAAAAACTAGCATTATTATGTTTCATGGAAGTAAATGAGTGTCAAAGGAACACTTTCATTTTGTCCAGACTTTGTCCAAGCTAGAACTAATAAAAATAGTACATACATACCTGCCAACTCTCCCAATTTAGGCGGGAGACTCCCGATTTTCCACTTTTTCTCCCGCCTCCCAATTATTCCAGTATTTCTCCTGATTTTTACTAGTTATCGTCAAACTTAAGATATTTGTTTTGAAAACTCGCCATTTCAGTATTTCCCCCCCCCCCCCCACCAGTTGCTGGAATTCGTTGCGTATTAGTCGACCTTAATCGATACGTATCGAAGTTTATAGAAATCAGGAAGTCGTGCGCAGTTTATATATCGATAGTTATTTTTCCTCTTTCCTGCGCATTTTGTCGAAGATGTACCCGTGTCCTGTAGTGCACATGTAGTAACCTCAGTAGTGCACAATGTTCTGCTTGGACGTGTGTTGATGCATATTGTCGTAGCGTTTTGATTCGGGGCTTTGTTTTTAACCATGGCCAAAAAATATAACTCTGTCTTCTTAAAACAATTTTCGGAACAGTTTCCATGCATTATCAAGTCGAGGAAAGGCCCGTTGTTTGCTTTTTGTACCGTTTGCCGATGTGATATTTGTGTATCACATTGTGGAAAAAGTGAGGTTTCCAAACATGTGGAAACAAAAAAGCACCGAGACAATTTGAAGTGCGTCAATAACAATAAAAAACTGGAATTCAGCGACAAAAGTGAAAGTGATGGAGTGATAAATGCTGAATGTTTATTTACATCTTTTATTTTAGAACATAATTTGCCAATTAATTGCGCAGACCATGCGAGTCACCTGTTCCGGAAAATGTTCCCGGACAGCAGTATAGCGAAAAAATACAGCTGTGGAAGGACAAAAACTGTTGCAATTATCAGAGAAATGGCAAAAACAACTAAAACAAGGACACAGTTTAGATCATCTACCGGTGATGAAAATTTGGAGAGATTGTTGACAGTAAAATCAAGACTGCAGGGTGACTGCTTTCAGCAAACCTTCAACAAAGAATTTCTCAGAAAGGCTAAGTCTTCAACATTCAGTTCGTTAAATCAATAGAAATGTGAAGTGTTTCGTGAAAAGATAATTATACCTGTGTGTTACCATATTTTCTCCATCCTCATCATGTATTGGAAATTTAATTAAGGAGGAAATGATAGACCTTGATGTGAACGGATAACAACATTGTTAAATAAGTGAGAACACTAATGTGTATTATCTCGAAACATTTTAAGAGTGTACTACTATTTTATTTGGTAACTGCTTCAGTTTGTTAGTACATCATCATTATTCAGTTTCCTACTGCAGAAGCAGCTTCTACTTCACCTGTGAGAAGAAAGGTATTGTACATGTTGTCATGATTGTTCCAATGTTTCTCGCTAATACTGAATACTAATAGGCTACATAGCTAGAGTTAAATATGAGAATTTTACGAATTTCTGTAATGACATAGTTTCCCTGAAAATGTGCAATACTAGCTAACTTTGAACATGCAGAGATATAACATGTGAAATCTTACGAGGAGAAAGTAGATGCTGCCCCTGAAAAATAAAAAAGAAGTGGTTGTGTTAAGATTTCAGCATACATCGGAGAACCAGTTGACAAGCCTATTTTAACAGTTTTCATGTGTCCCAAAACAGTATGGTGGATGCTGTTTTACAGCAATCATACTTTTTTTCTAATGCCAATCCCAACCTAACAGCAATTAGCTGGGTGAAACTACAAATAAGGGTTACGGAATCAACATTTTCGGTATTTCCAATGTTTCTATACGTTTTTTTTGTGTGTGTGTGTGTGTGTGTGTGTGTGTGTGTGTGTGTGTGTGTGTGTGTGTGTGTGTGTGTGCCTTAAAGGAAAACTTCTCAGTTGCCTTAGGTGTATACAAAAATGAGCCAAAGCTTTTTGATCTTTCATATCTCCTGATTTTTAAAACTGAATCTCCTGAATTTTGGTTTTTGAAGGTTGGCAGGTATGTACATACTAGGAAAAAGGTAGTACAAAAAGGTAAGAATAGAAAATAGATTACTCATGTGTCATAAACACCTGAAGTTTTCAATTGAAAAAGAAAGAAAAAAAAGAAAGAAAAAGCGTCCTCACAATTCCAAAATATTATCAAAGCTGACTAAAACCATGAGTAAATGCTCATGTCTTAATCACAAAGTGAAATAACAAAAGAATAGAGAAACAAAAGCGAAAGATTGTTCCAGAGAGGACAGACAATTGTTATGGAAAGGAGAGATATGTATATAAAGCTATGTAAAAAATGTATACTGTTAAGATATGAGATGTTATTATGAGTGATATTATTTGCACAATGATTATGTATAAAATATCACATGTTTGATATGAGGGTGGGGGGATATGTAGTGATTCGAGGATTTCTGTGTAAATTCTAGAACCACTCAGCCTTCCACCATCTCGAACACACGATATTCTAGATATGAGTGTGGGATGGTAGAATCCTACCTACTATGTGTCACATGTTTGTGTGTGCAGGTTTAAAATCAGTCATGGGAAGAAAGTAGACGTGGCGGTCGAACGGCGCTGACAAGTACCTGTCGGACAATCCATGGAGGTTTTAGTGCATGTGTAAGGAAGAACCATGGAGTTTTTATGCCACTCTGTGCTTATGGTGTCATTGACTATTTTTATGTGAAACAAGAACAGTTGAAAAAGTACACTTGCAGACTCTTGACTCAGCCTTGGTAGGGGCAAGACGTATTTTCTGATTCATTTTAAGAAAGTCATGGTAGTCAAGCCAACATTCTTTTAACTGTAACTCATTTTGTTTCTAATGTTCGATGATATGAAGTACTTACAGAAAGTTGCAAATGTATGTTGAAAGTGTGAATTATGTTGTGCATGAAAGTCAAATACATCATTAACTAACAAAAAGGAAAGTTTGTATGTCTACTCATTTTATAAGTACACTACTGGCCATTAAAATTGCTACACCAAGAAGAAATGCAGGTGATAAACGGGTATTCAATGGACAAATATATTATACTAGAACTGACATGTGATTACATTTTCACGCAATTTGGGTGCATAGAACCTGAGAAATCAGTACCCAGAACAACCACCTCTGCCCGTAATTACGGCCTTCATATACCTGGGCATTGAGTCAAACAGAGCTTGGATGGCGTGTACAGGTACAGCTGCCCATGCAGTTTCAACACAATACCACAGTTCATCAAGAGTAGTGACTGGTGTATTGTGACAAGCCAGTTGCTCGGCCACCATTGACCAGACGTTTTCAATTGGTGAGAGATCTGGAGAATGTGTCGGCCAGGGCTGCAGTTGAATATTTTCTGTATCCAGAAAGGCCTGTACAGGACCTGAAACATGCTGTCGTGCATTATCCTGCTGAAATGTAGGGTTTCGCAGGGATCAAATGAAGGGTGGAGCCACGGGTCATAACACATCTGAAATGTAACGTCCACTGTTCAAAGTGCTGTCAATGCGAACACGAGGTGACCGAGACATGTAACCAATGACACCCTATACCGCCATGCCGGGTGATACACCAGTATGGTGATGACGAATAAACGCTTCCAATGTGCATTCACTGCAATGTTGCCAAACACGGATACGACCATCATGATGCTGTAAACAGATCCTGCATTTATCCGGAAAAATTATGTTTTGCCATTCGTGCACCCAGGTTCGTCGTTGAGTGCACCATCGCAGGTGCTCCTGTCTGTGATGCAGCGTCAAGGGTATCCGCAGCCATGGTCTCCGAGCTGATAGTTCACGCTGCTGCAAATG
Organism: Schistocerca nitens; assembly: GCF_023898315.1. Taxonomy (NCBI): domain Eukaryota; kingdom Metazoa; phylum Arthropoda; class Insecta; order Orthoptera; family Acrididae; genus Schistocerca; species Schistocerca nitens. Next base: position 382,959,288 of record NC_064617.1, on the reverse strand, counting down.
TCTGTTCATGCAGATGGTTGTTGTCTAGCAAACGTCCGCATCTATTGACTCAGGGATCGAGACGTGGCTGCACGATCCATTACAGCCATAGGGATAAGATGCCTGTCATCTCGACTGCTAGTGATACGAGGCCATTGGGATCCAGCACGGTGTTCCATGTTACCCTCCTGAACCCACCGATTCCATATTCTGCTAACAGTCATTGGATCTCGACCAACGCGAGCAGCAATGTTGTGATACGATAAACCGCAATCGCGATAGGCTACAATCTCACCTTTATCAAAGTCACAAACGTGATGGCACGCATTTCTCCTCCTTACACATGGCATCACAACAACGTTTCACCAGGCAATGCCGGTCAACTGCTGTTAGTGCATGAGAAATCAATTGGAAACTTTCCTCATGCCAGCACGTCATAGGTGTTGCCACCGGTGCCAACCTTGTGTGAATGCTCTGAAAAGCTAATCATTTGCATATCACAGCATCTTCTTCCTGTTGGTTAAATTTCGCATCTGTAGCACGTCATTTTCGTGGTGTAGCAGTTTTAATGGCCAGTAGTGTAGAAAGAGGCTTAAAAGTTCCTGTACCTAGCTCTATTCAACAGAGAAGAAGTCAAGAGATTTTCCAGCAGCCGATTATCCCGTAAAGAAGAGGTGCTACAAAATTACAAGTAAATCACCTCGTAAAGAAGTGGAATGTGGTTTTGGGAAAGAAATCAGCATAACCCACACCCACATTCACACTTAAAGTCATCAGAATGTTAGATCGTGACTGTGTGTGTGTGTGTGTGTGTGTGTGTGTGTGTGTGTGTGTACTCAAGGAGAGCGTACAACCATTGCTTGAGGCTAGATGTGTCTTACGATTACTCTTTGCACAGGATTGAACTTATTGATATGATTATGAGCTTTATTTATTTTGTTGTATCAAAACATTTTTTGCTGGTTTGTACCCGGTGTGGTTTGGATTCATGGGCTGGTCCCCACATCATGAACTTAGGTCCTAAATTTGGCTTATGTGGCTGATTGATTTTGTACTATATTCCCACTCATGATTGAGTATATTCTTCTGGTCTGTACCGGTTGTTGTGAGTTTTTCGAGTCGGCTTACTTGTCGTACACTTAGGCTCTACATTTTTTCTCTCTTCTCTTTTGAAGATTTTGAACGAATGATTCTATGGATGTTAACTTACAATTTGTAATTCTAGTAATTTAAATTGTTTCTGTATTTATTTCTATAGTTCAGTGTTGTAATGTTGTAGTTTTGACTTTGTATTATTTGTCTTTTGACAGTATGTTCCACAGACCTAAAGATCTGAATGCCATATCCTGATATATGTGTAGATTATGACTTGTATAGTAGATATTTTTCTTATGTTTTCTGGAATATCTAATGTATCACATACTTCAATCATCTGTATTCTAACTTTTGGCATAATTTTGTACGCCGTTTGGCAAACCTTATAGTCCGTCACAAAATATTGTAAAAACACTGTTTCTAAATTTTGCGAGGGAGATATTGTAATGGGACACCCTCCTCTAACATTACCTTTGTTTTATAGAAATAGTCGATACCAGGAATATTTTTGAATCTTGTATGGAGGAACACTATCTCAGCTGTTTAACTAAATGAATTTCATATGATTTTGTATACAATATATTATATTTTAATCTAAAATGTATAAAAAGAAATTAATTTGTTTCAGTCAATATATGCTAACTTTGTATGCATGGTTAAAATTACTCTTCTTTTAGAAATATTTGAAATTATGAAATATCTAGCACACTTAAAATTCCTATTATTATTTATGCAATCTGATGCTAATTATTAAATTTATTTCTGGATTCATTTATAGAATAATGATATAACTTGGTGACGATCCTCCTTTTGTCACGAAAGTTTGTAAACACTTTTGTTTTGTAAACTCTTTGTAATATTGTTAGTACTATAGAATGAGTTGAGAGTAGTGGGCATGCCTCTGATGGAATTGGTCATGTTTTTATGTTTGGCAATAACAATGTGAATTTGTGTTCTAAAGTGGAGATTGTAAAGTCAGTGTGATGTAGAGGAATGGGATAAAATAAAAAAAATCTCCTCGAAACAGAAATTACTTCATCAGTTATCATGTCAAACGGAACCCATAGAGTTAAAAAATTTCAGCCTGAAGAATCTACACCTAGACACGACAAACTGCAGCCAGCAAAGAGAAAATGAAGATAAGTAACAAAATTATTTATACATCTAACTCCCCTCAAAGTGTCTGAAACAAAGCAATTAGTCTTTTTGAAGAGACTGAAAAACTACAGGTGATGTGTGGGAGGGTAAGACTACAAATGTTAATAATGTTTATTTTATTTAAAAATCTTTAATAAGAGTTTGCACATAAATTTCAGCATACCCTGATAATAATGAAAACTTGAGGATAGAAATTTATGATAATACAGACACAGAAGAGAATTTATTGACTATGTTAGAACTAAAGACAAAATAGGAATCAAGAGAAAAGAGACTGAGTCCCTAAAAATACAGGTTGAGGTTTACAATAAAATTATATGTGAACCAAAGTATGAATAATTATCCGGCTGTGTAGAAAAAGTGGATGAAATTCCTATTTGCAATGCCACAATATAGTGAGAGAAATGTTTCTTGAAAAGCAATAGCCATATGGATAACCATGTTCTAGATACCATTCATTTGATAACATATCTGAGAATATTCAAACATGCATTGCACAACTCTCGAAATCACAAGCAACTGAGTGGGCCATGGGATGTAACCCTTGTTAAGTGTTTAACTGATCCACTGAAGCAGTCACTTCAATGAATAATACATTTTTGTAAGATGTATTGAGTATGTTTTAATCAACTGTTAAGTGATGAGTGACTTTGAGATAGAAAGGGACATATTAACAGAATCCTGATACCTGAGTTTTGAAATACAGCTGCGTGCCTCATGTTCTTTGTGAATATGTAACTAGCCTCTACAAGTTCCTGAAGCAATCATAGTATTTCTTATTGCTTTGTTTCCCATGCAGCAACCCTATCATTTCATAATTTTGTGTGCTTGTACATAGTTTTTCAAGTTTCCATCCATATGTTTTAAAAATAAAACAAAGTAAAAAGCATATGGAGAGAAAATTTTGCTAATATTAAAGACGAAATAGTCCATATAGGAGTACTGTGACACCCAACTATGAACAATATTATTACATCAAAAACATGGCAACAATTGAGCAAACATTCAATAATGTGAGGAAGTATTAGGCACTTTGAAAAAAAAATTGTAAAAACCAATATAACTCTAGATGTAAAGAGGAAATATCAGGTGCTTCAATAAAAAACCCAATGTGAAAACCCATAAATCTAGAAATAAACAACAATCAGTATAACAGTACATTAGAAAATTTATTTGTGTGCTTTTGTAGACCATTTACTGGCTAGTAGTTTTAACTGGGGAAGGATTTTTTGTATTTCATAAATCGTTCGCCCATCAAGGAGAATATTTTGTTACCAAATGTCTTGATTACTAGGCGAGAAATGAGTTAAGTATATTTTTAAATTCAGGAAGAGGGATTATTTATGTTTTGACAGGCTAAGAAGAGGCTAGTACATGGTTGTGGATCGAGGATTATCTCGAGTAGATCATGGATCTTTGCAGTTTCAAAAGTTGGAACCACCTTTTTCTAGACTGCAGTAGGGAATACCTCTCTGGGAAGAGTAACGTCATCCCTCTGGGCCACGTGGAGAAGCCTTTCCTGCAGATGAGACTCATCATAGGAAGAGGGATGCTGGTTGAGGGACGGGGTGAGGGAAGGGCGGAGGGAACGTCTTGGAGGTCTGTCAACATTTTTCTTCAGTTCCAGCTTCCGCCAATCTGTTTTTCTTTTCTTCCTTCCCTGGGGTTCACCATCAGTCCAGAAACTTTATTAAATGATTTCCTAACTTATGTCACACTGTGCTGACCCTTTTCACAATCATTTCCATTATGCTTAAAACTACAAGATTTAGGGCTCCTACGACAGATCTAGTGCCCTCTTCCCAGACAGAGTCATATCCCTGGTCCAAGAACCCGCTGGGATAGCATACTGTATGTTCTAACCCAAGAACGCTGTAACTTTATTACATGAAAAAGCATAAATACATGAGACACAAAGTACACACAAAATGCTCCAGCCTATACAGCCATTAGTTCTTACAGGAGGTGCAGCCTGCAGGCTTTGCATACAACTGCTGTCCTACTAGCAGGCCAGGTGGTCTCTAGTGGCTGAATCAAGCACAAACTTCGCACACAGTAACTATGAAGCGGCACACACATGAAATTGGTAGTTACATCATTGTAACTTCCTTAGCGAAGAAGTGAGCAATGTGCTCACGTACATTTCTTCTGTCATTGATGATGGTTGTTGAGTCATGAAACCCATTGCCACCAGTACGTAGGTTTGGAAGTGGTGCAAGCAGGAACAGGCACGGCATTTGTCCCCTGTGAGAGACCCTATGGTACGACAGGTGATGCTGGTGTGGCTTCCATTACCATGTCTGACAAGGGGACCATCAGAGGTGTAAATAACGGATTTTGATTGATCTTGGATATGTTGTAGAGGGACATGCCCTGAGTATGAGGCTATCCGCATTTTTAGTGACGGACCTTGGTTTTCAGGAAAATTGATTTTGAAGTTCACTGCAGGCTGTAATACGCATACATTAGCCATGTTCCAACCAAATGGGCATGGCGGAGCAGTTAAGGTCTATAGCTACCACACTGGAGGTACCGTGTTTGGGACTTTTTTTTTATCAGAATAGTCCAATGTTTTTCATTTTTATTTTACAGAATATCAATGGTGTAAATTGTGTGAAATTATTAAGAAGTTTAAATCGTGTAGGCTTGGTCAAACAGAAAATGGACTGAATGAGATTTTCATTCTGCAGTGGAGTGTGCGCTGATATGAAACTCCCTGGCAGATTAAAACTGTGTGCCCGACCGAGACTCGAACTCGGGACCTTTGCCTTTTGCGGGCAAGTGCTCTACCAACTGAACTACCGAAGCACGACTCACGCCCAGTACTCACAGCCTTACTTCTGCCAGTATCTCATCTCCTACCTTCCAAACTTTACAGAAGCTCTCCTGCGAACCTTGCAGAACTAGCACTCCTGAAAGAAAGGATATAGCGGAGACATGGCTTAGCCACAGCCTGGGGGATGTTTCCAGAATGAGATTTTCACTCTGCAGCGGAGTGTGCGCTGATATGAAACTTCCTGGCAGATTAAAACTGTGTGCCCGACCGAGACTCGAACTCGGGACCTTTGCCTTTTGCGGGCAAGTGCTCTACCAACTGAGCTACCGAAGCACGACTCACGCCCGGTACTCATAGCCTTACTTCTGCCAGTATCTCATCTCCTACCTTCCAAACTTTACAGAAGCTCTCCTGCGAACCTTGCAGAACATGTCTCTGCTATATCCTTTCTTTCAGGAGTGCTAGTTCTGCAAGGTTCGCAGGAGAGCTTCTGTAAAATTTGGAAGGTAGGAGACGAGATACTGGCAGAAGTAAGGCTGTGAGTACCGGGTGTGAGTCGTGCTTCGGTAGCTCAGTTGGTACAGCACTTGCCCGCGAAAGGCAAAGGTCCCGAGTTCGAGTCTCGGTCGGGCACACAGTTTTAATCTGCCAGGAAGTTTCAGAAAATGGACTGTCCGCATGGACATCCCATGTGAACTCTGTGTATTGTGACAGTGTATCACTCTGGTCACCGCCTTTTATTTGGCTATGGTGATATAATCTCATAATACACAGTGTTTGCATGGAGAGTCCTTTGTGTATTGTGAACATGTTTTGCCATGGTAAAACAAGTGGTGGTGACCTAGCTCCTAAATTGCTAGTTTGCATTTGTCTTCAACATCCATTGCTCACAATGCGTTGTTAGTGCCGTGCATGTTCAAAGAATACAGTGAAATGGACGACCCAAATGTGTGTACAGAAGTGCAGCAGAAGAAGATATATCAGTGGTAAAGGAGTTGAATGAACAATTGAGAGGTGAAATCACTAATGCCATCAAATACACTGAAAAGTTTTTTCATGATTTCAATCTTCTAACAAATACAATGCCCAGCACAATCTCTGCTAATTCGGCTGCAATTGGCAATGCGATATGTATTACAATACAAGACCCGTTGGCCAAGAGATGGATCATCGATGGTGATGAATTAATAAACAACAAATAAGAAGTGATTCTTGAGTTTCTCCTGGCGTATTTGATAATCAAAATATCCACGGGTGTGCTGCAGGTCAATAGTGTCCAACGGGCACAATATTTCGGCGATCATACATGTCGCCATCATCAGATGAACTGACGGACTGAGCTTCTGTGAACGTGCCGGCACGGAGATCCGTACGCTATGGCTGCTCAGAGGGAACTGGGTTCGGTCGCGGCGACGGCCGATTTAAATACCCTCCGCCCGCGGCGCGCTCCCTCCGCCGCCTGCGCCCCACGCCACGGTCGCGTGGTGGAACAGATTGCGACGGCGTCTGAGATGATGTCGGTGCGATGGCTCTGTCCGCCGTGGTTGTCACAACTATACGTTTGCTCGATTTACTCTTGATTAACCCAATCGCTGGTTCCCAAGCCTTGCTAAGATTATAGCCACAGTCCCGAAGGTTCACAAAGAGGGGCTACCATTACGCCCCATTGTCAGCAACATCAGGGCACCTACATATTTGTTGGCCAAATACCTGACGGGAATATTAAGTCCTTATGTGGGTAAATGCCCTCATCACATCCGTAATTCCGTGGATTTTGTTAAACGCCTTGATGGCTTCAGGTTGGATGAGTCAGATATGATGGTGAGTTTTGACGTCGTTTCCTTGTTTACGAGGGTACCCCTGCGAGAGTCACTAGAATTGATTAGTCAGAAGTTTGACGAGAAGACCACTGCACTTTTTAGGCATGTCTTGACTTCCACGTATTTTCTTTTTAATGGAGAATACTACAAACAAACGGAGGGAGTCGCCATGGGTAGCCCACTCTCACCGGTGGTAGCGAATTTGTACATGGAGAACTTCGAGGAGGAAGCCCTGTCGTCATCCGTATGGAAACCTACTTGCTTTTTCCGTTACGTGGACGACACGTTCGTCATCTGGCCACATGGTGTGGATAAACTCCTTGACTTCCTTACACATCTAAACTCCATACACTCCAACATCAAATTCACTATGGAGACTGAAACGGAGGGTAAATTACCTTTCCTTGACGTCTTGGTCAAGAGAAGGGCTGACGGCACCCTAGGTCATGGGGTGTATCGGAAGACAACGCACACTGATCTGTATTTGCACGCAGACAGCTGCCACCACCCTTCACAGAGGAATGGGGTACTTAAAACTCTAGTACATAGGGCGCGCACTATCTCTGACACAGAGAGTCTACCCCAGGAATTGGAACATCTGAGAACTGTATTTCGAGAAAAAAATGGGTACTCAGAGTGGCAGATTCAACGTGCTTTCCGCCCAACCACTGCAGCACAACCTGTTGAGATGGATGAAGTCACGAGGGAGGAGGTAGGCACTGCATTTATTCCATACACAGGCGCACTCTCGGGGAAAATCGCCCGCATTCTGAAGAAACACCGGGTTGGAACTGTGTTTTGTCCTCCAAATAAAACTCGTGCACTGGTGGGGACCGCCAAAGATGACCTCGGTTTGAGGAAGGCCGGCGTGTACCAGATTCTGTGTCAATGTGGCAAGTCGTATATTGGTCAGACGATGCGTACCGTCGAGGATCGATGCCGTGAACACCAGAGGCACACTCGACTGATGTATCCGAGCAAGTCGGCGGTCGCTGAACATTGCTTGTCGGAAAATCACGCCATGGAGTATGACCGCACGAGGATTCTGGTACAGACATCGAGATACTGGGACAGCGTTGTTAGAGAGGCCATCAAAATTCGCACCAATGATGACCTCATAAACCGTGACTGTGGCTATAATCTTAGCAAGGCTTGGGAACCAGCGATTGGGTTAATCAAGAGTAAATCGAGCAAACGTATAGTTGTGACGACCACGGCGGACAGAGCCATCGCACCGACGTCATCTCAGATGCCGTCGCAATCTGTTCCACCGCGCGACCGTGGCACGGGGCACAGACGGCGGAGGGAGCGCGCCGCGGGCGGAAGGTATTTAAATCGGCCGCCGCCGCGACCGAACCCAGTTCCCTCTGAGCAGCCATAGCGTACGGATCTCCGTGCCGGCACGTTCACAGGAGCTCAGTCCGTCAGTTCACCTGATGATGGCGACATGTATGATCGCTGAAATATTGTGCCCGTTGGACACTATTGACCTGCAGCACACCCGTGGATATTTTGATTAACAAATAAGAAGATGAGGTGCACAAATATGAGGCGGTAAGTTTCAGTTTTATGTGGATGTTCTCTTTCTTGCAGACAAATCGACATAATATAAAACTATTTACTTTGCAGTATACAGGAGTAGAGGGAGATGGCGATTTTGTCGCCAATGAATTCGCATTTGAACCAGCAGATTATGTGCTTCTATCCTACAAAGAACGAGCAGTTGCTCTTGCAGTAGCTCATCCGAAATGGAGCCTAAAGAGTTTGCAGCCCCATGGCATCTCTCAATTAAAACATAAATCAATGCTATATCGATGGAAAGAGGATGTGAAATGAGGTGGAAGTCATTGTGATAAATAGAACTTGCGATAAATGGAACACTGTCGACTGTGAGATGGATGAACGGTTCACCGAAGTGAGGCAGAATGTGGCACAGGTAAATCATATCAAAATATATGTCAAATACATTGTAAGAAAGAGACTGGCTTGTGGAAATAATATAATTTCTTTCATGAGCAGGAAACAACCAGAACTTTACAGCTATGGGCGATGAATGCTGCTGTTCCACTTTTATTGGATAACTTTAATTTTGTGGCCAGCTCGGCTTGGGCTGAACAATTTAAATGAAAGCATAAAATCAGGCAAAGGAAGGTTATGAAGTTCATCAGTTCCAAACAATGTGCCATGAAGGAAGAAGTATTTAGTAGCTGCTATAAAGGCTCCTTTGAAAAAAAAAGAAAAAATTTTTTGTTTACCACTACTACTACTAGGCTAATTACTGTTTAGCTCTACAGGACCTTTATACTGAAATGTTTCCCACCCCACCTTGTGTTGGCTTTCTATGTGTGTGAGTAACTGTATGTTCACTGTTGTGGGTAAATACATACAGCGTACACAGGGCGATGTGTGAAACTGATAGCGATTACACGCTTCCGCTGTTGTAGAAATCTGCTCCAGATGCTGCAGATACCGTGCTGAGCTGAAAGTGGTAACCAAAGTACGGAGAAATATTCTTCGGGGCTCTGTTGCATAGCAATCAGATTGCTTTCAGTTCTGAGAAATGTCCAGGTACTATTGTGGATTTGAATGATCCATGAAGTGACTTCTTTTCCGAAGAAAACATCGAACTATTTAACTAGAACTAAATGTTCCTGTCAGAACTGTTCCCAAGCTGGTATTTATTATTAAATCACAATAGCAGTATACGCTGGGTGTATAATAACATGTACCTTCTTGAAATGAACAATATTTTATTGTTCTATTAACTGATTTCCTTCCATATACACATATATTTTACAATGTGAATCAAAAACTCACAATGGTGTCGATTTTTACATCACAAGAATGGCTCTCCTCTCCTAAAATTTTCTCTAAAGAAGAACAAAAGCTCTATCTCCTCAGAATAATTATGTGAGTGCTGACCGCCACAGAGTAATAAACAATATCTTTGTATTTCTCTCTCTCTCTCGTACTGTCACAGCAAGTTACGCTGCATGATACATCATACTGCGGAAGAATTCTGCACACAAACAAAAATACTTATTGGTAATTTTAACCTCGGCTACACCAATGAAACAGGTTGTCAATATCAATCAACATGCAATAAATCCCTCTCAGAGAAAGGGGCGAGATTCATTCTCATGCAGAGAAAAGATTTAAGCAAGGTAAGACATTTGTACAGGGCACAGTACACTGTAGCTGCAGCAGGAAAAGTGATTCCATATGTTTTTATTATGTACGCAGGAACCACAAGGAAAATTTGGCCCAAATATTCAGAAAATAGTGGATGAATTAACCCTCAAATTTAAAAACGTAATTGTGTCCTGCACAAAATCAGGGAAGTTCACGAAACTGGTGTGTGAAAACTTTTTAAAATCTGTAATTCTTCTGTACGTGAGACAGGAAAAGTTTCTTTATATCATTGATACATGGGGAGGGCAGACTCATCTGCTGGTATACAATCACGTCCTCATGGATGAGAGGACAGCGTGCACCTTCACCATAAAAGTTATTCCACCAAAGCATACTCCGCTTTGCCAGCCTTATGATGTATATTTTTATCGACAGGTTAAAATTTTCACAAAGAAAATTCAGAATGCTCCTGATTTGTTGAAGACCAACAGAGCAATCACGTACAGGGATAATTCCATAAAACTACTCTCTTTAATTTTGCATCAATTATGCATCAAATATGTATCATTCGCATCAAAGTTAACAGATGAAAGACAAACTTTTTTGAATGTAAATGAACAATGCTTTCTGTTATCACTCTTAAAAACTTTGTGTGCCTGCAAGACAGTAGCTTTTATGAAATGTGCTTGGTGCTGTAAAGCATTGTGTTTTGGTTGCTTTCATGACAAATATCATCTGGATTTCTGTTGTGGCATAGCAAGCAATGCAGGCAATAGTGAGTAAGATTTTGTAATAATGATGTGAAAATTAAATTACTACAGCAAAATTGAATATTTCTTAATAATTTCACACAATGTACACTGTTTGTTGACATTCTGTAAAATAAAATGGAAAAATGTCGGACTGTTCTGATTTAAGAAGAGCAAAATCACAGAAAGGACCTGAACAGCATGGTAGCTGTAGACATAAACTGCTGCGCTACATTCACTTGGATGTAACATGGCTAATGTTGTGCATAATACAGTGTGCAGTGAACTTCAAAATCAATTTTCTTGAAAACCAAGGCCCGTTGCTAAGAAAAGTGGATAGCCTTATACTCCGGGCATGTCCCTCTGCACCATAACCAAGACCCATCAAAATTCATTATTTAAACTTGTGATGGTCCCCTTGTGAGTCCAATCCTGGTGAAGGAGGCAGCAGCAAGGGCAGCTGAACAGGCAGTGCCAGCTGCGATGGAGGCAGCAGTGGCGGAGGCATCGGCTGTGACAGCGCAGGAGCTGTGGTCCTGCTATGGCTTCTGACAGCTGAAGGGGGCACGCGCAGCTGAGGATACAGTTGTAAAGGCATCGGCAAGAGCAGGGGGAGGGTTAGGGCACCGGTGGTGATGTGGGAGACAGGAGACTCAGGCAGAGAATATGAGGGCGGTGGAGGAGGAAAGGAGGAGCTGTGACACTGTGAACACTACTTTTTACACAAAAATCTTCAAATTCTTCAGGTTTGAACTGGGGGCCATTGTCTGCAACCAACATACATGGAAGGCCTTCTATTGCAAAACTTGTGACAGAGATGAAGTTGTCGTCACCACAGAAGCAGACAACGCACCACATACGGGGACTTAGAATGTGCATCAATTACAACAAGCCAATAGAAATACAAAAAAGGTCATGCAAAATCTATGTGAAATCATTTCCCGCTGTGGAGCTGGCCTTGGCAACAAAGCTGCACAAGGGGGCCATCTGATAGGTGGTGCACTGTGGGTAGACTGCTACAGCCCACACTATTTCCCCATCAATGCCAGGCCAAAAAACATATCTGCAGTGTAATGCTTTTGTACATGACACACCCAGTAGGCCACATATAATAAATGCACAACATCAGACCAAAGGGGAGATGGGACTACAACAAGGGGAGTAGTGTCCTCTGCAGCTAACAGCAGAACACTGTCCCAAACAGAAAGACAATTTTGTAATTGTCTAGCCAGTCATGTTGCACAAAAGAAATTAAAAAACAGGATCCATGGGTACTGCAACTGCAAATGTAATGCTGGTAGTAGGAAAACTATCTACAACATTTTAGCTTCCACATATAAATGAAAACAAAGCAATTCCTCTTCCTCAAACTCTGGATCCAGACTAACTGGCAAACATGATAAGCGATAAGGTGTCAGCATTTGCACATTGCCTCACAGGTTGAAAATTTATCTCATAATTGTATTGTGACAGGAAAGGAGCCCACTGATGTAAGTGATGTGCGACTTTGTCTGGGAGGACACCGAAGGGTGTATAAAACACCAGTGGTTTATGGTCTATGATCAGGTGATACTTAGATCCTTGTAGAAAAACATAGAATTTTTTTAGAGCAAACGCAATTGCTGAAGCTTCTTTCTCTATCTGAGAATAATGCTGCCCTGCTGAATTTAAGGTTTTAGAGGCATACACAATAGGGCGTTCTGATCTGTCCCCATAGTTATGAGCAAGGGAGGTGCCAAGGCCAAACTGAGATGCGTCCATGGTTAACACAAGATACTGGCACGGCTGAAAAGTGACAGAACAAGGGGACAACTGCAGCTTAGATTTCAACAACTTGAATGCCCAGCCACAAACTGCAGACCATTGGAAAGGAAATCTTTACATAATAATGCCTGGAGTGGTTGTGCCACAGTAGCAGCATCTGGTATGAATATGTGGTAGTATGCAATTTTGCTTAAAAATTCTTTGATGGACATGGGATGTGGTAACACAGCAACAGTATCAATATGTTGGTGCAATGGTTTGATGCCAGTGCATGACACTTTAAAACCCAAATAACTAATATATGGTCCAAGAAACTGTGTCTTGTCCAAATTGCACTTTAACCCTTGCAGAATGTAAAGCAGAAAACAGTATGAAGGTGTTGCATATGTTCCTCTGTAGAGGCACCAGACACTGCTATGTCATCTAAGTAGTTGATGTAGCCTGGATCTGATGGACTAAGTTGCTCTAAAAAGCATTGAAAAATAGGTGGTGCGCTACACCAAAAGGCAAATGCTAGTATAACTTACCTGTCTCTTTTTTTTTTTTTTTTTTTTTTTTTTTTTTTTTTTTTTTTTTTTTTTTTTAGCACCATTGGTGCTGATCATTCACTGGAAGGAATAGATCGAATAACATCAAGGGATTGAAGACAATCTGGTTTTGCTTTTACTTCATCCTGTAAAGTTATTGATACTGGGCAGGCACGGAAAAAACAGGGACGGGCAGACTCTTTCATTGTAATATGGGCCTAAAATTCTGTTGCACAACCCAGTCCCGGAGAAAATAACAAGGTAAATTCAGCACAGAGAGCATCTAATTGTTTATATGGCCTTGTAAGTCACAGGTGCAGAAAACTGTCCAAGAATGGGAATCTGTTGTTTTTTGTAACTTATCAGCCTCTCTGTGACACTGGAGCCAGAAGAGATGACCCTAAACCCACATAAGCTTGAGAATTGACCAGCATTGCTGCTGCATCAATGACCACATGCTTTTCAATGGTTTATTAAACACCCACACTTTAATGTATAACTTGCTTGGGGACACTGTCATTACTGACACACAGTTCACATCCATGTTTGTTTCAACCTCACTCAGGTTCAGAAGAAAGTCACACACAGGAGTGATGTGTCCCTTTTTATGGCACCTATTACATATTGCCCAGCACTCTGGGCACACGGTCCATTCATGTTGAACAAAACAGTATGGGCATGAAGGCAGTGGAGCATGAAGCTGTTGCTGTTGTGACATGAACTGTTGTCATGAATAATGGTTACCTATATGACACTGAGATGTCTGTTGGTCTGCTGCAATAGATTCTCGGTTCCCTAGTGAACTGACTGAAGGCTGGGAGGGGTGAGAGAAACTGATTTCTGAAACTTTAAAATGGGCTTCTACATGACTACCTGCAGCCATGAAACTTCAAATGACTGAGCTATGTTTAATACTTCTTAGGTGTAGGATTTTTCACACTGTAGAGCTCACTCTGGAACTTCCCTATTAGGAGCAAGACATATGATAGCATCTTGAACAGTTTGAGATGAATACTTGTCACAAAATTATGACACTGACTAAGTCCATGAAGTTCTGCTGCCCATGCCCTGTGTGTCTGTTTTGGTTGCTTCTGACAATGATAAAACTTCATACAGGCAGCAATAACTTGCGCCCATTTACAGTGATAGGTAGAAAGTACCTTGCACATCTGATCAAAAGAAGTACTTGAAGGTTATTGTAAAAGGGCAAGCTGACACAACAACTAGTACTCATGAGGTAAAAAAAAAAAAAAAAAAAAAAAAAAAAAAAAAAAAAAAAAAAAACTGAAAGAGAGAGACTTGCACAAGTTTACGACTTTTACCCAGATTCCTGGAAATGTTGTCACAGGCATTTTTCGTGAGCATCCCAGTCTTTGGCTGCATTGTCATATGCAAGGAACAACAGGGGATATGTTGTTGGTGATGCTGCACGTAGTGTCAATGTAGTAGTCACACTGGAAATAGCAACTACCAGCACCTACTGTTGCTCAAGAAGAGATTTAAGCACTGCCTCCATGGAAATTAAACTCAAAGGACCAATGACTGAAGAAGAACAAGCAGAGTTGAATACAGTACTCACTGCCAAAGTGTTATAATCCAAGAACACTGTAACTTTATTACATGAAAAAGCATAACCACATACAACAGTCAACACACAAGTGGCCAGTGGAGCCTTGCACTCTGTCCTGTATAGTCATTAATTCTAACGGGGGGCACAGCTGGCAGGCTGTGCACACAACTGCTGTCATACTAGCAGGGCATGTGGCCTCAAGTAGCCGAATAAAACACAGACTTCATGCTCGAACTATGAAGGGACACACACACTCAAATTTGGTTGTTACAGCACTATATTTCCACATGGAATCAAACCTGTTACTGTATTGTTTCAGTAAATGCAAGTAAGAGTGAGAAAGATTGTGATTGAATAATGAAGGAAACAAAATACTGGGCTGTAAGTTAATAAAAAAGAAGTCATGGAGACTATTGGGTAAACACCAGAATTATGTCAAATTTATTTATATAGAAATACATGATGTGCACACATTTAGGTAATATGGCATATGAAAACTACTCATTTCATTCTAGTCATAACTGTTAAGAGGTTTAAAATGACATAGCACGTATTGTACATTGTTCTAAATAACAAGTTGTAAATCTGGGATGGGGTAAGAACAGTATGAATTATGACAGACTGCTACTCACAACAAAAAATAGGCACTGAGTGGCAGACAGCAGAAATTCATGAGTCTATAAAAAGACTGATGCATGAAACATACAACTTCCATCTTCATATCTTAGCAAGAAAATTATGGTTCTATATAAAATCAATAAGCTGGTCAAAGGCATCTATCCAGTCACTTCTCAACCAGTCCGTTGTGGCAACAGAAGACAGCAAAATGGAAAGTGAAGTCATAACTTCCATGTTTAGTAAATCATTCATGCAGGAGGAATGTACGGACATACCACTGTTTGACTGCCACACAGACTCCCGTGTGGAGGACACAGAAATAGGTGCCCCTTGCACTGAGGAGCAACTGAAAGAGTTTAACATGAATAACTTCCCAAGTCTGGGCAGAATCCCAATTCAGTTTCACAGAGATTACTCTACGGCATCAGCTCCTTACTTACCTTGCATTTATCATGACTCTTTTACACAAGGCAAAGTCCTAAGTGATTTTAAGAAAGTGCAGATAACTCCTGTATATAACAAGGGTAAAAGAAAATCTCTGCAAAATGACAGACCCATTTCCTTAACATCAGTATGCTGCAGAATTCTTGAACATATTTTAAATCTGAATATAATAAATTTTCTTTGAGACAGAAAAGCTTCAGTGTAGATTTAGAAAGCATAGCTTGTTTGAAACTCAGCATGCTGTTTTCTCACATGGTATCCTGTGAACTGTGGATGAAGGTTAACAGGCTGATTCCATATTCCTAGATTTCTGGCTAGCATTTGGCATGGTCCGCCACTGTAGACTGTTAACAAAGTCCGAGCATATGGAGTAGATTCCACGGTATCTGAGTGGCTCAAAGACTTCTTATGTAATATAACCCAGTACATTGTCCTCAATGATGAGTGTTCATTAGAGATAAGTTGAGGTGTAACGGATCACTCAGGCTTAAAGCGATGTGTTATACCTTATTCTTTCAATCTGATGAATGATGTCCACAACTTTTAAAAAGGAACTTCCTTTTTTAGTCTATAAGGCGATTGCGACACACCTTCTATGAATGGAAATTTTGTTTTATTTGTACATGTACTGTATGATGGAGTGAATACAGCATACCTGCAAAACAGGGAGGCAATATTGCAGTACTTGCTTCAGTGAGCAATTATTCCATGTTGCTTACGTCCCAGCTAGGAGATATACTCCACTCCAAGGAACCATTAAGGAGTGAGAGACTTGGTTGTTGATCTCTCTAAAAAGATAAACTGGTCATTGGTTGACAGCCAGAATATACAAACACGTTGTACAAGGCCAATGTTGTATAATGTGGAGTGTAACCATATGTAAAAATGCAATGTACTTGTTTGTAATGGAAAGTGAATACACGTAAAGCAAAGAAGAAGAGTTCAAAATCATTCATCATAGCTGGTATCTTAAGTAACTTTCCAGACTGATACAGTCATTGCAACAGAGGAAAAGTAGTCTGAAGCCAAAATAGCTGGGCTACTGGACTACTGGTTCCAAGTACCAGAAGGTAAAGTTTATAACATACAGAAACTGTAAAACACAGGCAAACAGACCAGTACAAATGCATCGTACATCACATATTTGGCATCTGCATGAGGACGATTGGATGTGTCTATGTCAGCAAGGAATAACTTTTGATTGAGAAGAAGACAAAATTGTAAGGAAATTATTGCTTTATGAAGAAAATTTTTCTCCAGAATTTGCGATTGTTGTCCATAGCAACTGGTCAACAACTCCACTTACTATTATTAGTGTTGCAGTTAAAATGGAAAATTCATGAGGAGTCAAGTGGTTGAAGAGTAAAGATTAATTCCCATGACAATAGCCAAGAATCAAAAGAGAGTATTTACTCTATGGTTAAGAATATTGGTGCTTCCATACCAGTGGTTCCACATCAACATACAGTAGCTGGTTATGGTCAGGTCAGCTGTTCACTAAACAACAGCTGCAGCAGCAACAACAGCATAGCAGTTCACTCACCATGTTGCATTGGTGTTTTGTCGTCAGTGGTATGTGGCAAGATCATCATGGACTTTTGGTGAGCTGTATTTGACTCAAACTGATTTTTTAATCTAATTGCAGTGTTTTGGTGAATGGGTGGGATAATTGGGAGTGCAGTTGTCCACGAGACAGTTGGCTACAGTGAAGGTTTGGCAGTGGAATTGTTATTGTTTGGTGTATGCCAGTAGTCACCCAAAGTATGTCACAATCTGTAGAAGAGGTACTAAATGTGTTTATGGAGAAGGTGATTCATAAATTCAAAAAGACAATTGAAGGATTGAATACAAACATAGTAAATCTTAGAATAAAATTGTCTACCAAACTCGATTCAAATGTAGTAGATATTAGAATAGAATTATCTGCTACAAATGAGAACTTAGAAAAACATACAAAGGAATTGAGAGAAGACAATTAAAAGGAATGAATACTTTGATTCCTAACCAACAAACAACAATAATTAGATTAAATGAGGAGTTGTTGTTAGAAGTATTGAAATAATGCAACCTGGTGAGAAACAAAGTTAACAAACAATTTTGAGAAATTAATGAGGAAATAAACAATTGAAAGAGGTTAACAAATGGGAGTTTGAAACAATTCTTCAATAAATCTCAGACACATGTGGGAAACTGGAGATGTTAGAACAAAATAAGGATTTAGAGTTAATGGACATCACAGGATCTGTTTTTACTAACTTGGAGGAGAAAGTGAATGAGACAATTGATCAAAAGGTACAAGAGGAAGTAGATTTGATTGTCACCACAACCCATTGTGAAGGAGATTTGGACAAGCATGAAGGGGAATTTTCAAAAATTTGGGAGGAACTTGAAATGATGACCAAAGAAGGAAACAAAAAGAAATCTAGCACCGGTAATGTATTGTGACCAGAACTGCTCAAAGAATTACAGATAGGAAATGGGATAAATTTATCCAAACAAATCTCAAATTTTAAACCAGATGGGGAGGTGCAACCCACTTAGTTTCAAAGGGTATTCTGTAGGTTGCTCTCTAAATAGTGGGATGATTTTTAGATAGATTTTTGAACTCAGTTATTTAGAAGGTAGGGTTCCTGAGTGGGCACACTCTGAGCAGTTTACTTTTTGGGATATTTCCAAGAAAAATTTAAAACAAAGTACTCCACTACAACTACATACATACTCCGCAAGCTATGGTGTGGTGCATGGCAGAGAGTACCCTGTATCACTATTACAGTCTGAGCTACGAATGATGGCAGTTCATGCAGAGCAAGAGAGAGATGGGGATTGAATTGCTGCTGGTTCCAAGTGACACTTACAGTACGTACACACACGTATGTGTGCAGTACAAGTCTAAACTCAACCTCCATCATTTGGGACTCCAGCTATTGTTATTTCCTTTTATTTTCCACTTACAAATAGGGCGAGGAAAAAATGATTGTCTATATGCCTCCATATGAGCCCTAATATCTCTATTCTGATCTTCATGGCCCTAAGCGAAATGTACGTTGGCAGCAATAGACTCACTCTGCAGTCAGCCACATGTTGGTTCTCTATATTTTCTCAATATTGCTCATCAAAAAGAACATCAACTGCCCTCCAGTGATTTGCATTTGAGATGCTGAAGCATCTCCATAATACTTGCTTGTTGTTTGAGCTTACCAGTAACAAATCTAGCACCCTGCATCTAAATCGCTTTGATGTCTTCCTGTAATCTGAACTGGGGCAGATCTCCAATAGTACTCAACAATGGGTCGCACTAGTGTTTTATATGTGGTCTCCTATCCAAAAGTTCTCCCAATAAACAGAAATCAGCCAATGTATTGTATTTGAGGTGAGAATATATTCAAAAGATACTGGTCTATAATTCTGCAGGTCCATTCTTTTGCTGTTCTTACACACAGCAGTCACCTGTGCTTTTTTCCAGTTGCTTGGGAGTTTGTGCTGGGTGAGAGATTTGCAGTAAATGCAAGCTAAGTAAGGGGCAACTGCTGTGGAGTACTCTTTGTAAAACCAAATTGGGATTCCATCAGGACCTGACAACTTATTTGATTTGAACTCTTTCAGTTCTTTCTCTACACCAGCAATGCTCATTACTATATCCTCTGTATGGGAGTATGTGTGATGGTCCAATGATGGTCTGTTTGTATGATTCTCCTGTGTGAATGATTTCTTAAATACAAAATTTAAAACTTCAGCTTCAGCTTTACTTTTGCTATCTTCTATTGCAACACCAGATTAGTCAACAAATTACTGGATAGAAGCCTTAGATCCAGTTAGCAATTTTGCATATGACCAGAATTTCCTCGAGTTCTTGACAAGATGTGTTCCTAAGATATGACAGTGGTAGTAGTTGTAAGCTTTGTACATTGATCTTTTTACAGACACACGAATTTCTATTAACTTCCATTTGTCATCATTTGTGTGTTCTCTTGAGCTGAGAGCTTTTCTGTCCTTAATCCCCTTACTCAGCACATACATCTCCAGAGTGTGACTTACAGTCTGGATGCCTATAATTCATCTATGTCCATTACACTGGAACTAAATAATGTCAGCTCATTGTCTGTGTGGGATGCTAACAACTTTGTATCTACACTTTCTAACAGAAATATTCTCCTAGCTTTCTTGAGTGACTTATTAACATTCGTAACCAAAGTTGCCATGATAATATTATGGTCATTAACCCCTGACTCTATACGAACATCATCGATTAGGTCAGGCTTGTTTTTAGCTACAAGGTCTAAAATATGTCCACTGCATATGGGCCATTGAACTAGCTGCTCAAGACAGTTTGCAGAAAATGTGTTCAAGAGAACTTCAGAAGACTGTCTGTCTGTGCTCCCTGCAGTGAATCCATATCCATAGATGACCCAGTCTATACAAAGCCTTTGATTGAGACTATCTACATGGCTCCAAACCAAAGGAAATGAATCGACTCTAGGAAAAATGCAGCAAATTGTGAGCTCCACTTGCACCCCATGCACGAAGCCACTAGCCTTCAACACCTCTGCCAGCCGCCTGTCTGAACTGAGGATGGCCTCAGAACCCAAGCAACAGGCATTGTTGATGCCGACTTGAGCCACAACTTGCAGACAACTGCACCCTGGACCCTTGATAGCTTCAGAGCTGCATGCAAGCCCCCCCCCCTCTCCCCCCTCCCCCCCGCAGACATACTGAGTGCACATTGGCTTTCTTTCCAGCCCTGAATGCTATCTGCTGAAGGAGCTTCTTAACACACCTAACACTTGAGCTCCCCATAACTAGTAAACCCATCTCCCCATTTGCCTCCTAGGACCCTGTTGAAGGAGTGGTCACTTGTACACTCACAGGGTGAAGGGCAAGACCAAGATGGCCAGACTCCACACTGGCTGTTTGCCTCGAGTAACAAAAATGCGTTACCACCTGCTACTTATCTTCCTGTGAGGGCGGATCAGCTGTATCAGGTAAACTGGGAGATGCCTCGGCAGCAGAAGCTGTGGGCAAAACAAGCAATGCCTGAAGTGTCTCATGCAACATGCCAGATTCCCTGCCACAGCTACATCCTGAGGCAGCCGCCGGAAGATGATTGACTGTAGCCAAAAGCACATTCAGCTATTCATGACCTGCAGTCAGCTCCACCTGCGTTTGCACACAGCATGAACACATCCTACCCATCCCAGTATTACTAACTTAAGAGTTGACTAAAAATGCACAGACAGAAACCTAGATATGCAACCTGCTAATCTTGTGACATGTCGCCAAAGGTGGCTGATGCCTTTGAGCTGTGTAGCTGACAGTCCGGTAGAAAAGATAAGTGCACTATCAGACTACATGACAACACTCTACAACTACAAAAATGAGAGAATAAACCACTTAAATAGAGAAATAACAAGTAAGAAATTTAAGAAATATACCACCAAGAAAACACAGAAGGAACTAAATACATGACTTCCCCTTCCAGGCGTCTACCAGACGAATAAACCACTTAAATACAGAAGAAACACACACAAAATTTAAGAAATATGTTCCTAAGAAAACACATAAGAAGCTAAATATGTAACTTGCTTTTTCCAGGTGAGTATCACATAGCAGTAGGCAACTGCCTGATCCTTACTAGGCTCAAAACAAACGGTCCCTGGCTCTTCAAAACAAACATGATTAACTATTGCGTTACTGACTGCCTGAAATTACACTTAGTTACAAAATGTGGGAATAAATCTCTTAAATACAGAAAAAAAAACACACACGGAATTTAAGAAGAAGCTAAATATGTAATTTGTCCTTACCAGGTGTGTATGAGACAGCAGTAGGAGACTGGTTTCCAAGTGCTCAGGAGAAACCAACACTAGAACTTCTCAATCCCAAGTATTAAAATAATATATGGGGGAGTTATAACAAATACATAGAATAACATGAAAGAAATTTGGTACAGGGATGGCCCACAGTTAGTGATTTATTAACATTTATTGATGGATTAGGTAGATTTAACAAGGAACTTGGAGATTATAGACCCAGTGAAAGCTCTCACGGCAAAAGTAATGAAGACATTTATTACCCACCAAGGTATCAACAGATAGAAGAAACTAAATTCTCTAAGGTGCATAGTGGAACATTGCTAGGGGCATTAACCAAACAAATAATTGCTCCCAAATAATTAGTTCTTGTGATTTAAGCAACAGAGATCCAGGTATCTTTTCCAATCAAGTCATGAAACATAGGACATTCTGGGGGAAGAGTCGTGCTCCAGGATAACAGTGCAACTAAATTAAATGACTAGGAGAACCTGCTTCATTTAATTTTAGTCTTTTTTACTTACGCTGCCTTAGAATAATTTTTTTTAAAAAATTGCACGGAACAAAAGGATGCAATTGGTTCTAGGTTCTTTAAATTTTAATGAAAGTATGTATAAATGGAGGCCTTTGGATAACAACTATTCAGAGATAATTACACATTTTGATCACTGTATAATAATAACATGTTCTTTTACAGTTTCACTGAGGGGAAATAATGAATGTAACAAACTAATGAATAGTGAGAATAATTTAAATGTACTGTGAACCCTTTTAAATTGCAACCCATCAGTAAAACAGATTTGAGGAAAGTATAAGACCTATGTAATAGTCAGTCCCTACAACAAAATAAAATAATAAATAGTATGTTAAACAACACCTATTCTACTGTGGTTACAAGTGCTACATGTTAGCATCATCATGTTCACTGGGGAGAGGGGCAAGAGAATAGATGTCCGCCTTTGGAAGTAAGTTACAAGCTAACATCTAGTTATGCATCTTAGGACAGGACGGGGATACAGAATAAGTCTCTAACGTGGGCTCAGGAAGAGGAAGGCATGTGGGCCACAGTAGATGAGTAAGCTAGGCATTCCAAAAATAAGCTCCAGCTATAAAGGGAAGTAAGCTACTTTGAGAACAGAAAAGTGGTCAAAGGGTAGATAGATACTCCCATCATGTACAAGATAATGCACCTCAATACAAAGTTGTTAGGTGGACCCTTTCGAAGGGGGACCTGTATCATAATGGGAGCAAAAGGAAATAAGGGGACATTATTACCATGTCAGTTTAGGATTATATTGGAAGTATTTTTCTGCATTAAGCAGTGTGTTTGACAGTCTCATGATGGTAGGGTGCTATTGTTATTCTAAGGCTTACTTCAAGATAGTAAGGCAGAAGAATTTAGCTGGATAGTCCAGTTCCTTGAAGTTCAATATTCTGCTAAGTGAAATAATGAGGACATGTGTGCCTGAGCTCTATTGTCCACATAAGGCACAGGGGAAACAAGTAACAGGTAACAGGTAAGGAGCAACAAAGAGTTGTGATTTTCAGTTTTTCTATTTTCCATTATTTCTTAGTTGCTTTTGTCGATGCAACTAAATGAATGGCAGTTTGTTCATTGCCATGTGTGTTTCGCTTATTTTATTTGTGAAGCATCTTCAGTGGCCTGTAATACATGTTTCTTTTTATACGTGTAACAACTGTGTTATGTACTAGTTACAATATGTTACTGTGTTACATTTTGTCATGTTCTTCCCTTGTTTTTAAGATTAGAATCAACTATTGTAGCACAATTTTCATGAGGTGAAATTACTGTTCAGTGTTACTTAAATTTCCAGTGCTGTTAGCCAGTGTGTGTGGTCCTGGAGATGTGTTCATTAGCCCCATGATCCACCTGTCCTATTTCCAGCATTCTTTCACTCACATTTGTTACAACACGTCACTTCCATCACTTGAACTTTTCATTTGTGATCAACATGTGCCTGTTTACCCTGTGTAGGGTTGCCAACTGTCACTGAGTGTTCACCTCTCATGTGTTGTTGTTGATATTTTTCATTTTTAATGGATATTTGTTTGTGTTGTGTGTGTGTGTGTGTGGGGGGGGGGGGGGGGTTGATGGGGGAGAGGAAAATAGGAAGATTCATTAATTATTTATGGTGGTTATGTTTCAGATCTCTGTTTGTAACTGTTTTAGTGGCTAACATGATCAGAGAGTTATTGCTTATATGGATTTGGTCATTAGGTATGTCTTTTTCATTGCAAGGGATCTTTGTATGTGAAAGTTTTCTTGTAATGTCAGGAGCTTTTTGTTGTGATTATTCACTCTAATAACTACATCTTGTTCCATGCTGGATGATTCAGTGAAGGTAGAATGGCTATTTTCATACTTCCAGCTTTTTATATGGTCTTTATACGTAGTTCTGAAGTTCCTGCCTGCCATCCCCAGATATACTGATTCACATTATTAGTACTACAACTGGTATATACCTACTCCTAGGTATTTGTCAGGTTTGTCTGTTGTTTGTAAATGTGACTGGAGTGTGTTTCTTGTTCTGCAAGCAATGTGTAATCCCTGTTTCTTTAATACATTTGCTATCCTGTATCTTGCTTTGTGTTTGTATGTTAAAGTGTACCATTTTTTTCTGGTAGTAGGGTCATTAGTCTTACTGCTATGCATTTCTGTGTGTGCTGTAGTGTCTGTTGGTCTCTTTGGTGTTTGTGTTCTCTGCTTGTTTTCATTTTCCTTTAATTGTTTTAATTTTTGGTTGAGTTTTTGTACTATGTGGTTGTTGTAACCATTGTTTGTAGCTATGAGTTGTATTGTTTGTAATTCTTTTTTATAGTTTTCTTTTCTGAGTGGGATATTATTTAGTATGTGTAACGTGTGTCATAGGGCCACTAATTTTTGATTTTGCAAGTGGTTGGATGAACCATGTATAACTGTATCTGTGGCTGTTGGCTTTCTGAAGATGTCAAATGTGTGTTTATTGTTGTTTTTCTTTATTGTTATATCCAAGAAATGTAGCATATAAACACAAAGCAACACACAGGATAGAAAATATATTAAAGAAGCACGTTGTTTACAGAACAAGAAACACACTCCACTCACATTTATAGACAGCAGACAAACCTGATAAATACCGAGGGGCAGTTATATAGCAGTTAGAGTGTCAAGAATGTGAATCAGTATATTTGGGGATGACAGGTAGGAACTGTATAACTACATATAAAGAACTATTAAGAAGCTGGAAGTATGAAAATAGCCATTCTGCCTTTGCCGAACACCTGATAAAACATGGACATGAACCACCCAACATGGAACAAGACATGACAATTATTAGAGGGAACAATCACAAAAAAAGTTTCTGACATTACAAGAAAACTTTCACATACAAAGAGCCCTTGCAACAAAAAATACAGTACCTAATGACTAAATCCACATAAGCAATAATTCTCTGATCATCTTAGCCATTAAAACAATAACAAACATCTGAAATACAACCAGAATAAATAATTAATGAATCTTCTGCTCTCCTATCTCTCTCTCTCTCTCTCTCTCTCTCTCTCTCTCACACACACACACACACACACACACACACACACACATAAATGTCCATTTTAAATAATCACACATGCTCTCACAAAGAACAACACTTTGATATCATTATACATAACAAAATACGCACACAAACACACTCACACACACACACACACACACACACACACAAACAAAGGAAAAATATTAAACCACACACACAACATCAACAAAACGAAAGACAAATACACAGCGACAGTTGGCAACACTACTCACTGTAAACACACACATGTTGATCACAAAATGAAAAGTGCAAGTGATAGAAGTGATGTGTTGTACCAAATGTGGGTTAAAGAATACCCCCCAGAAATTGGCCAGCTGGAGCATGGGGATTAATGAACACATCTCCAGGTCCACACAAATGGGCTAACAGCATTTGAAATCGCAAGTAACACTGAAAATAATTTCACCTCATGAAATTTGTGCTACAAAGGTTGATTCTAATCTGAAAAATAAGAGAAGAACGCAACAAAATGTAACATAGTAACATATTGTAACTACTATGTAATACTGTTATTATACAAATAAAAGAAACGTGTATAATGGGCCACTGAATATGCTTCAAAAATAGAAGAAGTGAAATGCTTATGGCAACAAACAAACTGCTTTTCATTTAGTTGGATGGATGAAACATAGCTCCATGAATTATAAAGCAACTAAGGAATGTCAGAAAAGAGAAAAAAAATGGCGATAATACAGCCATATCAGGCATTTCCCATTAAGTTATACAACAGTTTCAAGAAAAACCATCTCAAACTCCTTAAGATCATCCAACACACTAGATTCAATAAGATTTGCAAAATAAATAATGTAATTCTGAGATACATTAATGTAAAGGTCAGAAACAACTCTTTGGTAGCACAAATAATGAAATCTTTTGCAAAAATTTCTTGGTTAAAGAATGAAATGAACTCACTTTATACCAAGAAATCCATGCTTAATAGAGTGTTATATGATGTACATCTTGAGTTATTAGCATTTATTAAGAACCCAACAGTGATGATCAACATAATACAAAAAATTGAACACATCACAGCAAGAACACTGCAATGTCCACAGAACAAACACAAACAATAAATCAGAACACTCACAAATAAAAATAACCAGGAAGAAAAGCATGACAAAGTATAACACACCCACAAGCACAAATTCCACCCGAATAGAAAAAAATCTGTTAGTAGAAACAGAAAGCATCCTGACAGAGGAAGAGAAACAAGAAAATAACACTATAAATATCGGGCTAACACAACAACTAGTGAAGAAAGAAATAAACAACATAGTCTCCATGTCAAAGAAAGAGCAAAACAGTAAACTTCAAACAGAAAACAACACCACTAAAAAATTAAAAGAAAAACTACAATCTAACAACATCCTAGCACAAGGGCTGATAAAGGGAACAGCACAGTACTTATCAACAAAGAACAATATATACAAAAAAACTAAGATTTCATCTCCTATAACAATATCACCAAACTGAAATCTGATCCAACACGTATCCAGACATACATAAGAAACCACCTCAAACAAGAAGAGTCCAAAATCATTCAGCAATAGTTAGTATCTTAAGTAACTTTCCAGACTGACAAAGGCATTGCAATGGAGGAAAAGGAGTATCAAGTCAAGATACCTGGGCCACAGAACTTCTGCAACTGCTTCCAAGTTCCAAAAGGTAAAGTTTATAATCGGCTACTAACGTAAGATGTACACAAATTGACCATTACAAATGCCTGATACACTTCAAACAGTGCTGTCAGGAGTGCCCCAAGAAGTGAGATAACACTGCTCTCTTTCTTTATATGCCTAAATGATCTGGCAGACAGGGTGAGCAGCAATCTGCAACTGTATACAGGAAACCATTGTCTTCAACTGGCTGTAGAAGGGTACAGGATTAGTCAGACAGAATTTCTATTTTCTGTGATGAATGACAGCTTGCTCTGAATAGAGAAAAACATAAGTCAGTGCAGATGAGTAGGAAAAATAACCCCATTATGTTTGATTACAGTATTAGTGGTGTGCTGTTTGACAAAGTGACATTGATTAAATACCTAGACATGACATTGCAAAAGTGATATAAAATGGAACAAGAAGATAAAGACAGCGGTAGCGAAAGCGAATGGTCAACTTTGGTTTATCGGAAGAGTTTTAGGGAAATGTAGGTCATTTACAGAGGATATCATGTATAGAACACTTGTTGCAATCCATTCATGAGTACTGCTCAAGTATTTGGGACTCCCAGCAGGATGGATTAAAGCAGTGCTTCCCAACCTTTCTGAGACCATTAGTCCGAGTGCAATCAGATGTTAGTTATTATCTCCCTCCGCCCCTCCGCTTTGTGCCTAGCTAAACTTTCGAATGAAAAGAATTTTCTTAGAATACTTATAGTTTTTAAATGACAAAAGATAAATAATATTTAGTTTTTGTAAGCATTTTATTATACCATAAATTAATGAGAAAATTGGTACTGCTTCTTTCTAACAACCTTCTTTTTACATACCGATGATGTAATTCCCAGCGAATCATGAGTACTTCCTGCAGCTGCTTCTCACAAAAGAAAGCTGACTATCTGCATTGAGGATAGATGCTCATTAAAAAATGTGCTTACTCTGTACCACTCCTTTTCCTAGTGACACTTGCTACACCCGCACCTTTCACCCAGTTCAAAATCAACTAATGTGTGCATTATATTGTTTATATATCATTTGTTTGCAGGATTCCCTACTTCTGATATGGCAGAAACAGGAAGACTTAAAGTTGCCAATGTTTTGTGTCTGCCACTGTCACCAATAACAATAATATTTATTTATTTATTTGTTTAGTCGTTTGGTGCATTTCAGTTGATACGTGTTGTATAATTACATATAGGCCTTCACATTTCGGTTATAGAGAGTGTCCGGGAAGTAGGGACAAATATTAAAGTGCTAAATTTATTGAAAATGTAATTTATTTTTTTTATTTATTTTTTAAATAAACACATTAAGTAACTTCTCCCATTTATGTATGAAAAATTATATTCTCCACTTGACCATCCGAGGCCGAGTGGCAATGACCAATGCATTCGTTGAAGTTCTCAATGACAAGTTCACAAACATCTGGTGGGATGCCATTAATAACCCTTATAATATCATCCTTCAATTGGCGCATTGTTTGTGGTTTGTTCACATTCACTTTTGATTTCACAAATACCCACAAAAAGAGTTGTGAGGAGTATAATCGCATGATTGGTAGGCCATTTGTGGTTGACAATCAAGGAGATAATTTTTTGAGAAACTTTTCAATCAGCAGAGCAATCATTTCATGGGATGTGTGACATGTCTCACCATCTTGTTGAAACTAAAAAATCATCATTTTCATCAACAAGAGGTAAAAACCAATCAGAAAGCATGGTTTGGTGATGGTCATCATTCACAGCTCCCTCATCATTTCCAAAAAAATATGGGCCGATCACTCTTCCCGCCCAGAACCCAACCCCCACAGCCATGCGTTGTGGATGCATTTTATCTTCCAAGTCACTCACAGATTTTCATTACCCCAAATTCTGCAGTTCTGCTTATTGATGTGCCCACTGAGGTGGAAGTGCACCTCAGCTGAGAAAATTATTCTTTTTGTTAAGTTCTCATTCTCTGTTTGTCAAGCCAGGACCCAGTGAGCAAGTTGATGTGTCTTTCCATGAGCTGCAGACATCAGTTCAGTAAATTGAATCTTGTATACATGCATTTTCAGATCTTTAGAAAGCATTTCATGCAGTGAACTTGGTGATAAATTCAATTGTTGAGCTTATTGGCATACCAATATTCTGGGACTTACAGTCACATTGTCACACATGACAGCCATGTTTTCTTGTGTTCGAAAGGAATGCCGTCGTCGTGCTTTTTTTAAATATTTGAAACAGAAACCGCGGTCTCAAACTTCCGGATCAACTACTGAACTGATGATTCGGATGGAATAGCATTACATCCAAGTGTCACACGCAATTCATGGATGGTTGCCAAGGAACTTTCACTGTTTTTGTAATAAATTGTTACCACTTCAATACATTGTTCAGTTGTCATCTGCTTCATGATGGAAATAAACATCATACAACAATGCTCAACACACAAAAGCTGTCAGGCTACTAATGGCAGAGGATTGCAGATAACAAACAAGAAAAAGTCATGGCTGACAACCATCGTATGACATAATGCCCCAGAATTTGGATTTGTCCTTACTTCCTGGACACCCATTACAACAACAGTTTTCTACAACTTAGTGTATTTATAGCACAAATTACAGTATAATACATTTATGATACTTTACAGTACATTCAGTTCTTTTTCACAGTATATAACTATTTCCCCTACATTTAAATTTACATACATACATTCATATTGTTTTTTGAATTGAATGATTGTTACTTCTTACCATATTTTTGGGTTTTCCTTGCAATAATCAGTAAATTCATTTACATAGTAAAATGGACTTTTCTACAGTATTTCTCTGAATGTGTGCTTAAGGGTATTACTGTTTTTATTCTGCTGATACTATTCAGAAGGCAACTGAATAGGTACAACACTGTAACAATAGGCTGTGCAGCAGTGCAGTACTCATTACATAGTTACTGTTGTGTTGTGCTGTAAGTTGGTTCATTTACTGTTGCAAAGTGAATAATGAAGCAACTTCTAGTCTACTGACAGAACTACCTACAACTCAGAGGCCTTTTCAGGAGATATATTAGTATATATGATTATATGTCTCAACTTTTCTGTCGTAGATGCAAGGTATAAAGTACAAAGTATGTGTGCAGTGTGTGGACTGTGTGACAGAGACATTCATACATTCATTTTACAAGCAGTAACCTCAACTATATTGGGTAATGTGTTAACATTAGTATTTGAAAAAATTACATAATCAGTATTATACTCTTGCAAAATAGTGACAACAGTAATGAACTCTTAAAAATGATTTAGTTTTATGACTGAAACACATTTGAACCCCTTTATTTTTATACCTCACAAAATTTCATTGTACCCCTTAGGCGGTAATTATTCCTGTATTAGCAACCACTGGATTGAAGAAAGACACTGAAACAGTTCAGTAATGTGCTGTTAGACTAAATCAATACACAAGTGTTAGAGACATACTTTGTGAACTCAAATGGGAATCCCTGGAGGAATGAAACACTACTGAGAAAATTTAGAGAACAGGTTTTTGCAGCTGACCACAGAACAATTCTTCTGCTGTCAACATACATTTTGCATAAGGATGAAGAAGGCAAGATAAGAAAAATCAGGGCTCATAAGCATGAATATAGACAGTTATTTTCCCCTCTCTCCATTTGCAAGTGGAACAGGAAAGCTAATGACTAGTAGTGGAATGTGGTACCATCCGCCATTCACTATACAGTTCATTCTGGAATTTTTATTTAGATGCAGACACCTAAATAGACTACAATATCTTCTTAATGTTTGGAAAAATACACAAACACATCCATACAAGCATACCTCACACAGAGTGCTGGGCCCAACTGCAGTGAGCAGTGATCATGGCTGTTGTGGATAGTGGTTAGCATAAAAGAAATAAGAAGGGGAAGGAATTACAGAGTAGGTTTGGAGGGGGAGTGTGTAGAGATGTGGGCTGCTAGATGCATCATCAGTTGGCTGTGTTGAGGGGCGAGAGGACGGGGAGGGCAGAGGGGGGAGGGAGCAGTGGAAGAGAAAGGACTAGGCAGCTGCACTGAGTGGCATAAAGCGTGTATGAGGCTGGAGTGGGAGCAATGAAGAGCATAGGGACAACTGGAAGACAGGAACTAATGAAGGTTGAGGCCAAGATGATTATGGAAACAAAGGATACATTGCAGATAGAGTTCCTAACTGCACAATTTAAAAAAGCTAGTGTTGGCGGGAAGAACCCAGAGGGCACGGGCTATGATGTAATTGTTAAAATTAAGCACAATGTGTTGTATGGCATGCTTGGCAATTAGGTAGTGCAGCAGTTCTTGACCAACTACATCCTCAACCACAAGTACATCTCATCTGAAAGCATTACCTACAAACAAAACCACAGTATAGCCATGGGCACCCACATGACACCATCCTACACCACCCTCTTCATGGGCCATCTACAGGAAACCTTTCTAGCCACCCAGAATCCCAAACCCATCACCTGGTTCACATTCACTGCTAACATCTTCAAGCTGTGGACCAAAACTGAGGACACCCTATCGAAATACCTCCAGAACCTCACACCTTCTCCTCCATTTGCTTACTCAGTTCTCCTCAGCCCAAAAAGACATCTTCCTCAATGTCATTCTCCACCTCAAGAATCCCTCCACAAGTACCTCCGCCCATATCAAACCTACTAACCAACATCAATACCTCCATTTTAACAGCTGCCATTCATTCTGCAACAAGAACCCCCTCTTGATTCTTCCCACCAACACCAGCTTTTCTGAACTGCACAGGTGGGAACTCTTTCTGTAACTTATCCTTCATTCCTGTAATCAACCCTGGCTTCAACCTTTGCTGATCTCTGCCCTCCACCTGCCTCTATGCTCTTCCATGTTCCCACTGCATAGTCCTTTCTCCTTCTATGCTTCTCTCCTCTACCCTGGTAACTGTTCATTGCTGTTCATTGTCAAATTCTTTACAACATTTCACCCCTGAATAGAGGCTAAGAAATGGAATTTGTCTGAAATAAACTGGTTAGCATCTTTTAAAGCTCAGTGTTGCAACTTTGGTGAGGAAACTTATTATTTCAGTTCACATGCCTTAATAAAGCACTTGTATGTCCACTCACAAATAATTTCACATTTTCCAACTTACTAACATCCTATTGTAACATTTGTTCCATAAACTGACCGTCAGAACTCAGCTGTCACATAATTTTCTGTTAGATCATTTGCCACATCCAACTGAGGTGCAGTTTTGTAGCAACCATGGCCGTAAATTTCACATCGCAGAGAATGGTATCACGCTTTCTTCTTTTTGTCTGTTTGTGGTAGGTGCTCTTTGAGGCTGTCTTCATGTGTGCAGATAGACACCTCTTCCTGTAAGATCAGGTCATAGTCTCTAATATTATTTGCTTTGTCACTTTCAATTATTTCCTCATCTTTAATCAAAACAATTTTATCCATTTTGTCTTAATATATTACATCAATTCTCTTCAGTTTTCCTTCCCTGTGTCTGAGAATGATTTCCGTATTTCCTCTGTAATACGTTCTGCCTCAAGCAAGAACTTCAGTGCATGTTGTACGCTACATATAAGTAGCTTCTTATCTTTATGCTGTACCTTATTGTCCCTTCTAATGAGGGGAGTTGTTGAATTTAATGTGAAAGAGGCACTCTGCTTCCAGCTAAAGCAACATTTACAGCATTCACAGGTTGATTCTACAGTCACATCAAGAGATGTAGCTGCTATCACTACCAAGAACCCAGCCCTTAGATGGATCCTCATGGCCAGTTCAGCTGCCCATGGATGCCTGTTCTTCACAATACAGATTTGATACACTTTTCCACTGTCCTAAAGTGCTGCACAGCATCTTCCTGCAGGTCATGGAATAACTTGACTGTAGGGTGGACTTTCTGGAGGCCCTCTGCCTGCTATTTCTGTAGCTTCTTCATCTGTTGTGTTGAGGCATGTTACAGCACACAGCACAGTGTATAGTCCAGTGTCATGTTAACTGGCCCAGCACCAATGTGTAGATCAACAAGACAGTCTGTGAATGTACAGTCTGTGTAGAAAACTGGTCTTTGTCATCCCACTACTACTTGCTTTGGCCAATCCAACAGCACCCTTGGGAGCCCATATATATGAGTTACACTGGCCCTTGGACTCCTGGTGCGGATGCTTTATTCAATGTTCCACATCTGGCCAGCATGCCATCCGTCACAACACTGGCAGACATCAAGGCAATGGCAATTCTTGTATTAATGGTGCACCAACTATGAACATTTCTGATAAAGATTTTCAGTTTACCTCCTGTCAGTATGCATCTTTCATGGGAACAGCATTCAGCACCTCATAATCAGTCAGTTTCACCAGCACACAAATCCAGGCTTTAGAGATAAGGGAGGACCTTCAAGCCACAAATTATAAAGGCACTTAAAAGACTTAGACAAGCTTCCTAGCAAATTATACTGACTACTGATAATGTAGACCAGTCCATATCTTACACAGCTGCTTTCACCACTTAATGCAGTATCTCCTGCACCTTCAGCATCCAGTACCACAAGCCAAGTGACAGCTTTTCGATGCTGGATTATAGGTCCATGTATGGACATTTGGATTCATGTCAGAATGGATACCAGAAACAGTCATCACCTACCAAGGACATCAGATGTTCTCCACCACAGTCAAAGACCTGCATATGCCAAC
Organism: Schistocerca nitens; assembly: GCF_023898315.1. Lineage (NCBI taxonomy): Eukaryota > Metazoa > Arthropoda > Insecta > Orthoptera > Acrididae > Schistocerca > Schistocerca nitens. Next base: position 382,925,908 of record NC_064617.1, on the reverse strand, counting down.
ATAATGGCCCAGGGCTGCAACTATCAGAACATGATGACTACAAACAATCTCCTTGGCATGCAATCCCTTTTCCAACTACTACATAGCACAATTTCTATAGCCACTAATGACCCAACTATCTGTCAACACTTTTTTTGCACAGGCCTCCCATCCATGAGGAGTGATAACATAAACAATTATGGGCTCTAATGGACATGGACAGCTCTTACTGACACATCCAGCTCTCTGGTATTTTCTGCAGTGGACCCATACCAGCCTTGAACATCACCTTTGATGATACTAAGTAAAGTCAAATCTGGCAAACCCTTACAAGCTCCACAAAGGAGCCTTTGCTTGTGGACCAGTTACTGGTGGGAGTGATTTAGTATACTTGGTGGATTGCAAGATGCAAGAGCTGACGGCACTCAGTTGACCAACTAGTGCACCACTAGCATGTGACTGCAGTCATTGCATGACAAGTTTCATTAGCAATAACTGCTATGTTTACTGTTGAATACTACGCCTATCTTCACGGTGAGACAGCATTCTGATCTATGCTACCGACTATCTTCCTGCCAGGCCTTCTTTTCAGTAGGTTTGTATTAAGCCAGTATTTAACTTGTGTTATAGTTTGGATTGTCCTGGAATGTTCTTGAACCTGTTTGTGATTTATCCCATCATAATTCCACTATTACAGGCTTCCTGTGTCATGTATCTACTTATGCTCATCCTGGGCTACAATCAAAGAGCTTAGGTAAAGTTGAGTGGTGCAAACAGATATAATAATTCTTGTCTTCCTTTTTCTTCTGCCTTCTAATTCCCCCATGCTTCTTGTTGTTTACTCCCTGCTCTCCTGTCCCTTTCATTATTTAGTCTAAAATGGCTTTACAACTATTACTTCTAGTACTATAATTTACATGGTTACTGTACTGTCTTGGACTTTGTACCACGATTTATTTCCTTGCTGTCTATACATTCACTCTTCTGCTGTCTTCACATTCATATATTGTCTATATAATTTCCACTCTCTTTCATATGATAGTTTACACAACTGACAGAAAATTTCAAATGACTGCAGTCTTTACTAATTTACATCTCATTCATCTCTCAAGAGCCTGTCTTTATGATTCATTGTCTACTGTGTCTGACATATATCACTTGACAGATATTTTCTCTCTCATTTTCTATTCGTGTTGGAAACTGATGACTATGCAAACATTTTACTAAAGGTAATTGAAGCAAAATCAATAATTGAATATATTTAACTGAAAAACTTTAGAAGCAAGTTATAACTTACATCACGAACAACAGCAAGTAGGTTCACTGACTCTCCCCGCATGCTGGACCCATTGCTGTGTATGTCAGCAAGAGTATAGAAATCTGTTGGGGGCTTTGTTGTATGATTCAGCAGAGGCTCAAATGCACTGCAGTCATCTCCTCCATATAACTTCAAGGAATTTTGGTTTTCAGAAACTGTCAGCTGACATGGACTGCAAGTGCAATAAAATTTGGAATCAATACTTGAACTGCTGGTAATTTATTAATTATTAATCCTCTGTATCTCATCAGAAACTAATTAATTTAGATTTAGGGCATGTAAATAAAGACTTATAACAAAATTATTACTGTGTAAGGTGAAAAAACCTAAGCTAACCAACAAATTAATAGATATTTAAGAAAAACTGAAAATCTTACATAATATGAGATAAACAATACATTTTGATAATTCAATGGTAAGTGATAGATGCTTTAAAGATTACATAAAGATTTTAAGTTTTTGTACCATATTGAGCTACAACCAAAGCACACTAGCACCAAACTGTTCAATCATAATAGTACTGCCAAATAATCTTGCAAAGATTATTATCACAATATCGATTTAAAATATAATGAATACAACATGATCAAATGAAGCAGGGTAATGGATATTTTTTTTTAAAAATCTGGATGTTCTAAGATGTGTAACTATTATACTGGTAATTTATAGATGGTTGACAGTTCTTACAGGTTACTAGTAGATTAATGACCTGCCCTCATTTATTAGCTCTAGTAGCCTACAATACTAGATGCAGACAACACAACTTCTCTTCATAGTAGTAATGACCTCAGTAGCCTTGGTACCTATGTTGAAAGGATAAGCACTCAAGCATCTTATTAGTTTAGTGGATTCTTGGTGAGTGGAAACAAAATTCAGTAGATGATTTTTACTCTAAAACGCAAGCTTCCCTTAGATGACCCAATTTACACTAAGTTTTTGGGGGTATATTTAGATAGTAAATTGTCTCTGAGTCAACGCGTAGAATATATTAGTAATAATCTGTTTAAAATAATTTACGTGTTATGGCAACTTATGTACTGCTTGAAATATGTATTACAACATCCTAGGTTTCATTTTTCTGAAGTATATCATATGGTACTATTTTGTGGAGCGGCCCTATTTGTGTGCATGACACCTTAATACTGCAGAAGAGAGCCACTATTGTCACTACTGGTTCTTTACATACAACCCACTATAAACCTTTGTATTATGAACCCATCTCAATACCTATGTGATCTACATAGTTCCATATATTTTTAATAAAATACTCACTTGTGGTATAGTGCCAGTGTTCTTGCAAGTACACTTTATGAGTTTTTTTCGGAAAGAGTGGATGTTATTTATTTCTTAAATTTCCTGTCTAAATTTATTATACTCTTTTACACATTGATATAATGCACTGTTTTGTTTCTCCTACTTTTTTCCTGTGCTGATGAAGTCAGTGGCCTGACCCTGTGCCATGGTTGCAGTTTGTATTAATTTTTTTTATTTCTTTTTTATGTACACTATGATCTGGAGTACGAACTCGCAAAAAACAGTCAGAATATTTTTGCATGCTTCAGACAGGTATGGAAGCAACCAGTTGTGAAAGATTCATTAAGGCTTTCTGTTAATGTGGCTTTGAGTCTGTTTATGTATTCTTTTGACAAACACAAACACACACACAGGGATATTATTTAGGCCTGTTGAGTTTTTGCTCTTTCTTGCCTTGTAACATTTCATACTTCATCCTCTACTGTAGGAAGTATACCATTGAACATACATCTATGTGGTTACTGCAATTCACACAGAAAAATAAACATAAATCTCTCTGTGGGAGCTCTGAATTCTCTTATTTTATCATTACCATCATTTTTCCCTTCATAGGTGGATATAACAAAATACTTTTGCGTTCAGAGGAGAAGAGTGGTGATCTTGTCTTAATTAAAAATGACTTGTCCGTCACCCCAACTCACGTATCATACCCACGACACCCTCTTGCCTATTTCACAACAATACAAAATGAACTGCCTTTCTTTGAACTTTTTCGATCTCATCTGTCACACCTATCTGGTAAGGACCCACACTGTGCATCGGTACTCCAGAAGAGGACAGAGGAAGTAGTGTAAGCAGTGTATTTAGATTAGTTGCACCCTCTAAGTGTTCTACCAATGAAACACAGTTTTTGGTTCATCTTCCCCTACATTATCCACATGATCTCTAGGTATTTAGTTGTGCAGACAGCCTTTGAATTTGTATGATTTATCATGTAACCAAAATTTAACAGATGCCTTGTTTATTTATCCATAAAATCATCCTCATGATATGGAATACAACTTATAGCAATACACAGCTGAAGGAGCATAAACCTTTTTTTACATAGATTTCTAAATATACATGCCTTTTAAAGGACAGTATATACATACATTCACATTACAATACTTTCTAAGCAGCAATCTCTATTTTAAAGTACAAAGTCAGCCTGAGAATTGCTATTATTTAACCAACTTCGCTTACGTATTTAATACATTTTGGACAGAATTAAAGTTACAGGTGACACAGGTTAGTCTCCCTAAATTCAGCGACAGAAGAAAAACAATGCTGGAGCATTATGTTTGTAACATTCTTCCTGAAAGACTTTTTATTATTTTTGACTGAGCAAGGTAATTCATTATAGAGTATGCTGCTCTCATACCTCACACTGTTATGGCATTTACTCAGCCTCTGATTTGTCAGATGAATATTACGATCGCCACAGCTGTGACAATCATAAATGTCATTATTTGTTTTAGAGAGGTGAAGATTTTTATTTACAAATGAAATGTCTCTGAGGTGTATATACAAGGGACAAGTAATATTCCCAGTTCTTTAAAGACTGCTTGGTAGGTTTATGTGGTGGTACTCAAATCATGTTCTTGACAATTTGTTTTGCATAACAAATGTTTGCTTGGTATTAACCTCCAGAATGGAACATTATTTGAGATGACTGAGGTTACTAGTGCAAATTACATGGTTGTAATGGTAGTCAAGTCACACCTTTGACTGAGAATTCTAAAGGCAAAGCATCAGTTTACACAGAAGTTTATCTCTGCAGGTAGAACATTGTAGTGTGTTGTCCAGCTAGACCCCAAGGAATTTTCTCTCATTGAACAGTTTGATAACTTTCTTCTCTAATGATGCTACATGTGTTGAATGGATCTTTGATGGACAGAAAGTCATATGAGCTGTTTTTTCTATAAGTGAGAGGTTGTTTTCATAGAGCCACTATACGAGCCTTTCACAGTTGTAAACAAAATGGGCTCTCATCTGCTATGAAGAAATGTTACAAGAGAGGAGGTTTGTATCATCAGTGAATAACACAGGTGTTGTTGAGGGTAGGTGTTCTGAAAGGTCATAAATAATGAGAAGAAAGAGGAGGGGCCAAAGATTGAGCCCTGTGGAACTCCTGATTTGACTGGTACTGTAACTGAACAGCTTGTTCTTCCATAATGTGTTGTTATATCTACCAGCTGCCCTATGTCTGACAAATATGACTGAAATCATTCATTGGAGACTCCTCTTATACTGTAAGCATCTAGTTCACATAGGAGCAGTGTGCGATTGATCAGATCAAATGTCTTTGCCAAATCAATGACAAGTCCAAATGCGTAGTGTTTTTCATTAAATGCAGTATTATCTGATCAGTAAATGAAAAGGGAGCCTCATGGATGGATTTATTTTTATGAAGGTCGAACTGTTGTGCTATTAGGACGGAGTTATTATCAAGAAAGGTCATTACTCAAGTATATACAATTTTTTCTATTATTTTGGACACATATGCCTTTCCCCTTTCTTGTATAATGGATCTATCTTGGAAGTTTTCAGTGGTTGAGGGAAAATGCTTGTACCCATTGAGCAGTTTTCATCAGCAACCTGTTTGATTACACAGCTAGATACACCATCAAGGCTATGTGACGGAATTTTTCATGCTCCTAATAACTGGGAGAACCTCCTCCAAAGTTCCAGATATTATAAAAAGTGACTGTCAGATCTTTTATACTTTTGAGGGAAAGATGTTGGTGGAGAGTGATAAACTGAATGATACCTAGCAATTCCAGAAAAGTGTTTACTGAATTCATCACAGATGTGTTTGGTGTCTGTTATTTGTTGGTCATTATACTGAAGGGATTCTGTAGTTTTCTGTTTGACATCAGTTTGTAAATTTTTCTGCCAATATCCCACGTGGCTTTACATTTTTTGTTAGACCCATTTATGTAGGCTTTATTTGCTATTTGTTTTGCTTTATATATTAATTTACAAAGGACCTTCTTGTGAAATCTGAAATAACTGTGGAAATTTGGATCATCTGTTTTCATACATTGCACAAAGTGTGACCTCTTTGTCTTACGTGACATTCTTATGCCCTTTGTGATCCACCCATTATCAGTTTTCTTGGCTGAATGTTGTACTTTGATTTTGTTTTACTTGAAAGGGCACATTGAAATTATGACCCACTATGTCAAGGAATAGTGAAGTTTTCTTATCTACATTATCTTCCTTGTAAATAACATCCCAAGACTGAGATTGAAGTAGATTTTTAAATGCGCTGATATTGTTAGGATTTCTTATATGTCTTCTGTAGATGAAAGTAAGTGATTATTTGTGTTCTATTTGTCCTAAACTAAGCCATAACAAGATACCCTAATGTTCTGAGAGTCCATTGGATCAGTTCAGGACATTAATAAATGGGAGAGATTCTGGGTCCAGGAATATGGCATCCATACAACTGCTTGAATTACATGTTATTCTACTTGGATTCTTTAATACTTTGGATTCTTTAGTACATTTTGGATATTGAAAGTTACTATGAAGTTAATGACATCACTCACTGTACATGAAATGTCACTAAAATTTACATTAAAATCCCTTACCTTCGCTTTGTGAAAATAGATGACACTTTCAAGCCTGTTTAAAAACTGGGATATGGTGCCAACAGAAGAATGGAAAATACAGACTATTATTACAATAGGCTGCATGATACCTACAGCATAATGTTCCAGAAGTTTCTTGATATTTACGTGGTCAGTTTTGTTGCATGTGCAGATTACTGTGGCCTCCTTAACAAGTATTAGACAGCCCCTCCCCTTGACCCCATCCTGCTATTAGATCTGCAGAAACTGTTACCAATTGTGTAATTTCAAAAGCTGAAGAATGACGTATTTTGATTTTTGCACCAGTGCTCTGTGAAACAAATAACATCAACCTTGATATTGCTGCCTGACAGGTTGATATACAGGTAATCACACTTTTTTGTATAGAGTTAATTGCCACTTTTTCTGCCATATGGATATCTTGCCTAAATCATTTTGCAGATTCATTTTGATCTCCTGATAGCTTTCCAAAATGGTAATGACAGCATCATCTGCAAAAAAATCAAAGAGGACTGCACAGATTGTTTCCTAAATTGGTTATATAGAGTAGAACAGCAGATATCACTTCTATTTTACTTGGTGACTTTCCATTAATTACTATGAATTGTGACTTTTCTGACAGGATATCACAAATCAAGTCGCACAATTGAGACAATCCTTCACAGGCACACAAATTGTTTAGAAGCCACTTGTGAGGAACGGTGTCAAAAGCCTTCTGGGAACACAGAAATAAGAACTCAATTTGAGACACACTGTTGATAGCACTTATTGCTTCTTGTGAATAAAGAGCCAGTTTTGTTTCACAAGAACTAGATTTTCTGAATCCATGCTGATGTGTCACTAGATAATTTTTGTTGGGGTAATTCATAATGTACAAACACAGAAAATGTTCCAAAAATCAACATGACTGACATGGACCTGTAATTGAGCAGATTACTTCTAGTTCCTTTTTTGTGTATTGGTGTGACCAGTACAACTTTCCAACCCTTAGGTACAGAACTTTTGCCAAGCAAGTGGTTGTATATGGCTGCTAAGTATGGAGATATTACACCAAAATACTCTGAAAAGAACCTAATTGGTATGACATCTGGACCAGAAGACTTGCCCTTATTAACTCTTTCTGCTCGAGTGGCGAGTAGTGCTTGACATTGTGAAATTTGTTTTCCACTTCAATGTAAAGCCTTGCTGACAATTTTTTGTAGTCTCACATTCTCCATTCTCGAATCTGACTATAGAAGGCATCAGTGCTGCTTGGTACTGACATCTTGGGAAGCCTGTGTTATCTCAGTGTCTAACTATAGCAGTTGCGTCGAGAGAAAAGTTGTAATTATTAGGTTCAAGTTAACAGACGTGAAATGGCTAGTTCTTCATACACAGTCCTTTCCAAGGAACAGATTGTAGAGGTTCTAGAAGAAAGTCTAAGTGAAAACAAAAGTAACAATGATTTTGATGATTACAGTGATTTATTGGTAAACAATTCAAATTAAATGGCAATGAAAACAGTCCACCCTGAAGAGTTCCAAAAAATATCACACAATGAAAAGTTTTGTATTGTAATACTTATGTAAATGTATTTGAACGGAAGTGCACATTTTGTTTTAATATATAACCTAATTGTTGGTCAGTGGCCTCACTGTTTCCACAAAGAGACTCATGCGACTTTCTGTGGCACGCTCGCTGCCCGGGTGGCGGCAATTTAAATAACAGTGCATGGAGACACCCTGTGTCTGCATTACGGAGAGCAAAGGGTTAAGTGACTTAAGTTGCTTTGAACACAGAGGGTTATTACTTCAATTACTCATATTGATAGCTGTTCTTGATTCAAATTCTGAAACACTTACCTCATCTTAAGCTCCTTTATTCAAAAGGTACCATTACCGGTTTCGAATCATTACCATTCATTGTCAGACAACTTTCATTAGAACATGGTGCATTTTTTATTGATTAATTGTCCAAAAATCTAAATAATAGATAATTGTAAGCATGCCACACAGATGGTTGCATTATAGATTTGCATTGGGATGTGACTTATGTGACATTTCACAGCCACAGTCTCCAACCATGTCATCATATGACAAAATTGCATTAAACTTACTTCATTGTCTTTGGTGGAGGAATTTTGGAAAACTGTATTTATTAACCACTTTTCGGCACTGTCATTGGTAACATTACTATTGCTATCATGAGGTGAAGGTATTGATTATGTCTTGCCTCTGGTGTACTTTACATATGACCAGCATCTCTTTGGATTTTCTACCAGATTTTGAGGCAGAGTTTTGTTCTGAAGACTATTAAAAGCATATTGCATTGAGAGCTGCACTAACTTTCAAGATTCTGTAAAGCACCACCAGTCTTGGAGATTTTGCATTCTTTTAAATCTGGCATGCTTTCTTCATTGCTTCTCCAACAGGGTAGTGACTTGTTTTGGTACAAATGTCTCAACTTCTGTCAATACTACACTACAACCGGTCTACACTTATGTAGTTAGTTTTGAAGGAATGGAGATTGTCTCTTAGTAAGGCATCAAGTGAATTTTTACCTGCTGTTTTGAATATATTTTTTTAATTTACTTTTGGTGGATCTGGATGTTGCAATATTCAGTCTCACTACAATGATCTTGTGGTCACTAAACCCTATTACATCATGATTCTTCCTATTTTCTCAAGATTATCTGTCGCTAAGAGGTCAAGCATTTTATCACAGGTATATATAGGTTGAACGGTCTTCTGAACTAATTGCTCAATTAATTTTGTATTTAGTATGATTCTGAATGAGGTTTAATGCCTACCACTGACTTTAAACATGTATTTTCACCAAAATATTGAAGGCTAATTGAAGTCATCACCCAACTAATATTGTATGAGTTGGGCACCTGTTTGAGATGACACTAAAATTTTCCTTGAAGCTTTCAGCAGCTACATCATCTGTGTCAGAAAGTCAGTAAAAGGAACCAATTATTAATTTATTCCAGTTGTCAAGGATAATCTCCACTCATACCAACTCACAATAGCTGTCTACTTCAATTTCACTACAAGATAAACTACTTTTAACAACAAGAAACATGCCACCATCAACTGAATTTAATCTACTGTTTCTCAACATCATCAAGTCCTTGGTAAAAGCTTTGGCTGAACTTATCTCCAGCTTTCAGTATGTATAATGATTTCTGCATCAGTACTTTCTATAAGAATTTGGATCTCTGATTTTTTTCCAACACAGCTACAACAATTTACAACTATAATACCAATGTTTCCTAGGTGTACCCTTGTCTTGTGTATTAACCAAACCCTTTGAGACTGAATCTCTCTTTTTAATCTTCTGCAAGCATCTGTCCTAAAAAAAGCCACCCAAACCTATTTCCCACATCACTCATTATCCACGTAGCCATCTCCTGTGTGTGTGGAAACCAATACCTGGCTATCCTATGGCACAAGTCAAGGAATCTGCAACTTATAGTCATGGAACTGTTTGAGTCTCTGATTCAGATGCTCCACTGAGCTCTGTCCACAGTCAGTCTGGTCAATGATACTACAGATAGTGAGCTGTGCTTCATCTTACAAGCAGGACTGGCTGTCTTACTACGTCAGATAGCTGCAGGACACCAGAGGGAATCTTTTCCAACCCAAAGTGACACACATCATTAGTACGGACATCAGCCACTATCAGCAGTTGGCTGCACTCTGTGCTCCTCATGGAATCCAGAAGGACCCGTTGCATGTCTGAGATGACTTCCCCCAACCCCATGGTATACACACAGAGTGCACACTGGACTAGTTCCCTCCTCAGCAGCCATATCCCTACAGTGCCCCATTGCGTACCTAACAATGGAGCTCCAAAATACCAGTAATGCCACCCTCTATGAATGCCCAGATCTTGAAGGCTGAGAGGATTCCTCTGTAACAGGCCAAGCAACTGCATCTGGCTCAGGATCTTTAATAGCCATATATAGCATCTGAAACCTGATTGTTAGACAAACCAGGAGGCCTGTTGATCCATCCTCTGGAGAGTCTTTCACTGTCTCTCACATCTTGAAGTGATCCTTCACTCGGTCACAGATGCGGGGTCAGTGTTAATGCAGGCAGTAGCCTGGCTGACCACAGTAGTGGACCAATTGAGGGATGCACGGGATAAGTCTGGCACCCCATAGTGATCCCTCTGGCTACAACTTCAAGATGTGTGACTGAGGCCAGCACCACAAATGGTCGCCAATTCAACTTGCATCCAAATGCAGCATTCCTGTCCATGTACATACTGAAGGTCATGGAAAACTACACTGCACAAACAAGCAAGAAATTTACAATTAAACCACACAAACACAAAGACAAATCTAAATGAGTAACTCGCTTCTATTTAGAAACTCATGAAATGAACACATAAATGATATGCTGGATTGGTGCTAGTATAGAGGTCGGCAGGTATCCTAATTCATTTAGTAATCCACTTCTTTCTGGTGAAGGAGAGAGGACAGCTATCACCCGCTCCATACCAAGAAGACCCTTTCATACAGCCTAGCAACCTGTGGCTGTTGCATCTGCAGTGAAGAGCAGCCCCTTCCAAAATATACTGAGTGTCTCATTGAGGTCTTTACAGACCGTAATTACCCTCCCAACCTTGTACAAAAACAAATCTCCCATGCCTTATCTTTTCAGTCACCTACCACCTCCCAAAGTCCCACTGTCCGGCCACAGAGGAGTATTTCCCTTGTAACTCAGTACCACCCAGGACTGCAGCATCTGAATTACATTCTCGCCAGGGTTTCAACCACTGCACAGTGTTTCCTGAAATGAGAACTGTCCTGCCCACTATCCTTACCCACCCCCCCCCCCCCCCCCACACACACACACAGTGGTTTCCTCTGTCCATCGAACTCATGCAATATCCTTGCCCATCACTACACAACCCCTGCTCCCAACTCCTTGCTCAAATTTGTGTAATAGACCTAGATGCAAGACCTGTCCCACACATCCTCACATCACCACCTACTCCAGTCCAGTCACAAACATCACCTATCCCATCAAAGGCAGGTCTACCTGTGAAACTAGGCATGTGTTCAACAAGTTGAGCTGCAACCACTGTGCTGCACTCTGCATGGGCATGACAACCAACAAGCTGTCTGTCCACATGAAAAGCCACCAACAAACTGGGGCCAAGAAACAACTGGGCTACCCTGTTGCTGAACACGCAATTCAACACAACATTCTTCACTTCAGTGACTGCTTCACAGCCTGTGCCACATGGATCCTTACCACCAACACCAGATTTTCTGAACTGCACAGAAGGGAACTCTCCCGGCAAAATATCCTACATTCCTGTAACCCTCCTGGCTTCAACCTTTGTTAGTCATTGTCCTCAACCATCTAGTCACTTTACTGTTCCATTCCAGCACTACACAGCCCTCTGTTCCCTCAAAGCACTCATTCTTTTTACTTCTCTCCTTTTCCGCTACTCCCACACTCTCCCGATTGCACCTAGCTGCCCTACCCTCTCTCCATCTTGTCCCTGCATGCTTCCCAGCAGCACTTTACTGTCCCCCACCCCTGCACTGCTATTCCTCCCCCTCTCTGCCCCAGCCTCCTCCTTATCCCCACTGAGTTGCCTCCCCCATAAGCCCACTGCTCGCAGTCTGGCTCCAGCTGCCAGAGACTGTGGCATGTGTGTGTGAGTTGCATTTGTGTGAATTTGTACATGTGTGTATGTTGTCTATTTTTGACAAAGGCCTTGTTGGCTGAAAGCTTATTTTGTAATAGTCTTTTTGTTGTACCTATCTGCAATTCAGCATCTCTGCTACATGGTGGATGGCAACTATCCTTTTCATAATATTGTTATATTCCATCCTGAATTTTCCATTGTTTAATTTATCATGGTTGAATGTTTCATCAAACATACTAGCTTTTCAATGAGCTTGACCATTCAAATTGGGATTTTAAGGCACAAACGTTAAATTTTCCCTCAAAATTGCTTTACTAACTAATTTGGGCTCATTGTCTGGACCAAACTGAACAAACAAAAGTATTAATGCATCACTAGAGCAAAAGTGTTGGTAGAGAACATTTTGATTACGGTACTTCTGGCCACTTTCTGGGGTCATCCACTATGATTAGATATGTGGTCTTAGAAAACTTTGTGAAATCAATATGAATTCACTCCCATGACTCTCTTGGCAGTTGCTGTGGGTAGTAAGGGGCCTTGGCTGGAGCCCTACTGACTCTTGAACACCTGTTTCAAGCGGCTGTGATTTTTTTTCTCTTTCTTTATTCAATCCTGGCCACCATACAAAGCTTCAAGGTACAGACTTTGTTTCAGTGATTACCATAAGGTCCAAGTATATTTCTTATGAAATCTGAGGTCTTTGACTATTTGGGATTACAATGCTCCCCCTTCTAACAATACAGTTATGATCAATAGAGTAATCATTGCAATGATTTGAATACTCTAAGAATATCTGGCACCTTGTCTGGCAATTGGCCATTTTGACACATTTCAACATAACAGACAGTATTTTATCTTTGACAGTCTCTTAGGTAATTTCTTTAACTGTAACAGGGGCACCATCAAACATGAGGAAATTTGCATGTACAGCACCATCATCAGTTTCAAATCATCCAAGTAATGACAATCTTGATAAACAATCAGTATTACTAGTTTCATTGGTTTCAGGATACGTAATGTCATAATCATGCTGAGATAAAAATTCTTCTGTCACAAATGGAAGACAGTGAAACTTCGGAACTGAAGTTATAGATGAGCGATTTATGATACATTATCACAATAAAGTGATGCCCCCTAGATACAGATTGCTGTGGCACGTGTCCTGTAAAGCGCTGACAACCTATCATCTGTGAGCCACTGCATTTTAACTCCCGCAACACTGGACTGCCAGCTGCTGATCTTTGGTCTGCAACTAGAAGTCAGCTAGCGGGCTGCCAAAGGGTGATACTAGCGGCCACACTGAGCCAGCAATCAACACAGCAACAGCCAGTGGCGCACTCCAGTCGGACTATGTTATGCATCCACCGACAAGGGAACCAGCGAATAAGAAAGCTGTAGTTATCCACACAGCCAGGCCTTAAGACCACACTCTGACTGCAACTGGCAGTTCATAAAATCACTGAAGACTGATGTTCACCTCCTAAGTTGTCACCACTGCTGCTGCTTCCCCGTCCACTGTTCACCGCCATCCGCCATCAATGTCGCACTTCTGGGGTGGGTCCTGCTTGGGCTTGGAACAATTTTCAGTAGTGACCAATGAACTTAGACAAATTTTCATATCCAATGACGGATATGGACTTTAGCTCAGAATCCAGGCAGAACACAGTACATGTTAGGGCAGTGACTGTGCTTGTTGTTGTCTTCTTCCCCCCTCCCCCCTTTCCCCCAAGCAGTGCTGCTTGTCTATTAGCACTGACAAACCTATAGAAATGTCACGGCTCTCAAATCAGTTGTCCACAGTGAGATGTAATGCCTAAAATCTGGAGTTCTTGATATACTCTTGACACTGGAAATTTTAGAAAATTTAACTCCCAAATGATTTTCAATATGGAATGTCCCATCCAACTATCATCACTCTGCATTCATAGTCTGTTAATTCCCCTTCATACAGCCATATTCACAATGGAAACTTTTCACATGAATGCCTGAGTACACAAGACAATTCTGCCAGTGCACTGCCCTTTTATACCTTGTGTACATGATACCATCACCACCTGCATATGTGCATATCACTGTCCCATGACCTATGTCACCTCAGTGTATGCCCTATATGTTGATACTTGCAAACTCACTCATCAAAAATTATAGGTGCTTCCAATTGAACTAGAATCACAAAACTTGGTAATAAGCAATGTTTCACAGTACAAATAAAGCAAAACTACAAAAAAACATTAATTTGGAATTAGATCACACTTTTTTTGCTCATCTGTCTTTCAGTACCCTTTTTTCTCAGGAGCAGGTAGAGTTATCAAATTGAGATTTATGTCACATACTTAAGTCTATGGTCCCTTGGCAGTGTAAAAACTTAAGCTTCAAGACAATGCAATCAAAATATATGGTCTTTTGTAAAGACCCATTTTTCTCAGGAATGGGCAGAGGTTTCAAATTGAAATTTATGTCAAATATTAAAGAGTACTGACACTTAGCAGGATACATAATTTAAGCTTTTAAGTCAATGCAGTCAAAAGATATGGTTATGTATGTCACATATTTTGAGGCTTTCAAACTCACTCATCAAAACCTATAGAAGAATTGTCTACAGGGTGATTCACAAGGAGTGTCACATAATTTGTGAGTTGATTCTACATGTGAAAATAAACCGAGAAAGTCCAATGAACACGCATCTGACGTTTGATTGTTACAGAAATGTAGTGGGTCAAAGACTATACACATCTGTGAATGATTATGAAGACAAGTGTGAATATTACTAACTGAAATGCTGTGTAGGTGCTGTGGTGAACAGAATAATGGTGGAACAGATGACTGATCCATCCTACAAGTGGTGTTCAAAAAAACCCCACCCATCTCAATGCACTTCTCAACATGCTGGAGGGTGTGTTGTGTTGCACATCAAACATTATTTCAGCAAGCTTTAATGTGGGCAATAGCATTGGTGATGCAAACAACAAGATCTTCACATGTATCCACCTTCGTAGCGTACACATCTCCCTTTATCCAGCCCCATAAACAGAAGTCTACTAGGGTTAGGTAGGGTGCTCTGACAGACCAGTTAATGGGTCCACCACAGGAAATGTGTAACTCAGATACTGGGATACTTGTCTGGTACAGTGAATCGGTACCGACCAAGGTGACACAATGGTTAGCACACTGGACTCGCATTTGGGAGGACGATGGTTCAAATCCGCATCCAACCATCCTGATTTAGTTTTTCCGCGATTTTACTAACTCACTTCAGGCAAATGCCAGGATGGTTCCCTCAAAAGGGCATGGCCAATCTCCTTCCCCACCCTTTCCTAATCCACATATGAGAATAGTGGGTGTTCATGACACCACTGCATGTAAATGTAGCCTCATCTGTAAATAAAGTATACTGCATAATGTCTTTGTGTGCAGCCATGCATTCACAAAATTGTTGTCTGCTTACTGAGTCACCTAGATGCATATGTTGCACGGGCTGCACATGGAATGGGTACAATGTAATGTATGCCACACTCATGTTTGTGAAACATTGAGCTGACAGCTAAGACACCTTGTACTGTTGGTAAGACTTCATTGTACCATTGCAATAATGTCTTCCCTTTCCTCAACTGACTGGACACCATCAAATTCTAATGTTATTTGTACACTGGGTCTGGATTCATGTAATGTTTGGAAAAACTCTAGGAAGTACCCTGGCACAAGGCGCTTGTCAATCAGGGAAACATCTCTGGTATTCTGTTACAGCCCAAGGGCACTATTGTTACAGTACCAGTAAACAAACATGTCCGCGTATTCTGCATGGGGGAACATATGTGGCATGTGGGTATTCATGGGCACAATGGACTTGCTCAATTAAACAACACACACACACACACACACACACACACACACACACACACACACACACACAAGGCTTCACAATTGCTCACTGATCCAACGCACGACTGGACAAGGCATACGCTTGCAGCTGTTGCCTCTGTGCGATATCACAGTGCTGCCATCTGTTGGAGAATCCCCACACATCTTGTATGATGGATCAGTCATCTGTCCCATCACTATTCTGTCCACCACAGTGTCTACACAGCATTTAGGTAAGTAATATTCACACTTGTCTTCATATTCATTCATGGATGTGTGCAGGCTTCTACTTGATCCAGTTCTGTAATGATCGAAATGGGATACATGTTAATAGGGCCTTTTCCGTTTATTTTCTCATGTATAATCACCTCAAAAATTACACTCCTGGAAATTGAAATAAGAACACCGTGAATTCATTGTCCCAGGAAGGGGAAACTTTATTGACACATTCCTGGGGTCAGATACATCACATGATCACACTGACAGAACCACAGGCACATAGACACAGGCAACAGAGCATGCACAATGTCGGCACTAGTACAGTGTATATCCACCTTTCGCAGCAATGCAGGCTGCTATTCTCCCATGGAGACGATCATAGAGATGCTGGATGTAGTCCTGTGGAACGGCTTGCCATGCCATTTCCACCTGGCGCCTCAGTTGGACCAGCGTTCGTGCTGGACGTGCAGACCGCGTGAGACGACGCTTCATCCAGTCCCAAACATGCTCAATGGGGGACAGATCCGGAGATCTTGCTGGCCAGGGTAGTTGACTTACACCTTCTAGAGCACGTTGGGTGGCACGGGATACATGCGGACGTGCATTGTCCTGTTGGAACAGCAAGTTCCCTTGCCAGTCTAGGAATGGCAGAACGATGGGTTCGATGACGGTTTGGATGTACCGTGCACTATTCAGTGTCCCCTCGACGACCACCAGTGGTGTACGGCCAGTGTAGGAGATCGCTCCCCACACCATGATGCCAGGTGTTGGCCCTGTGTGCCTCGGTCGTATGCAGTCCTGATTGTGGCGCTCACCTGCACGGCACCAAACACGCATACGACCATCATTGGCACCAAGGCAGAAGCGACTCTCATCGCTGAAGACGACACGTCTCCATTCGTCCCTCCATTCACGCCTGTCGCGACACCACTGGAGGCGGGCTGCACGATGTTGGGGCGTGAGCGGAAGAAGGCCTAACGGTGTGCGGGACCGTAGCCCAGCTTCATGGAGACGGTTGCGAATGGTCCTCGCCGATACCCCAGGAGCAACAGTGTCCCTAATTTGCTGGGAAGTGGCGGTGCGGTCCCCTACGGCACTGCGTAGGATCCTACGGTCTTGGCGTGCATCCGTGCGTCGCTGCGGTCCGGTCCCAGGTCGACGGGCACGTGCACCTTCCGCCGACCACTGGCGACAACATCGATGTACTGTGGAGACCTCACGCCCCACGTGTTGAGCAATTCGGCGGTACGTCCACCCGGCCTCCCGCATGCCCACTATACGCCCTCGCTCAAAGTCCGTCAACTGCACATACGGTTCACGTCCACGCTGTCGCGACATGCTACCAGTGTTAAAGACTGCGATGGAGCTCCGTATGCCACGGCAAACTGGCTGACACTGACGGCGGCGGTGCACAAATGCTGCGCAGCTAGCGCCATTCGACGGCCAACACCGCGGTTCCTGGTGTGTCCGCTGTGCCGTGCGTGTGATCATTGCTTGTACAGCCCTCTCGCAGTGTCCGGAGCAAGTATGGTGGGTCTGACACACCGGTGTCAATGTGTTCTTTTTTCCATTTCCAGGAGTGTATGTAACATTCCTCCTGAATCACCCAATACATACGTGCCAGGCCTGCAGTTCTAGCAGCAAAGCACGTGCCTGGAAACCTAGGTGCCGCTGGATCGAATCTCTGTCAGACCACAAATTTTTCAGTCCTTGTTTTAACCTAGACATCACCTCTCAATAATGTGAGTAGTCACCAGAAACGACACATGGCTTGGATTCCACGTTAAACTGTAGCTCCCCTTTTCGCAATTGGATAATTAGGGTAGGTTATGGACATGAAAGTCGCTGAACTGGCATCAAATATAAAGACTTTCAACAGAACACTGAATCACATATTCCACCATAGTTTGAAATAACTTACTTTTCTCAGCGTTCACAGTTAGTCCTGTAACTTTACACCTTCTAGTTAACACAACGAAATGGAATCAGTATTCTATGGTGGAGAATCCTGTGATGGTAGTATCATCTAGACAGTGATATGTTTTTTTAATACCAATATTTTTGTTTCCCATGTAACTGCAGCAGAAGCAGTTCCCAAGGCAAGTCTAGTAAACTTATACAAGCCCCAAGGAGTAATAATGGTTTGCACATCTTGAGATGGCTCATCCATTTCTAACTGAAAATATGCACTATACAGGGTGGTCCATTGATAGTAACAGGGCCAAATATATCATGAAATAAGCATCAAATGAAAAAACTACAAAGAATGAAACTCGTCTAGCTTGAAGGGGGAAACCAGATGGCGCTATGGTTGGCCCGCTAGATGGTGCTGCCATACGTCAAATGGATATCAACTGCATTTTTTTAAACAGGAACCCCCATTTTTTATTACATATTCATGTAGTATGTAAAGAAATATGAACGTTTTAGTTGGAACACTTTTGTCGCTTTGTGATAGATGGCGCTGTAATAGTCACAAACGTATAAGTACGTGCTATCACGTAACATTCCACCAGTGCGGACGGTATTTGCTTCGTGATACATTACCCGTGTTAAAGTGGACCGTTTACCAATTGCGGAAAAGTTCAATATCGTGTTGATGTATGGCTATTGTGATCAAAATGCCCAATGGGCATGTGCTATGTATGCTGCTCGGTATCCTGGACGACATCATCCAAGTGTCCAGACCGTTTGGCGGATAGTTATGTAATCTAAGGAAACAGGAAGTGTTCAGCCACATGCGAAATATCAACCACGACCTGCAACAAATGATGCCCAAGTAGGTGTTTTAGCTGCTGTCGCAGCTAATCCGCACATGAGTAGCAGACAAACTGCATGAGAATCGGGAATCTCAAAAACGTCGGTGTTGAGAATGCTACATCAACATTGATTGCACCCGTGCCATATTTCTATGCACCAGGAATTGCATGGTGATGACTTTGAACATCATGTACAGTTCTGCCACTGGGCACAAGAGAAATTACGGGACGATGACAGATTTTTTGCACACATTCTATTTAGCGACGAAGCGTCATTCACCAACAGCGGTAACGTAAACCGGCATAATATGCTCTATTGGGCAACGGAAAATCCACTATGGCTGCAACAAGTGGAACATCAGCGACCTTGGTGGGTTAATGTATGGTGCGGCATTATGGGAGGAAGGATGATTGGCCCCTGTTTTATCGATGGCAATCTAAATGGTGCAATATATGCTGATTTCCTACGTAATGTTCTATCGATGTTACTACAAGATGTTTCACTGCATGAGAGAATGGCGATGTACTTCCAACACGATGGATGTCCGGCACATAGCTCGCATGCAGTTGAATCGGTATTGAATAGTATATTTCATGACAGGTGGATTGGTCTTCGAAGCACCATACCATGGCCTGCACATTCACCGGATCTGACGTCCCCAGATTTCTTTCTGTGGGGAAAGTTGAAGGATATTTGCTGTTGTGATCCACCAACAACGCCTGACAACATGCGTCAGCGCATTGTCAATGCATGTGCAAATGTTACGGAAGGTGAACTACTCATTGTTGAGAGGAATGTCGTTAAACATATTGCCAAATGCATTGAGGTTGATGGACATCATTTTGAGCATTTTTGCATTAATGTGGTATTTACAGGTAATCACACTGTAACAGCATGTATTCTCAGAAATGATAAGTTCACAAAGGTACATGTATCACATTGGAACAACCAAAATAAAATGTTCAAACGTACCTACATTCTGTATTTTCATTTAAAAACCTACCTGTTACCAACTGTTCATCTAAAATTGTGAGCCATATGCTTGTGACTATTACAGCGCCATCTGTCACAAAGCGAAAAAAGTGGTCCAACTAAAACATTCATATTTCTTTATGTACTACACGAATATGTAATAAAAATAGGGGTTTCTATTTAAAAAAACACAGTTGATATCCATTTGACCTATGGCAGCGCCATCTAGAGGGCCAACCATAGCGCCATCTGGTTTCCCCCTCCAAGCTAGACAAGTTTCATTCTTTGTAGTTTTTTCGTTTGACGCTTATTTCGTGAGATATTTGGCTCGGTCATGATCAATGGACCACCCTGTATAGGTGACTTTCTCACTTCATAAATTCCTTCTGTCTTTGGTAAGGGATATTAAGGGATGACAAGGTTAGGATTAATAACAGTTAGCTTAAAATCCCCACAAATTCTCACTTTAGGAGTTTGCCCTTTAGCCAACTGAATGATAGGCACAATAGGCGTTGCATGTCTAACTCTGGGTAATTTCTCATCTGACAACTTGACAAGGATTTTTTCCTCAACACTATATTCCATGTTCCATTTTCGACAAGAAATTGGTGAGCCAGAGGAATTGACCTGGTACCTAGGGTAACTGGCTGAGCCCCTTCTTTTAGCACTAGGATACCTGTGGCACCATTTAAGATTCCTGGCCTTTTATGAAGACCTCAGGATATCCCTTCACAAGTTTTTCCAATGACTCTATTTCTGGGCAGAAAACTTCTAATTGTCTCACTTTATGTATGTTGGCAAGATTGTCCCAGTTAAGTGGAATGGATCTAAGACAGTTTCTCTTCAGTACAGTGGTGCTAGCTGATGACTAAAACATGTAATGGCAAAGAATAGCTTACTTTGTCAACTTCAGCAACAATATTAACCAGATGTTCAAAGCCCTTTACACGAGTGTAATCTTACTGGATAATTTTTGTACTGATTTTGCACAACATATGTTAAGGGAAATATTTGCACCATTCCTTATATGTCATACATGTGGCATGTGTACCTGTAACCAACTCAAAAGGAATTTTCTTTCTATCCACAACTAATTCTAGAACAGAACCATCATCTACTTGTTTAATGATGCTACTTTTATACACTGAGACTTGGTCTGGCACAGTAGAACACATACCAATGCCATAACACTTTTGTGCACACTACATTCTCGTTGTCAGTTGCCAGGTTTTATATTGGATTGCTCAGTAATACACAGATATGAAAAGTGTACACTTTATTTCGCTATCTACATGCTTTCACACACACCAACAACTATAATACAGATAATAACAACATAGCAAAGAACATGAGAAGGCTACTTGAACTAAGGTACCATTGCTAACTTCACTAGCAGATACAATACAGGCAACTTTACTTTTATTATTTTCAGAATGTATCAGTCCATCATTAGCTGAATTTTTGCAGTATAGAGTGCCTTTCTAAAGATTTTTTGCAGTTTTGGTAATTGTGCAATACTGCTGGATCACTGTATTTGTTTTTAATAAAGCTGAGATAGTAACAAGTTTGTGCAGGTATTCTAATTCCTTTAGTGAACGTTTTGGTGGACATTTCAGTAGAAATTAATTCTGGGGGATGCTTCTTCAAATTTTAGCATAAGTAATGTCATGAAATTGGAGAACTTCTTGTTGACATTTGTTTATGCATATGCTTCTTCCAATCCTGCACATCCTAACTGTAAGAGAATTTTTGCAAAACAAATTTAGAGTAAGATATTTTATATTCATACAGTTTGTGTAGTTTTTCAACAGAAGCTTTTACTTTTATAATTTGACATAGATTGTCTGACATTTTTAACAATTATGACACCATTTTCTCTATCTACTTGATTAATAGAAGATGTTGAATGTGCGGTTATTCTTGTTGCACAACTGATTACTTAGTACTTGCCAAACTACATAGAATGTCTAGAAATATGTTACTAGTATCGTCTAGTTTAGTTGTGTTAATGTTTTAAGCCCCCTACAAGAGAGGATATTGCCTTTCAGAGTTGATGCTTGTTCTAAGTTCTTCATAAGTTTTGCAAATAATATCTCTAGATTGATATAACTAATTATTCTGACATATCTACAGTGCTCTCTCTCTCTCTCTCTCTCTCTCTCTCTCTCTCTCTCTCTCTCTCTCTCTCTCTCTTGCTGCCATTTCAAAATGTTTCTCTTTCACTTCATACTTTAAATATAAGACCATAAAAAAGGAAACCCCGCAACTAGGCCCTGATGGCCATGCAATAGTCAATCGATGGCCATGCGATAGTCAATCAACTGCCATGTCATCCTCAGTCATTCATTATCAGATGCAGTACGGGGAGGCATGGGGTCAACAACCGCACTCCCTGTCATTGTCAATTTTCAAACTTGAAGCCCTTATCTCTCAATCAGGTACCTCCTCAATTGGCATCACAAGTCTGAGTGGACAACAGTCCAGTCCTCCCACAAAGGAAAAATCCCCTGCAGTACTGGGAATTAAAACTAGGTCCACTGAATGAGGATCTGTCATGCTGATCACTCTGCTACAGAGCTGGACATGTAAGACCATTCTTAACATAAATATGCAACCCTTCAGCTTCCATTGAGTATAAGGTTAGATTTATGTGTACAATTTCATATTTTTGCACCACTCCTCTGTGATACAGATAACTTAACTGTATTTAGATTGCAGTTCGCCTTGCAGTTGTTACACATTGTTTTTGCACACTGGATATTTTGGTGGAGTACTGATAGACATTTACTTATCTTGGCAACTTCTTTTTCTTCATGTCTTCATTTTAAAATCCTTCAGATAAGAAGGAGGAATTCTTTTCTGAATTCTTGCTGCTCTATTGTGCTGCATGTGTGGCTGTTTCCTTTTCTGATGCATCTGTACAGACTGTTGTTGGAAATGCTACTGCTGTTCTTTTTAATGTTGCTACTGTTATCTGTGGCATGCTGCTGTGGTTGCTGCTGTTGTAGCTGGTGATGGTGGTGCTTTTGATGCTGCTGGTGTTGGTGGTACTCGTGCTTCTGCTACTACTACTATTACTGGTTGTATTACTATTACTAATGTGCTGGCAACTCCTTTTTGTGTTGATAAAATAACAAACAAACGTCCATTTTTGCACATCATTCCATCCATTTGATTTATTTTAGAGCTCAGTAACTTTTTACTAGAGCTGTTTAAATGCATATGATGCCTTGCGAAGCATGCCCTTTCCAAGAATTGCATCTCTGCGCAGTTCATGTTTCTTCATGCTTTAGATATTTTAAGAAATTCTCTGTTGGCCTTAATAATTACCTGCTTTGCACAAGATGATTGTATCAAGTCATATCGGTGCGGTGTGGAGTCTGTGTGTGTGTACAAATACATCATGTCAGCCCAGAAAGTTTCAAGATTGGATTAATAAAAAAGTAGAGGAAAATTACGATCGAGGTTTTAATGTTTCAGGCATTCAACAAAGTCTGCCCCACTTGAGTACAATGCACATTATGTTCATACAGCCATGTGAAAATGTCAGCAAAGTCCTTCATTGGGATGCTGTTCAACTCACACATCACAATGGCTCCAGTCTTGGTTATGTCATCAAAGCATTGACCCTTCATGTGAATTTCTGCACTTTGTCATTTTGTGGTAGGTTCATATTGATAACGCCAAGCCTTGTCACCTGCAATAAATTCCCCCCCCCCCTTCTCCCCCAAAGAATTCCACAAGTTCTGCAGTTCAGTCAAGTCACAGCAGGCATCTATGCATTGTCATTATTGTTCAGGACTCAAGATGTGCGGAACAAACTTTGCACACACTTTTCTTTTTTTTCAAAGCTTTTTGGAGAATGTCCTGAACACTTGATTTAGAGAAGTTGTTACATTGTGGTTTGTGACACTACAATGTTAACACACTACTGCCACATATCCAGAAAATTGCATTTTGTAGTGATCAGCACACAGAAGTATGTGCTTGTGGAATTAATACTGAAAAGTAGCCTACTTTCAATTGTAACAGTATACAGATTCCTACTGGGAAATTCTGAACTATCTGTCAAACAGCATCAAGCTGTTAAAAGTCTGTGGTGACTTCAATACAGATTTTCTAAAGGATTCTGATAGGAAAACTGAACTGGAACGTTTATTTCAATCCTACAATTTGATCTCAGTGATTAACTTCTCAGTGTGGGTGGATAAGGACAGTAGGAGCCTAACTGATAATGTTGTTTTGGTGAAGCTCAAAGCAATAAAATGACTGTCCACCCAGTAACAAATGCTCTTTCTGTCCATATTGCACAGTTACATAGGATAAATAAGATAGTGCTATACACTATGGATACTCCTGAGTGGAAATCAGTTAGAATAATCAATGACTCCAGCACAAATACTTGTAAGAACATTTTACATGAGATGACCTGAGATTAAATTTATAATGTTCAACCAAATCCTGACATAACATGTAATCTGTTCCATGGTAAATTCATATCATTATCTGAAAAAAGCTTTTCACATAAGGTAATCAGAAAGGGCATAAACCAGGAGTTCCCAAACTTTTCCTCTGACAGACCAGTTTGAGGATCCTAGTACTCCAATGGAACCCCTTGTTTGTTTTGAAAGGTTATAAAGTTTAAAAATTAAGAAAATCTTGTTTTAACCTGTGATTACTTCAATTTTAAACCACAATAAATAACAAATAGATCATAATATTTTTTAAAAAAATAATTAGTATCATCAAAATATGGAAAGTAGAAACACGGTTATTGACAGTTTTTCGAGGAGCACTTATTCACTTCCCACAGGACACCAGCGCTCTGCAGAATACAGTTTGGTAACCCCTGCAGTAAACAACCATGTAAAAATTATGGCTCACAAGATGGATTAAAGTATCTTATTGAAGGAAAAGAGAACTGTATTTGTTGGCAAGAACGAGTAGAGATCCTGAAGTAGTTGCACACTACAAAAAATTTTCAAAATTACTGATACACATTATGAAAAAATCAAGGAATATACACATAATGTCAGTAATCAGTAATTTTAACAATAGACTTATGGCTAAATGGAATGTAGTGAAACAAGAGACAGGAAAACCAGCCACAGAACAGGCTAACATTGCTACTTAACTGAATGGAAGGGCTATAAATGATGAGTCACAGGTAGTAAATATATTTAATAATCATTTCTTACACATAGTAGTAAAATTCTATCTTATCACCAACTTCTCCTTCTGAATTTAAGAAATTTATCTAGTCTCCGAAAAATAAAAGCTCATCTGGTTTTGGTGGTGTTTCCAAAAGATTTGTTCCCATCTAATAAGCCATGTCTTAACTGAAATATGTAGGCTAAATGTATCACAAACACAAGGCATTTTTCTGGAGATACAGAAATATGCCATTTTCAAATCCCTCTTTAAGAAAGTGATATATGAGATGTAAATAAGCAGTGACCTGTTTCACTACTGATATCATTTTCAAAATTTTCAAGATGATGATTTATTCTAGAATAGTATCTCACCTGAACAATAATAATATCTTCAGCAAATCATAGTTTGGTTTTCAGAAGAACTGCTCTTCTGAAAATGCCATTTACATGTTCACACCAAATTTTACAAACATTAAATAACAAAATAGTGCTGGTTGGTATTTTCTGTGACCTATCTAAGCCATTTAACTGAGTGAATCACAATATTCCCCCAGATAAACTGAAGTTTTAAGTGCTTTATAGTATAGCAAACCAATGGATAATGTCAGGTCTAACCAAAGGAATGCCGAAAGTTGTAGTTAGTAATACAACCAATGTAGTTTGAGGACTGAGGAGAAATCACATATTGTACTCCCTAAGGCTCAACCTTAGGTCCACTATTGTTCCCCATATATTTCATATACAATGAGCAGAATTGGTAAACAATGTTCTTAAACGTATCATTGACTGGTTTTCTGTAAAAAGTCTCACCCTCTGTTTCAAAAAGATACAACATATTCAGTTCTGCACATCTAGGACAACTACACTGATGATAAGCGTAATACATGGTGAGGAAATAATAAATAGGGTGGGACCTTGAACATTCTTAGCAGTCCATAGTGATGAGAATTTAGTGGTGAAAGCACATTTCTGGATTCGGTAAAACAACATAGTTCAGCCACATTTTCACCTAGAATCATTGCAAACCAAGGGAGAGACATATCAGTATGTTGACATATTTTCATTCAGTATAATATGGACTAATTTTCTGGGTTAACTCATTTTTAAGAATGAAAGTCTTCATTTTTCAAAATATGCTAGATGAGTAATATATGGTGTTCACCCATGATTATTTTGTAGACATCTGTTTAAGGAGTTTGGCATTCTGACTGTTGCACCACGGCCTATTTGTTCCCTCATGAAGTTTGTTGTAAATAATCCACTGCAGTTCAAAAGTAACGATGATGTACATAATTACAGTACCTGAAGAAAAATGACATTCATTACTCCACATTAAGGTTTTCTTTAGCAGAAAAGGGCACATAACACTGCAGCTAAATTTTTTGATAACTTACCCACTGATATAAAATGTCTGGCAAACAGCAGAGTAAAATTTGAAAAAAAAAAAAAAAAAAAAAAAATCTGTAAAAGTTTAAGTTATCCCTGGAGTATGAAACTAACTAACTAATTATTGTAACATTGCACAAACACGATATTAGAATTTCAACCAACCAACTTTTAATTCATTCCACATTAGGGAAAATACAGACACACTGAATGACATGGTCATATGTACCAACACATGACTCGGAGTTTACATTAAGGCACAGCCTAACAGTGAAGTGTTCCAAAGTCAGAAAACATTAGAGCAGCTGAAGGGCCGGCACACTGGCTTACATAGAGCTGTCTGCACATAGCACAGCACTTGCTGTCATGTCTGTGCCGCTGTGAGGTGGCCTCTTTGGCCAGCCATAGAGGAACATGCTGTTCAGTTATCCATACTCACTGCATAGGGTTACAACACTCCTTCCCCCTTGGGCAAAACTGTTCACCAGCAAGATGACCAGGTCTTCATCGGAATGAGATGACTGCTGGAGCTGTGCCATCATAGGAGAATACGATCACAAATGGCACAGATGTGGACAGGCACAGCATGCACTTCCCCATCAGAGATTGCAGAGGAGCACGATGGAAGCACTATATCCATGTCCACCTCTGGGCAGGCACTTGGCCACAGAGACAGCAGAGAAGACAAAGGAGGCAATGACATCAACAGGTGGTCCGGGACTAACTACTCCACATGGCAGTGGCAGCACCCAGAATACAGATAGTGCAGGAGCTGAAGGGGACATTGGCCTTGCCGTGGGGGCCGGTGCAGATGGCAGAGGCAGCCATGAGGGCGCCGAGGTCTCTGGCGTGCGGTCGGTCACGTGGAGGTGGAGCTTGTCATAGTGGCAGGACACCAAGCCATTGGAGGTATGCACGATGCAGAGGTGGCAGCCTCAACAGCCATGGACAACCATCATTATCCACTTACAGTGCTGACCATACCTCCAGGCTCACACAGAACAGCTGCAAGGCAATCACTAGTGGGTGGCCAGAGCAGATGAAGTAGTGTACTGGGGTATCAGTTATGAAGCAGCTTCAGCAGGCTACAGTCGCCATTGGGAGTGAACCTAAAGAAGCTCAATGATCTATTGAGGGATTCTTCGGGAAAAGATTGTGTGATGTATTTTTTCATCTGAGTTTTGAAAGTATGGATCACCCACTCTGCCTCACCAAATAACTGATGATGCAATGGAGGGGCCCACAGATGTCAAATGCCCCTCTTAGTTCAAAAATCCTCAAAATCCTGAGACATTTACTGTGAGTCATTGTCCTTCACAAGTATAGATGGTATTCCTTGCAAGGAAAGCATCTTTTTGTGAAATCCAAGATCATAGCCGCCATTGATGTGAAAGGGCAATGGACCACATCAGAAAATTTTGAGAAAGCATCAACTACAAAATCCAAAGAAAGTTAAGGAAGGGACCCACAAAGTCAGTATGAAAATGCTCTCAGGGGCAGGGACGGGGATGGGGGAGGTGGGGGATTGGAGGGGGGGGGGGTGCAGGCCACAGGCAAAGAGTGTCCCGTGGTGCCGCCTGATATGTGGTGCATTGTGGACAGGCTGACACAACACATGTGATCTCATTGTCAATACCCAGCCAAAACACATGGCAGCAGGCCAGCAACTTCATGCGAGAAACATCCCAATGGTCCAGTTGGAGAAGGCACATGACATACTGCTGCAACACAGATGGGATCACAATCCTGTGCGCCAACTCTTCAGTTGCTGAAAGTACCACACCATCAATAACTGAGAGGTGGTGGCAGAGAGCCACCTGGCAGAGGATCTGACACTCAGCCAGGTGGTTTATCCAGCCAGCCATGGCAGACAAATTGAACAACCAAGCATAAGACAGGATTGGCCATGACAGCTGCCAAAATCCGAGAACTTGTGATGGGAAAACTATCCACAATGTTTTGGGCTTCGATGTCTAAATGGAAGCAAAGCAGTTCATCATGATAAAATGGCAGTTCAAGGCTGATCAACAATGGAGAAGATCATTTGCATTAGTATGTTCTCCTGTGATGTGGAAGTAAATCTCATAGTTGACAAAAACAGAACCCAGCATTGCACGTCATGGGTTGCTTTGTCCGGAAGAGGTGCCAAAGGATGGAAAAGAGAAACTAGAGGTTTATGATCACTAGCCAAATAAAATTTAGAACCGAAGAGGAAAACATGAAATTTTTGAGTGCATACATAATAGCAGGAACTTCTTTTTCTATCTGCGAGTAGCGCTGTTGCACCTCATTTAGAGCTCTGGAAGCATATGCAACAGGGCGACTGGAACTGTCAGCGTATTTGTGTGCAAGAACGGCCCCAAGGCCATTCTGGGGGATCTCTGTGGCCAAAAAGAGATGTTCGCCTCTTTGGAAGGTAACCAAGCAAGATGCCAAGTGCAATTTGGACATCAAAAGTGTAAAAGCACAGTTGCAGGGGGGCGACCAGTGAAAAGAATCACTTTTACAAAAGAGAGCAGGAAGGGGCTGAGCCACCATGGCCGCATCAGAAAGAAATTTATGGTAGTACTCAATCTTTCCAGGAAAGGCCTGTAACTCCATGACATTGGTATGATGTGGCAAAGCTGTAATTGCATTTACATCCTGGCATAAAGGCTTCACACTGGCATGCAAGACTTCAAAATCAAAACAGACAATAGACGGCTGAAAATATTGTGATTTGTCCAAAATACACTTCAATCCGGCAGCCTGCAGCACCATGAACAAGGCAGAAGATTCAGCAAGTGTTCATCTGTTGAGGAACTGGAGACCACAATATCATCCAGGTAGTTAATGCACCCTGGTATGGAGGTCAAGAGTTGCTCCAAAAATTTCTGGAAAATAGCACCCAAGGATGCAAGTCGATATAGTTCTGCTTTGACTGGCTTCTGTAAGGCAATTGGGATTGGAGCACGCCATCAGTTTCATTGTGATGTTAGCCTTGAAATTGATAACATGCTCTAAACTGTAGAAAAAAATGAGGAAAATTCTGTGCAATGTGCGTCCAGTTGTTAGTACGGAACTTGATCCAATACCAGATGCACTTTATCAGAAACAGAGAATCCAAATATTTTGAATGCATCTAATTCAAATAAATTTTCAGAGATGGCATCATCTATCACTAGAAAGGTCATAGTCTGAATAACTGCTTTATCTATACACTACGGGAGTGAACACATTATTGTGTCAAGATAGACACGAAGCCCATACCTACTACAGTAGTACAAGTTTATATGCCAACTAGCTGTGCAGATGATGAAGAAATTGATGAAATGTATTATGAGATAAAAGAAATTATTCAGGTAGTGAAGGGAGACGAAAATTTAATACTTATGGGTGACTGGAATTCGAGAGCAGAAAAAGGGAGAGAGGGAAATATAGTAGGTGAATATGGATTGGGGCTAAGAAATGAAAGAGGAAGCCGCCTGGTAGAGTTTTGCACAGAGCATAACTTAATCATAGCTAACACTTGGTTCAAGAATCATGAAAGAATCCTGGAGATTCTAGAAGGTTTCAGATAGATTATATAATGGTAAGACAGAGATTTAGGAACCAGATTTTAAATTGTAAGTCATTTCCAGGGGCAGATGTGGACTCTGACCACAATTTATTGGTTATGAACTGTAGATTAAAACTGAAGAAAGTGCAAAAAGGTGGGAATTTAAGGAGACGGGACCTGGATAAACTGTAAGAACCAGAGATTGTACAGAGTTTCAGGGAGAGCATAAGGGAACAATTGACAGGGATGGGGGAAAGAAGTACAGTAGAAGAAAAATGGGAGGCCTGAGGGATGAAGTAGTGAAGGCAGCAGAGGATCAAGTAGGTAAAAAGACGAGGGCTAGTAGAAATCCTTGGGTAACAGAAGAAATATTGAATTTAATTGATGAAAGGAGAAAATATAAAAATGCAGTAAGTGAAGCAGGCAAAAAGGAATACAAATGTCTCAAAAATGAGATCGACAGCAAGTGCAAATTGGCTGGGCAGGGATGGCTAGAGGACAAATGTAAGGATGTAGAGGCTTATCTCACTAGGGGTAAGATAGATACTGCCTACAGGAAAATTAAAGAGACCTTTGGAGAAAAGAGAACCACTTGTATGAATATCAAGAGCTCAGATGGAAACCCAGTTCTAAGCAAAGAAGGGAAAGCAACAGAAAGGTGGAAGGAGTATATAGAGGGTCTATAGAAGGGCGATGTACTTGAGGACAATATTATGGAAATGGAAGAGGATGTAGATGAAGATGAAATGGGAGATACGATACTGCAGTAAGAGTTTGACAGAGCACTGAAAGACCGGTAGTAGACAACATTCCATTAGAACTACTAACAGCCTTGGGAGAGCCAGTCCTGACAAAACTCTACCACCTCGTGAGCGAGATGTATGAAACAGGCGAAACACCCACAGACTTCAAGAAGAATATAATAATTCCAATCCCAAAGAAAGCTGGTGTTGACAGATGTGAAAATTACCGCACTATCAC
This sequence comes from Schistocerca nitens, assembly GCF_023898315.1. Taxonomy (NCBI): domain Eukaryota; kingdom Metazoa; phylum Arthropoda; class Insecta; order Orthoptera; family Acrididae; genus Schistocerca; species Schistocerca nitens. The sequence continues at coordinate 382,895,206 of NC_064617.1, read as the reverse complement.
AGCTGCAAAATACTAACGAGAATTCTTTACAGACGAATGGAAAACCTGGTAGAAGCCAACCTCGGGGAAGATCAGTTTGGATTCCGTAGAAATGTTGGAACATGTGAGGCAATACTGACCCTACGACTTATCTTCAAAGAAAGATTAATGAAAGGCAAACCTACGTTTCTAAAATTTGTAGGCTTAGAGAAAGCTTTTCACAATGTTGACTAGAATACTCTCTTTCAAATTCTGAAGGTGGCAGGGGTCAAATACAGGGAGCAAAAGGCTATTTACAATTTGTATGGAAACCAGACGGCAGTTATAAGAGTCTAGGGGCATGAAAGGGAAGCATTGGTTGGGAAGGGAGTGAGACAGGGTTGTAGCCTCTCCCCGATGTAATTCAATCTGTATATTGAGCAAGCAGTAAAGGAAACAAAAGAAAAATTCGGAGTAGGTATTAAAATCCATGGAGAAGAAATAAAAACTTTGAGGTTCGCCGATGACATCGTAATTCTGTCAGAGACAGCAAAGGACTTGGAAGAGCAGTTGAACGGAATGGACAGGGTCCTGAAAGGAGGATGTAAGATGAACATCAACAAAAGCAAAATGAGGATAATGGAATGTAGTCGAATTAAGTCGGGTGATGCTGAGAGAATTAGATTAGGAAATGAGACACTTAAAGTAGTAAAGGAGTTTTGCTATTTGGGGAGCAAAATAATTGATGATGGTCGAAGTGAGAGGATATAAAATGTAGACTGGCAATGGCAAGGAAAGCGTTTCTGAAGAAGAGAAATTTGTTAACATCGAGTATAGATTTAAGTGTCAGGAAGACGTTTCTGAAAGTATTTGTATGGAGTGTAGCCATGTATGGAAGTGAAACATGGACGATAAATAGTTTGGACAAGAAGAGAATAGAAGCTTTCGAAATGTGGTGCTACAGAAGAATGCAGAAGATTAGATGGATAGATCACATAACTAATGATGAAGTATTGAATAGAATTGGGAAGAAGAGGAGGTTGTGGCACAACTACACAAAAAGAAGGGACCGGTTGGTAGGACATGTTCTGAGGCATCAAGGGATCACAAATTTAGCATTGGAGGGCAGTGTGGAGGGTAAAAATCGTAGAGGGAGACCAAGAGATGAATACACTAAGCTGATTCAGAAGGATGTAGGTTGCAGTAAGTCAGTAAGTACTGGGAGTTGTAGAAGCTTGCACAGGATAGAGTAGCATGGAGAAGCTGCATCAAACCAGTCTCAGGACCGAAGACCACAACAACAACAACAACAACAGGGGCTACCATCACTTGGACAACAATGTTCATATTCATGTTTATGTCTGGTGAATGAGACTAAGAATTGCATACAGACACAATATTTTTACACACACACACACACACACACACACACACACACACAGTGGTTGCACATCGCCCACCGCCTTCAACATGTGGTCCGCAAGCAGTAAGGGTACGATGGGAGAAGAGGACTTGGCTGCTGTTGTGATGCTGACTGCCATTACTGTTTAGCATAGTGCTGTCTCATTCGAGGTGGAGACCGAAATTGCAAGGCCGCAATGTCATCTTCCCCCTTAGAGTTAACAGACAGCAGCTGAGGTGGCGAAACAATGGCAGCTACTTCAAATCAAGCTTCTATCTGATTTCCTGCTTCCCTAGACACTTCAAAAGACTGGGAAATGTTCAAACCTCTGTCAGAGAGATTTTCACATTGTAAAGCCATGTTCATGAACTTCCCTATCATGGTCCAAGTGGATTATAGCATCACAAACCATCAGATCAGCATACGAGTCTTAGTGAGCTTCAGTAACAAACTGGCAATGAGGGCTGAGTCCATTAAGTTTCACTGCCCTAATTCTGTATGACTGTTGTGGCCACCTTTGACCGCAGTAGCACTCAACATGAGCAGCAATAACATGAGTACATTTGCAATGATAACTAGAGAGCAACTGACACATTTCATCAAAAGAGGCAGGTTCCTGCAGAGGAGCAAGTTGACATAAAAGGTGATAAGTACAAGGAGAAATCCATGCTAGAAAGAAAGCCTCACACAGGTTGGCGTTGGTGATACCAAAAGCTTGGAAATGTTGCCGAAGACGTTTTTTGTATGTGTCCTAATCTTCTGCAGTATCACCATATGGAGGAATCACCAGGCATTTTGTCAACGGCAGTCAACTCTGGCACATCAAAGAAGCTGCCAAATTGTTTAATGCCACAGAGAGACCCTGCTGCTGGTTGGTGAGAGCTCTCTGCTGGTCAACAAGTGATCGAAGAATTTCTTCCATCGACATATTGGCCATAGTGAACCGCAAAATGAAACACACTGAGTAGAATAGTGCACTTGCTACCAAAAATATTATTAAATTGCACAAACACAATATAACATTTCCTACCAACCGACTTTTAATTTGTTCCACATAAAGGAAAATACAGTCACACTGAATGGCGTGGTAATAAGTAGCAACATGCAAATTAGATATTGCATTAAAGCACAGTCTAACAGTGAAGTGTTCCAAAGTCATGAAAACATTAGAGTGGCAGAGGGCCTGGTGCACCTGTTTAGAGTGGCCGAGGGCCTGGTGCACCTGCTTACATATGGCTGTTTACACATGGCACAGCAGTTTCTGCGCCATCTGTGCCATTGTAAGGCCATGCTATTATGCGCACTGACTGTATAGGTTATAACACTAACTTCACACTGCCTCCTTCCAACTGACTAGTCAAATGCACATCTGTTGTTTACTGTTGTTAGTTCGGTCTGGGACCATAAGTACTGTGCTGTAGTTCCTTCTGAGCCAGGAATAAAATCAGTCTTAGAACTTTTTGAATGGTGGTGTATATACTATGTTTTAATATAAACAAAGAAGAAGTCACCAGAAGCAATACATACAGAAAATGTGCATCATTACAACACAAGAAGCCACAGATGCATTTATACACCATATTACAGACTGTCAAAATCAGTTAACAGTTGTAAACTCTTGGGGCACAAATTATTAATATTCAATAAGCCTTCAAAAACTTTGCAAGATATACCTGAAGAAGCACTTGAACAAACATTGGAACACTGTTTATTTATTATTGTTATTATATGTCTCAAATAGTATTATGCAGCAATCAAAAACACACTGCCACCCAACTATTCAGACTTCATAACATCATTTTTTGTTAGGTAATACTCAAGTTGCTGTTTCAATTCTTGTGTTTCACTGACAGCAAATTTAATCTGAATATGGAGATAACTGAGCACATTTGTGGTGGTGTAATACTTTCTTTTTTCCATTGCGATGAGGTTTTCAAGTTCATGTAGGTCACTGTCCTTGTATTGTGGTTGTGATATGAGCTGTTTCATTTGTATAAAACCTGACTGCTGCCAGTAAAACAAATTAGTGAGCAAATGTATTCTGATGTTTGTCAGAATTTCCAACACACTAAAGAAGTTCCTCTAGAATTACTGAGATGAACCACTGTCACGATTCTATTTTTCTCTTTTTGGTGCTAAAAATACTTTCTTGCCTGAAACTGGTTCCCTGAAAACATAAAAATATGTGAAGGTAGTTGTACTATGAGGTTTTGCAGCACAAAATCTCAAAGAGAAGAAATAGCACAAACAGCAAACTAGGCTGATTTAGGCTTTTTGTGCAGATAAATACTACATTCAAATGACTTAAGATTATTAGGAACAGAAGAAACCCAACAGCATAGGTGATGTAAGTAATCACAGAGAAACAACACTTACTCCTTACTTACTGTAGGATATAAATTACTAAGTTTAGCGTAGACTAGGAACATACAACAAACACAGTAAGTAACTTTTAATTAATCATTACAAGTGCAGCAAAATGATGCCATGCACATTAAGTCTTGATCATTGTAAATGAACGCACTGAGCTTTCTGCATTTAGTGACATTTCATTTGAGTTGAACAAATTAAGAACTTCACCAAGGGTGGTATCTACAGTTTCTTTAAGATTTTTGTTGGCAATTTCGTTAACCATAACGTTCATTCCATCAGCAAAGAGTGTAAAATGAGCCTCAAAGTACAAATAGAAGATCTCTGCTAAACAGGAGGAACAACAGGAGACAAGGCACACAGTCCTGTAGTACTCCACCATTGATGGTTCTCTGGTTCGGCTTTACAGGTGCTCTTTTAGCTGTGTTGTTGAGATACATCTTTTGATTTCTATTATTTTTGTAGGTTTTAATTTACATAACTATTGGCCTCATTTAATTCATAAAATTACACTTTCCTTAAAAGAATACAATAGTTGACACTGTGTAATGCCCCAGATAGGTCACAAGAAAAAGCCAATGAACAGTATTCTTTTATTAATAGATTCTAAATTTTGTTTCTTAAAAGAAAATAGTGCCTGTTCAGCACACACAGTCTGCTGTAAAACCAGTCAACAAACTGTCTATGAACCAGTTTTTTCAGATATTTTGATTAGCATGTTGGAAGGAAGACTGGGTAGCAGCAGCAATTAATCATGCCACAATCCCTTCAGAAAAGAGAAAAAGTAAAGGCTAAATTAAAAATGGAAAATTCAGGATGGAATGTAACAATATAATGAAAAGGATAGTTGCTGAGTCGCAGAAAGGCACAACAAAAAGACAGTCAGAAAGCTAGCTTTTGGCCAGCAAGGCCTTTGTCAGAAATAGACAAAACACACACACACACACACACACAGATGCAACTCACATGCACATGACCACTGTCTCTGGCAGCTGGATCTAGAATGAAAGCTATAGGGCATTACGGGAGAGGAAACTCGGTAGGGTAAGGGGGGACTGAGGCGAGGAGGAGGATTAGCAGGGTAGGGGTGGGGGATGGTAACGTGTTGTTGAGGAGCATACAGGGATGAGGTGGAGAGAGGATAGGGAGCTAGGTGCAGTCTGGAAGTTAGACAGAGGGCATGGGAAAGAGAGGTATTAGCAGAAAAGCAGAAAAGGAGAAAGTAAAAAGACTGGGTGTGTTGGTGGAATAGAGGGCTGTGTAGTGCTGGAATGGGAAAGGGAATGGGCTAGAGGAGTAAAGACAATGACTGGTGAAGGTTGAAGCCAGGAGGGTTAAGGGAATGTAGGACGTATTGCAGTCAAAGTTCCCACCTGTGCAGTTCATGAAAGCCGGTGTTGGTGGGAAGGATCCAGATGATACAGGCTGTGAAGCAGACATTGAAATGGAGGATGTAATGTTGGGCAGTGTGCTCAGCAACAAGGTGGTCCAGTTGTTTCTTGGCTGCAGTTTGTCGGTGGCCATTCATGTGGACAGAAAGCTTCTTGGTTGTCTGGCCCATGTAGAATGCAGCACACTGGTTGCAGCTTACCTTGTAAATCACATAACTAGTTTCACAGGTAGCCCTGCCTTTGATGGGATAGGTGATATTTGTAACAGGACTGGAGTAGGTGGTGATGGATGTATGGGACACGTCTTGCATCTAGGGCTACTACAGGGGTTTGAGCCATGAGACAAGGCTTGAGAGCAGAGGTTGTGTAGAGATGAACATGGATATTGTCTAGGTTTCATTGGTGGCGGAATACCATGGTGGTGGAAGTGGAAAAGATAGTGGGTAGGACATTTCTCATTTCAGGGCACGATGAGAGGTCGTCGAAACCTGGTGGTGTATGTAATTCAATTGATCCAGTTCTGCGTGGTACTGAGTCACGAGGGAAATGCTCCTCTGTGGCCGGATGGTGGGGCTTTGGGTGGTGTTGGGTGACTGGAAAGATAAGGCATGAGAAATCTGTTTTTGTACGAGGTTGGAAGGGTAATTAC